>NC_061122.1:145854920-146454920 GCF_002878395.1 Capsicum annuum | reverse complement strand
CAATGTGAGTGGCAATTCAACTAATTTAAAACTAAAGTTACAAGTAAAATTCAAATAAATGATACAAAAAGATAAAATGGGGGTTTGTAATGATTGAACAAAAGTTATTAACACGCGCGTTCGCTTTAGAAACTACAAACCAAAATTCCAGTGTTTCAAATCTACGATAGAGAGAAACTAGGGTTGTGATCACTATGATTATTAATCCCCAATGAACAATGACAACAATATTGCGTTCTAATGACTTGTGGGAAACAACAAATTATATGTATTGATAGTCCATCAAAGTGTTTCTCAACCTGCTTAGATGTTGAACTCCATAATTCTCTCGAACTTAGGAAATTATTCTATTCATTCTGATTTTATCTCAAGTTGATCAATGTTGTCAGATCATTAATTATTAGATGGGAACTTAACCTTCTCAAATCCTCATTGATAATTTACTACCGTTAGTTTATTTCTCAATTTGAGTAAATCAACATAAGGCGAGATCTATTATTTACAACAAAAAAAAAATAATTAATACAAAAGAACTATCAGTTCCGACAATCACTCAAACCCTAACCAATAATTAAATCCATGGAGGAAAAATCATAGATCCCACAACCCTAGTTGTGGGTATTAGTGCCACATGAAAAAAAAAGATAGAAACAATTTTAGTCATCATTAAAAGTAATTAAACTTACAAAAGATGATGTCTGAAGTTGATTCTATTCCAAGTTCAAGAGAAAATTCCCACAACCAAATCAAAGAGTTGGAAATTGAATTCTAAGTTAAGAGCCCCTAAAGAAAGATAAACTGGCCTTTGGAATGAGTTCCAGTTGTTTCAAGATGATCAAGATGAGGAATGAAAACCCTACCATATCCTTAAAAAAAATCATCCTAATTATGGAAATGAAATCATAGATCATTTTACTTTCTCGAACAGGCGGCAATGTGTGTGATGGTTTACTAGAAGTCTGATGACTTGTCAGGAATGTCGTTAGATCCTCTTCACTTTTGTCAATCTTTGCCTTAGGTTGAGGACTTATCAAAATTGGCATCGCTTCTTCACTTCAAATCCTATTCCCTGTCTAAGCCTAATGACTTATCACACTTCTAATGGTCTGTCACAGATGTCTTCATGAATTCCATTTGAAGTTTATTCTTTGTGTAAGCCTAACGAAAATCCAACGGCTGATCACACTTCTGACGTCCTATCACAGATTTCGTCATGAATTCCAGGTGAAGCTCATTATCTGTCTAAGGCTGACGGCAACTCTAAAAGCTTATCACAAGGCTGATGACTTATCAAATAAGTTGTCAGCTATACTTCCCTCTCTACTTGCTCAGAAACCAAATCTTTTACATCTATTATTGCTAGTTCTCTTCCATTTTGACTTTTACTGCAATATCAATAGGAAATAATCAAAAATGACAAAAGTTGCTTAAGACTTTGCAATTATTCTCGGTTCAAGGACTCAAATGTGTTAGCATCTACTCACACATCAATCATATAATGCAAAAACATGTGAGAAACATTAATATGCTATTTTGGAGAGTTTATGAACTTCAATATATTATTTCTCCCAATACTTTGTAAGTTATCACTAATTCCATGGTTAATTTGAGTATAATTTCCCAAAATCGATAGAATATTGGTGGGTTGATTTTAGAACCATTTAAGATTTGAAATCACTTATTATTAAGGTTAAATGTTCCTTGAGCATAGATAGACGTATTGATGATTTTGAAAGTGTGATTTTACAAGTGGGTCCCACATAGAGTTTATGGTTAATTCTTGACGCAAAGCATAAAAATTCTATATAGATATGGTTGTTATCATATTGATGAGAATATTATTATTTTCATTTTGCGGCATCGTGCGGAAACTTCTCAAAAGGAAAATTCACCAACTTAGCCAATATCATTGGGCTTTCTTCTGCATCATTGTAGTCCAGGTTTACTTTTCTAATGGATTTACTAAATTGTAGTATATTTATTGTAATGTTTTAGATATTGGTTTGGAATTATATCTTGGAGGTATAATTAGCATTATCTACAATATTTAGCCTTCTAAGGAATAGTAAATTAAGTATAATTAACGTAGTTACTCATACTTTAGATAGAGTTTTTATCTTAAGGATAAAACTTGCTAATTTAATATCTAGTAATAGACTTATATACCTTTTCCTAATCCATGGTACAATTAGCCTTACAATTAATTTCGAAGATTAGGAGTGGGCTTCTTCGATCCACTTTTGACCAGGATTATTGTTAGCCTCTTCTAGACTTATTAGGTATGTTATATCTTTTAAATATATAGTATTGAGATTCATATGTATAGAAACATTATACTTATGCTATATTGGTACATAAAATTTCTAGTTCCATTTCAATTCCAGAATCTTTTGATAAATAAGATTTAATTCAAGTCCGACAATTGATTACACAGGTTTCTGTTCAAGTCAGACATTGAGAGTTGACTATGGTATTTATGTTATGGAAGGGTTTATAGTTATGGCTTTGAGATGTGGTTATTTAATATATTTTTTATTACTTCTTCTCGCGAGTTACACCCTTTGGTCTAATAGGGGCCTGAATTGTGTTATTTTCATATGCATACATACTGGTTTATGGGTTCTTGATGTGTAGTATAGTTATTCCTTCATTTATTTTGTTATGATTTTGGGTTATTTAATTACTTTCACTATTTATAGAATCATTCCATGTTTTTCCTTTTGCTTGACTTAGCTTATTCATGTTGCTTCATTATTTTTCTTAAATTATTATTTAGCTCAGATAGGCGATGATGCCTAGTGAGCATCAATGGCTTTGTTACTCATACTACATTTTTCAACCTTTTTATTCCAGATCCAAGTACAAGTAGCCGTTTCTTACATTATGATCATGCTTCATAGAGGTCGGAGACAAGGTAAGTTTTTAGAATAAGAGTTGAACTTTTCTCCTTTTCTTCTTTTTCTTAGTCTTCTATTATTAGAGACTGATGTATATTTTCCTATTATAGTACTTATATTTCCTTTTTTAGTGGCTCTTATACCAATACTATTATGTCGTGGGATATTATTGTTATGTTATCTATCTTTTGGATTATTATTAGTACTTGAATTATTGTAGTAAGTCACTACTTGCAAATTTTTCACTTTTATGCTATTTTCTGCTAAATTATCTCATTGCTTATATATCTGGAATGTAAGTTGTCTTACTATTGGTTGTATAAAGTAGGTGCCATCATGACTCATATATCAGGTCGTGACAAATTAGCATTAGATTGCTAAGTGTCATGTATAGTCATTCAGATCAAATTGATGATGTTAGTTTCTTATCTTAGCAAGGCTCTATGAAATTTTTAGGGGATCTGGCATAAGTTGGGTTCTTAGTTTTGTCCTCTTGTGAAACAAATTTGTAGGTGCTATATTTTTACTAATCAGGATAGCTATTACAATGATCTTTTGGCCTGAATCATCACTTGGCTATAAAACAAAACAGATCCCACTTTATTAAATATTTTTTTCACAATTACTAAGAGTGAAGAGAGGCAGCAAAAACTCTATTTCAAGATTTCTCAAGCATTTCTTGTGTACTTATCTTTGTGGTATGTTTAATGAGTGATGATTTTTCTTGAGTAAGTAACCATTTGTAATTGAACTACTCATATTATAAGAGTAGCATTTTCTTTCTTTAGAAAGGGGCTTATGTAGAGTTGCCTAAGCTCGTAAGTGATTAGAGTTAAGCAGTAGAGAGGGTACTTTGTAGAGATATTAAGATGAGCTTGTAGTAACCTTTCTAATAATAAAAGGAGCCTAGAGTTATGCGAAAATCTAGACTATAATTAGGAGGATGATTATCGTGGATTTCTTTGGTGATTGTAATGGCATGCCGTGTTTTTTCCTTTTTGTTTTTCCACGTGATAATCTTGTGTCTTTACTCTTCATGGCTGTCTCTTTTTGGTTATTTTTGTACACTTTGCCTGTGATTAATTTTGAGGGACCTTCTTCCTCACTATGAGGAGAAACTCTCATGGTTTCATCAATAGGTTCAAAGTAAGGTCACTGTCAAATGGTTACCCTAGAGTGTCCTACTTATCAAGGCTACTCTATCTAATCAAGAAGAAGGTCAATCTACAACTAGACCACCAAGATTCAAGGGGCAGTATTATGGGTGGTGGAAAACTAGGATATTTACCTTTATTATGGCTGAAGATAGTGATCTAGAGGACATAATCCTTAATGGACCTCATGTTTATGTAAAAGAAGTCAAAGAAGGAGATGTTACAAAAATGGTTATCAAAAGTAGGAGGGAATTCAATGAAGAAGACCAGAAAATAAGTTAGAAGAACTATAAGATAAAAAATTGCTAGTGTGTTCTATAGGTCAAGATGAAAACAAAAGGATTTTAGCTAGTGAAAATGCTAAAGAATTATGGTACTTCATACAAACAGCTCATGAGGGAACTATAGAACTGAAGGATTCCAAACATGACATGTTGACTACCTAGTATGAAACCTTTACCATAAAAAAAAGAGAGACAATACAAGAAATCATAAAAAATTCACTTCCATCACAAATGAGCTACCCTGCCTAGGAGAAGTTATTCCACTAGATAATCAAATAATAAAAATTCTTATGGGTTCGCAAAAATCATGGGAAAGAAATGTTGATTCTATTACTGAGGAAAGGAATTTTAAAATACATAGTACCAATGAGCTTACTGGAAATTTAAAGACTCATGAACTCAAGAAGCAGTAAGAACAATAGTATAAAGAAGGAAAAGGGAAAATTATCTAGCACTAAAGGCACTAAAATTAGACTTTAATGAAGAAGACACTGATGTTTCCTATTTGGTAAAAAGAATTGCAGGAGCTTTGAAGAAAAGTGGACAATTTCAAAGTAGTAGAAGTAGAAAGAAAATGGGAGGAACTGGGGAGGTTTATCATAAAGGTGGAAGTCATGAGTACTTCATTAAGGATAGTCCAATGTATAAAATAGACTGCCAGGATTATCACAACACCCGAGGTAACAAAGGAAAAAATAGGGACTAGGTCCCTTTAAAATAAAAGGGATAGGTTGCAACTGATATTATAGTTAAAGAAGCCTTAGCAGGTTGGGGTAACTCTTTTTACTACCCCATACTTTTTCCTAGGTAGTTTTATCTCAAAAATGTCTCTGAAATACCCCGCAAACTTCTCTTATAGTCTGAGCTTTAGAGAGTGTCAAGTGAAATATAAATCCACCCTAAAAGATTTGGAAGTGACTTCCCAAGTGATAAATATTTTGAAACATATAGAATTTCCCTAATATCAACTTTTTGTTATGATGAGAATTGAATAAGATTTCTGCAGATACCAAATTCGTCCAAATCCGATACTCGGGCGAAGAGTTAGAGACATTTTAGTGAGACAGTGTGCCACCTGGCACTTCAGTGCATCGTGGAGTCAGCCAAAATGGCAATTATCAAATTCATGTGAGCCTTCTTGATTCAACCACATCATGGTGTATTTCAAGTTTGCAACAAAGTTAGCAACGAAAGTTTCACTGCATCGCGCCATCAAGTAGTTTCCAAATTATCCACTTTCAAGTAAGCTACCGCAATTATTGCGCGTCGCGCCAGCGTGTAAAAGTGGGATTTCATTCAGGTTCCATTATTTAAATTTCAGGGAGCAGTTGGTAATTTCCTTATAGCCCCAATAAGTGTCTACATGTGATTTAAAACCCTAAAAGCCAAAGTTGCTCATCTATTCCCATTACTTTGTCAAGAACAAAACACTCTCTCTCAAATATAGAAAACAATAGCCCTCAAGTTTCGAAAGCAATCTCAAGAATCCTTCCAAGAGTCTTCAAGAAGTTCAAGAATCTAGAAAAATAAGGTATGCAGATGTTGATTCTTGGGTCCCTTTCATCCAAGAAGCTCAAGAACCATTTTCTAAATTTTAAAGCTTTTAGGTTTATGAGTTTTCATGATTCTAATGAGTTGGAATTGATGTTCATGCTATTATTAAGTTGTGATTCATTTTTGTTTATAAGGTTTTATAGCTTTGACCCTAGTATGTGATATTCATGTGATGTTCATGATAAACCCTCTTCAAGTTGCTTGTTAAGTGGTGTGTTTATGTTAATTAAGTGTAGAAATTATTGAATAATCAAAGCATGCTCACCATATGTGTGATAAAATGCTTATGTGAAGGAATTATAGCTATTTTAGCATGTTGATTAGAAATCCCCAATTGTGTGCAAGCCTATACATGCAAAGTGTTTTTTGAAATGCCTTAGAGAATGTATTATGATAAGTTGCATGCATTCTTGTCCATGAGTATTCCTTATTGAACAACTATGAGATATTAGTATGCGTACCCTATACATTTACATGCTTATGACATTCAAGTGATTTACGAGATATCGTATTGATTGTATTGTTAATGATAGTCCATTGTCATGATATTCAAGTGTGGTTTCATCTTATTAATTTATGCTATAGAGTCCTGGAGGTATTTATACCCAAAAACATAGCTGTTTTTCTTGAGCCGAGTCAGTCTCAAGATAATCTAAGTTGTGTATAGAATTTAGTTAGTGATAGAACATTTAGGAAAATTCAGAAATCTTAGTAGTAGTTCAATCCAGCCTCAGACATCAGTCACTTTAAGAGAAAAAGTAGAATTCATAAGTATTCTATTAGATAATAGAATCGAGTGACCTCAATCAGATCAGTCGAGAAATATGATCAGTAATAGATTCAGCTCAGTCTAAGTTCAGTTAAGAATTAGTTTAGAGTCCTTAAGTTGGGAGTAGTAACTAGCACCGAGCGAGTGCAGGGATGATGGATTACCTGTTAGAGAGTCAGAGTCGTTAGCATCAATCCCTGTACTCTAAAAATTTGTAGCCAGCGTAGGACCAGGAGTCATCCTCTCTATTAAGGCTGGACTATCATATTGCCTTAGGCTTGACTTCCTGTTTAGGGTCACCCGTTAGAAAGGCTTGACTATAGAAGAGGTCTTTACCAGTTGAACAGTATTGACACCCTTCCATCTGTGGTTTTAGGTTGGACCCCACCAAATAAGATTTGGGGCAGGTTGGTTAAGTGAGAACTCCTACAGTTATAGTTTTAGTATCAGTCTTTAGAGTATAACTTAGAAATCAAGACTGTCAGATATAGTCATCAATCTCAGTAAGGATCGCAGATAGTTCTGTAGATTCGTAGACCACCCTCTAGATAGTCTTGGTCTCACGAAAAGTTATTCAGTATCAGTACCTACAGATGTCACCCATCAGATAGGCTTGATCTCAATCTCAGATTCAGTTGATTTTTCTCAATATCAGTTCCAGTGATCACCCGTTAGTTAGGAATGATCTCAAGCTTAGTTAATCTTAATAGTTATTAGAAGATTTAGAGATCATCCCGCTAGATAGGTTTGATCTCAGATTCAGCCAGTTGGTATCAATTATCTGTAGGCTTAGTCATCCAGTATATTGGTATTACTAAGTATGGATATTAGTTTCAGTTGCTTCAGATATGTATAATCTCAGTATGTTCAAAAACCTCAGATTGACAACATATTCAGTATCAGTTATAAGATTCAATCCTAGTATGCTCTATCACTGTATGCATAGTATGTAAAGTAGTTACAGATTCTCTATGTATGCTAATCCTGCTCTTGCATATCATTCAGTTAGCTATTGTTCATAAATAAGCCCTTACATTTAGCCTTACCTCATCTACATACTTAATATATTCTCGTAATGATCCATTTTCACTATGGTGTTTTATTTGACTCCGTAGGTTCAGAAGCATGAGCCCTAGAGCACCCTTAGCCGTCCAGACTCAGTCAATAATAGTAGATGTAGCAGTGAGTCCTCATCATCCAAGGATGCTTCTTATTTAAGTACTTCATAAGATTTACTTTATTATCAGTAGACGGGGTTAGTTAGGGGCATGTCCCATCAACTCCATAGTTCAGACAGTCATAGGCTTTTTTTCAAATAGATATATTTAGTTTTCAGTTTAAGTATTTTAAACCTTATGGCAAGTTTTTGCCATCTTTTTGCATTTATTATATTATATTATATTATACAGCACTCAGGTACAGATATCAGCAAAGGGTTAGCTTATAGTCTTTAGGGGTCATAAGCACCATGTAATAACTAGAGGTTGTCTCGAGTCATTAAAATCTTGGTGTCAAAGCCTAAGGTTCAATAGTGTCCTAGGGAATATGAAAAGCCATATCTAGTAGAGTCTTGTGCATGGGTGTGTTGCATGACATATTTATGTATAAGAGCGTATAAGAAGTTTTAGGAATAGTTTCCCTTCTTTCAATATTCATGTCGTACTAGTTTGAAAAATATTAAGTAAAACTCTCAGTGTAATCTTAGTCCCTCTTCTTTCAGCAGAACATACCTCCTAAGAAGAAAATAGGGAATTAGTCAGCCCCTCAGCCCATAGATACCAACAATGTGAATATGTCACATGCAGAGTTTCGGGTAGCATTTCAGGTGCTAGCCCAAGCTGTGACCACTAGTGTTCAGGGTAAGCGTCAGGCTATAGATCTACCTCAGGATGATGGGGGTTTAGCTACAGCCAGAATTAGAGATTTCATGAGAATGAACTAGCCAGAGTTCTATGGGTCAGTAGCAGGTGAGGACCCACAACTTTATCTTGAGAATGTGAAGAAGATCACCCAGGTTATGCATTTTCTTGAGGAGGAAAGTGTAGAGTTAGCGTCCTATAGGCTGAAGGACATTTCTCATGATTGGGTAGTAATATAGAAGAAGGGTAGAGGGGAGGATGCAGCTCCCATGACTTGGCAAGTGTTTCAGGATACCTTTCTAGATAAGTTTTTCCCGCTAGAGATGAGGGACCTAAGGTAGAAAAGATTATGAACCTAAGAAAAGGCTCCATGATAGTGAAAGAGTATTGTATTAAGTTTAACCAGTTAGTTAACTATGCTCATAATCTTATAGCAGACCCTAGATCGAGTATGAGTAAGTTTGTGACTGGTCTATTTGGGTTGGTGTTAAAAGAGTATAGAACAACTCTCAATAGAGACATGGATCTTTCTCGGTTAATGAAACATGCCCAACAGATGAAGGCATATAAATCTAAGGAGGGGGAGAGGTCTACTAAGAGGTTCAGAACAGGTAGTTAAATCTTTTCCCAAGCCGGGTCATAGGGTGGTAATCATTCTCACCATTGTCAAAAAACTTTACTCCCATCTTCATCCTCAGCTAATCTGCCTGTACCAAATTTCATAGGTTTCATTCATGATGGGGAGCTAGGTTCCAAAGCCTAGAGTAGTGTTAGAAGTGAATGCACCTATCTTCTTTTTGGAAAGTATGGCAAAAACCACCTAGGTGCACGTAGAGCTAATAGTCAGGTATGTTTTGGATGTGGCAAGACAGGCCATAGAGTGTGGGAGTATAGAGTGATAGCTCAGAAGGGTAGAGATTTATGTTAGCAGGGCGTCACTCCTAGTACCACCAGTGGTTAGCGTCAGAACTAACTCTATTCACTTCAGACTCACCATGATCCGGAAGGATACCCTAACATAAATTCGGGTACGTTATAAGTCCTTTATATTCATGATATTCATTGTTAGATCCCTTACACCCATGTGAGCATATGTTTCAATATGAGTCAGTTAGTAACACCAACAAGTCAGTTTAGCAGTCAGACAGTCAGATTCGTATAGTTTATTTTCGCATCTTTATATCTATTCATGCTATCTGAAATCTCAAGAATGTAACTATTCTAGGGTAGAAAGTCTTAGTAGATGTAGGATAAGTTCAGTTCATGATTCATGCATTAGTATTACCTCTCCGAGGTTCAGTTACGATCTAGTTCGTAGTTGCCCTGTGCATCGCCTCAATTTTCTCAAGCATGTCGGTAAAGTAAGTGTTCTTAGAGGCTCATAGTGTGCCAAGATGGAGATACCCTATAACTCCCCGATGTTTCCCATTTATTAAACACATTCATTTTCATTCTTAGATCCTCATTATAAGCTTTGCATCATACATCATTGCATAATCAGTCAAGTATTCATGAATTAGATACGCATGTTCAGTAGAAAAGCTCAGCTTATCAGTGTATTCAGTCATGCATTCATGAGGATAACTCATTCACGAATCCATGCATTAGATATGCATGTCCATTATGAGAATTCAGCTTATGAGTAGCTTCACTCTTGCATTTACTACATCAAATATGCATGTTCAGTATGAAATTTTAGTATAACAGTAGTTCCAGTTGTATAGTTATGTTTCAGATATTCTTGTCCAGTAAGTAAGTTCAGCCTAGTAGTATTCTTAGCTTAATAAGTTTCATTCGAGGATGAATTTTCCCAAGGGAGAGATATCGTAAGACCCCTAAAACTCTTCTTGTATTCTGATCTTTAGAGTGTGTTAAGTGAAGTGTAAACCCGAGCCTAAAAGATTTTGGAGTAACTTCCCAAGTGAGAAATATTTTGAAACATGTAGAATTTCCCTATATCAAATTTTTGTTATGAAGAGAATTTAATAAGCTTTCTGTTGATACCTAATTCACCCAAATCCAACCCTCGGGAGAAGGGTTAGAGCCATTTTAGTGAGATAGTTTACCACCTGGCACTTTAGCACATCGCGAAGTCAGCCAAAATGACAATTGTCAAATTCTAGTGATCCTTCACAATGCCACCGCATCACAGTGTATTTCCAATTTGCAACTAATGTAGCAACGTGAGTTTCACCGCATCATGCCATTAAGTAGCTTCCCAATTGTTGACTTTCCAGTAAGCTAGCGCGATTATGAAATGTCTCGCCAGCGTCTAAAATTAGGATTTCATTCAGGTTCCGTTATTTAAATTTCAAGGACCCTTTGATAATTTCCCAAAATCCCCAATCAAACTCTACATGGGATTTAAAACCCAAATAGGCAGAGTTGCTCATCTGTTCTCATTACTTTATCAAGAACAAAAAACCTCTCTCTCAAATATATAAAAACCTAGCCCTCAAGTTTTAGAAGCAATCTCAAGAATCCTTCCAAGTGTATTCAATAACTTCAAGAATCTACAAAACTAAGGTATGCAGATGTTGATTTTTGGATACCTTTCATCCAAAAAGCTCAAGAACCCTTTTCTAAATTTCTAAGATTTTATTTTTATGAGTTTCATGATTCATGTGAATTGGAATTGATGTTAATGCTATTATTGAGTTATGATTCATGTTTGTTTATAAAGTTTTCAAGCTTTAACCCTAGTATGTGATATTCATATGATATGAATGATAAACCCTCTTTAAGTTGTGTGTTTGTGTTAATTACGTGTAGAAATTGTTGAATAAGCAAAGCATGATCCCCATATGTTTGAAAAAATGCTTATGTGAAGAACTAGAACCATTCTATCTTGTTGATTAGAAATCCCCAATTGTGTGCAAGCCCATGAATGCCATGTGTTTGTTAAAATGCCTTAGTGAATATATTATGATAAGTTGCATGCATTCGTCTCCATGAATATTCCATATTGAACAACTTTGAGATATTAGTATGCCTACCCAATATGTTTACATGCTTATCACATTTAAGTGATTGATGAGATATCGTATTGGTTGTGTTGTGAATAATAGCCCATTGTCATGATATTCAAGTATGGTTCTATCTTATTAATTTATGATATCGAGTCTTGGGGGTATGTTTACCCAAAAACTTAGCTGCTTTTCTAGAGCTGAGTCAATCTCAAGATAATCTTAGTCGGGTTATGATCCATAAAATTTAGTCAGTGACAAAATATTAGGGAAAATTCAAAAATCTCAGTAATAGTTCAATCTAGCCTCATACATCAGTAACTTTCAGACAGAAAGTAGAATTCGTATGTATTCCATCTGATAACAGAACCAAGTGAACTCAGTAAGATTAGTCAATAAATATGATCAGTAATAGATTCAGCTCAGTCTAAGTTTAGTTAAGAATCAGTTAAGAGTTCTTTAGTTGGGAGTAGTAACTAGCACCGAGCGAGTGCAGGGATGACATCTTACCCATTAGAGAGGCAGATTCGTTAGCAGCAATCCCTGTACTCTAAAACTGCATAGCGAGCGCTGGACCAGGATTCACGCATTATACTAAGGCTTGACTTTCATACTGCCTTAGGCTTAACTTCTTATTCAGGGTCTCCCGTTATAGAGGTTTGACTATAGCAGAGGTCTTTACCCATGGAACGATATTGACACCCTTCAATCTGCGGTTATAGATTAGACCACACCAAATCAGATTTGGGGCATGTTGGTTAAGTTAAAACGCTCACAGTTATAGTTTTAGTATCAGTTTTCAGAGTATAACTCAGAAATCAGGACTATAAGATACAGTCATCAATCTCAGTAAGAAATACAAATAGTTTCATAGATTCATAAAATAACTGTTAGATAGGCCTGGTCTCATATAAATTTATTTAGTATCAGTACCTACATAGGTCACCCATCAGATAGGCTTTATCATAGTCTCAGATTCAGTTGAGATTTCTCACTATCAGTTCTAGTGATCACTCGTTAGTTAGTCTTGATATAAAGCTTAGTCAATCTTAATCGTTATTAGAAGATTTATAGATTATCCCTCTAGATAAGTTTGATCTCAGATTCAGCCAGTTAGTATCAATTATCGGTAGGCTCAGTCATCCAGTTTATCATTATTAATAAGTATGGATATATGTTTCAATAGCTTCCGATACATATAATCTCAGTATGTCAGAAACCTCAAATTGATGAAATATTCAGTACAATTATTATATTCAATCCCAGTATGCTCAGTCATAGTATGAACAGTATGTTAAGTAGTTATAGATTCTCTAAGTATGCTAATACAGATCTTGCATATCATTCAGTTAGCTATTGTTCATGTATAAGCCCTTACATTTAGCCTTACCATATCTACATACTCAGTATATTCCCGTACTGATACATTTGCTCTATGGTGTTTTATTTGATGCCATAGGTTCAAAAGCACGTGCCCCAGAGCACCCTTAGCAGTCCAGACTCAGTCAATAGCAGTAGACGTAGTAGCGAGTCCTCATTATCTAAGGATGCTTCTTATTTCAGTTCTTCATTAGATTCACTTTATTATTAGTAGACAAAGTTAGTTGGGGACATGTCCCATCAACTCTACAGTAAAGACAGTTAGAGGCTTTTTTTAAATAGATATATTAGTATTAAGTTTTTAGTTTGAGTATTTCAGACATTTTGAACTTTAAGGCAAGTTTTTGCCAGATTTCCACATTTATTGTATTATATTATGAAGTGCTCAGGTATAGATATCATCAAATGGTTAGCTTATGGTCCTTCGGGGTCATGATCAATCTGTAATGACTAGGGGGTAGTCTCGGGTTTTAATAGTCAAGTATTAGCTTCTAAATTGAATGATGGTTATTCCGTGGAGAATTTTCAAGATTTTCACTTTTTGTCTTGTGAGAAATTAAATAGGCTATCCATCGATATAAGGTTCACCCAAATGCGATAACCGAGTCAAAATTTATGATTATTTTAAGTTCCCATCGTAAAACAGTGTCATATTAGTCAGTGGCGTGCTGTGCTACAAGAGGAAATGACATTTGGCAAATTCTAGTATAGGTCCATAATTATGCGTGCCGTGTCAGGGCCAAAATTCAGAATTGTCCTTTTGCAAGGTCTTTGCGCAATTTCCTCACATCACGCCAAAGTTCTAGGTCACAAAAGAAGGGGCAACGCGATGGCTCTGCATCTTATCATCCCTCAATTTCCCAATTGTCAAATTCCAGTGATACGACACGATAGCACTATGTCGTGCCAGGGGCCCAGTTTGAAAAAAATTTATTGAAATTAAATGACGCATCCAGGGTTAAGAGGGTCAACTTCCCACCCCTATTTAAGCCCTTTAACACGTGATTCAGCCACTTTTCACCCAAAATACACTTTTTTTTCTCTCAAAAACATCTGAAAAAAACCTATGGCTTTTCATAGAAGATTTAGAATCAAGAATTTCCTCTGTCAATCTTCATGAAATCACAAACCAAGGTATGCATAGTGTTCATTCATGGACTCCTTTCATCTATGAAGCCCAAGAATATCTTTTATAAGTTTAAGTTTATGGATTTCTTTATGAATTTTATGTTGGGTTCATTTTGTTTGTGTTGAGATTGATCAATCAAATTCAAATCCATGTTCGGTGATCAATTTTATGTAGAATTGATTTGTATAGATGTATATTCATGTGCACTTATGAATAAAACCTAGAATGATCAAATTATAGATGAATCATGATGACTGATTGTTGTTTAATGTTGTATACATGTGTTATGCCTACCATGTGTTTGATTGAATACCTAGATGAAGGAACAATGCCCAACTACTATGATATCATGAAATTCCCATGTATGTAGAAGATATACCTATCGCTTGTTTTGATGGAATGTTTTTTTAAATGTATTATGGATTATGATGATTAATTATATGTTCAAGTAAGTTATGCTTGGTTAGTTTCGTTCCCTCGAGTCCTAGGGGTACTTGTATCCAAAACAGCAGCTGTTTACTTAGAGCCATGTTATATTCTTATGATACTCTCAGTCAAGCCATACGCCTTAGACTTTAGACAGTCCTATGACTTAGGAAATCCCCTTGATCACATCAACTCAGTCAGTTGTCAGATTTTAGTAGTATTCCTTTAGTCAATGAAAGTCAGTAAATCAGTCCATATTAAGTTAAGTAAATCATGTTCAGTGTCCATTCAGATGGGAGTAGAAATTAGAACCTAGCGAACCTAAGGGTGGGAAGGGTGTGATTCCTAGAAGCAATCCTTACATTCAAGAACTATGTAGCCAGCAGAGGTTGAGACTTCATAGCTTTCTCATTAGAGTTATCTGTTATATTAGGGTGACTAACATGCTGTCGTTACCAGTGGCATGGTATTGACACCTTTCTAACCAGGGCATATATTGGACCCTAATTAAGCTATAATGCATCATTTAGGGCATATTGGTTAGACGACTACCTCCCACAGTCTTAGTATCAGTCTCAGTCTAAAAAATAACTCACATAGTTCTTTAGAATCCAGACTATCAGATACAGCTAACTCAGATACTCAACAAAACTTAGATAGGTCTACCAAATTCAGTACTATCAGATACAGTCACTTATTCTATCAGTTACATCAGCTACTAGTATGTCATGTCATTAGTCTTAAGATTTTGTACTCATGTTATCACGATTTTAGATATAGTTTCTATGTATGTGTTCATGTATTATCACATTCATATTAGTCAATTAGCTAGTATTTTTCATGCATATAAACCCCATGCATTCAGCCTACCCCACATGCATACCAGTGCATTCAAAGTACTGATGCATTTGTGCTATGGTGTCTTATACCATAGATTTAGATGCACGAGCTCAAGATTAGAAGTAGATTCTAGTTTCAGCAGTCAGAGTTAGAAGTGAGTCCTCATCATTCAAGGACACGAATATTTCTCTATTATCTCATTAATTAGTTTATTAGTTGGGGTTAGTTGGGGACATGTCCCATCAACTCCTTACTCAGACAGTTCAGTCAATAAGAGGCTTTCTAGACTATAATGTTTCAGACTTTAGTATTTTTAGTTTTTTTTAGGTATTTCATACCCCGTTTAGATGTTATATTTTACTAAAGTTAGGTAAAAATTATGGCCTTTCAATTCATGTTTCTGCATTATTTAGTATTTTATATAGTATATAGGTATAGATATCAGTCATGGGTTAGCTTGTGGTCCTTCGGGGTCATGAAAACTTGTAGCATTTTGGGTACCAGATTCAGCGTAAGGTTAAATAGAGTCCTATGAAGTCTGAAAGTAGCATTTAGTAGAGTCTTGTACATTGGTATGTTGCATGCAATATTTATGTATAGGAGGATATAAGATGTTTTAGGAATCGTTTCCCCTCTTTCAGTATTCATGTCATGCCAGAGAGAATAATCTCAAGTCAATCTCTTAGTCTAATTTGTTTCTCCCTTTGTTCTATAGAACATGCCTCTTAAAAGAAGAAATGAGAATAAGTCAGCCCCCCAGCCCGAAGAACCGTTGGGCGAACATGTTTCTCATGCAGAATTTCGAGCTGCATTCTCTAATGTTTCAAACTCAATTTCTTCTTAGAATGAATGACCAGCTTTCAGTTTGACCAATTCAGCTGCACCCAGGATTCAGGATTTCACCCAAATGAATCCTTTATCCTTTCTCGAGTCTAAGATAGATAAGGACCCTCACAAATTCCTAGATCAGTTGCAGAAGGTCACAGACATCATGGAGGTGACTACTATTGAGAGTGCTGAGCTAGCTGCATATCAGTTGTAGGATATTGCTCAGACTTGGTTCAAGCAGTGAAAGTCAGAGAGGGCAGATGATGCAGGGCTAGTTGAGTTGGAGGAGTTTGTGTCTACTTTCCTCGATAGATTCTTTCCCCTAGAGCTTAGGGAAGCTAAGGTGTTAGAATTTGTTGACCTCAAGTAGGGCAATATGACAATGAAAGAGTATTCTCTTAACTTTACTCAATTAGCCAGATATGCCCTTCATATGGTTGCAGATTGCAATGCAAGGATGAGTAAGTTCATTTCAAGGGTAAATGATATCATGGTTAATGAGTGGAGATCTGCCATGCTGAATAGTGACATGACTTCAGCCAGGCTTATGACTCATGCTCAACAGATTGAGGAGGAAAAGATTAAGATGAGGGAGATCCAAAATAAGAGAGTGAAGATAGGTAGTTTTAACTTTTCTCAGCCTAAGTCAGAAGGAGAAAAACGTTCTCAGTTTCATCCGAAGTCATCAGTTTCAGTTTCTACTTTAGCCAGTCCTCCAGTTCTTAATTTCATAAGGGGTAACAAAGATAGAGCACCAGGCTCTATGTCCCAGTACAGTATTAGTAGTACCCGCACCTAACCTCTTTGCAAGACTTATGGCAAGCACCATCAGGGTATTTGTAGAGCTGGCAGTGGTATTTGTTTTGAATGTCACAAGCTAGGCCACAGAGTTAGAGACTATCCTCATCCAGGTCCTCAAAGTCAACAGAATTGCTCCACAGCTTAGTCTGATAACCCAAATCAACAAGGTGCCACCTCCAGTCCTACTAGTGGACAACGTCCAAATTATGTCTATGCTCTTCGGTCTCGATAAGATTAGGAAAATTATCCTAATGTAGTGACTGGTATGTTACATATCTTTTATATGCATATTTATGCTTTCCTAGATCCAGGAACTTCTTTGTCTTTTGTTACTTTCTAATAGCAGGGGATTTTAGAATTAGTCCTGAAATCTTAACAAAGCCCTTTTCAGTCTCTACCCCAATAGGTAAAACCATCATAGCCCGATGGGTATAAAGGAACTACCCAATTATGATTTTTGGAAAGTCACTTCCCAAGACTTAGTCGAATTAAAGATGACAGATTTTGACTTCATTCTCGGCATGGGTTGGCTTTACTCCTTCTATGCTATAGTTGACTGCAGAAATAAAATAGTCCAGTTTCAATTCCAAAATGAACCCGTCCTTGAGTGGATGGGTAGCGTATCCACTTTCAAGGGTCAGTTTGTTTTCTATCTTTGGGTAACGAAAATGATATCTAAAAGATGTGTCTATTATCTTGTTCGAGTTAAGGACACTAGTTCCAAAGATCACAACCTTGAATCAGTCCCAGTAGTGAATGAATATTTAGATATCTTTACCAACGATCTTGCAGGAATTCCTCCTAAAAGAGAAATAGACTTCGGCACCTACACAGCGATCTTCCAATTACTCAGCCTATCATTATTGCGCCATACAGAATGGCACCTACAGAACTCAGAGAACTGAAAGAATAATCAAAGGATCTCTTAGATAAGGGATTTCTCAGGCCCAACATTTCCTCGTGGGGCGCTCCAGTATTATTAGTCCACAAGAAAGCCAATTCTCTCAGAATATGTATAGACTACCACCAACTCAATAAGTTCACGGTCAAGAACAAGTATCCTCTTCCCAGAATTGAGGACTTGTTTGACCGATTTCAGGATGCTAGTTATTTCTCTATGATAGATCTCAGATTCGGCTATCATATGCTCAGAGTTAGGGAATATTATATTCTAAAAATAGCTTTCCAAACTCGGTATGGTCACTTTAAATTTCTAGTCAGGTCATTTGGTCTTACCACTGCCCCATTCACTTTCATGGACTTGATGAACCGTGTGCTCAAGTAGTATTTGGACATGTTCATCATAGTCTTTATAGATGATATTCTGGTCTATTCCCGCAGTGAGCATGATTATCCAGAACATCTCAGGATAGTACTTCAGACTCTCAAAGATCATCAATTATTCGCCAAATTCAATAAGTGCAAATATTGGCTAAGTTCCATAGCATTACTTCGACATATAATTTTCGGTGATGGCATTAGATTTGATCCTCAAAAAACCAAAGCAGTAAGAAACAAGCCCAGACCTATCTCTCTATCTGGTATTAGGAGTTTCTTCGGTCTGGCTAGCTATTACAGATGGTTTGTAGAGGGATTTTCTTTTATTGCATCCCGTATGCCCAGATTGACTCAGAAAATTGTCATGTTTCAATGGTCAGATCCTTGAGATAAGAGTTTTTAGGAGTTGAAGACTCGACTCACCTCAACTCTACTTTTGGCTCTTCCAGATGGTCCAAATGGGTTTATATAGTATTGTGATGCATCCAGAGTAGGTTTGGGTCGTGTCCTTATGCAGCATGGTAAGTTCATAGCCTACGCCTCCAGACAGCTTAAACCCTTTGAGAGGAATTATCCTTCTCATGATCTTGAGTTAGCAGCCATAGTATTTGCCTTGAATATTTGGAGGCATTATATTTACGGTGTTCATGTAGATGTGTTCACAGAACATAAGAGTCTTCAGTATGTCTTTTCTTAAAATAATCTCAATCTTTGTCAGAGAAGGTGGTTAGAGCTCTTAAGATATTACGACATGAGTATCATCTATCATCCGGGCAAGGCTATCATATTGGTCGACGCACTCTATAGACTATCCATGGGTATTGTTTCTCATTATGAGTATAGTAAGAAATAGTTAGCTCCAGAAGTTCATCACGTTACCTGACTAGGCGTTCGCTTAGTCGATACAGATCCCAGCCTTGTCAAGTTAAAAGAGTCAGTTCAGGATCAGAAAGTAGAGGCTTTCTCCCAAGGAGGAGATGGTGTTTTCCATTGTCATCTCTGTGTTCTAGGTGTAGACAACTTAAGGCAGCGAATTTTTGCAGAAGTGCATGGTGCGTGCTACTCTATTCATCCAGGGGAACAAAGATGTACCGCAACTAGCGAGAAATCTATTGGTGGAGTGGGATGAAGAGAGATATTTTAGAGTTTGTGGTTAAGTACTATACATTTCAGCAAGTTACGATAGAGCATCAGAAGCCTAGTGGGTCCATACAGGAGTTTTGTATTCCTACTTGGAAGTGGGAAGTTATGAACATGGACTTCGTAATGTGTTTGCCTCGAACTTGTCTCAGCATGATTTAGTTTGGGTTATTTTAGATAGAATGACCAAATCAGCTCATTTCCTTGTAGTTTATACCTCTCATTCAGCCAAGGATTATGCCAAACTCTACATCAAGGAGTTGGTCAGATGGCACGGTGTTCCACTATCTATTATCTCAGACAAAGGTACCCAGTTCACCTTTAATTTTTGGAAAGCATTTTAAAAAGGTCTTGGTACCCAAGTTCATCTCAGTACAGCCTTTCATCCTCAAACAGATGGTCAAGAAGAAAGGACTATTCAGATGTTAGAAGATATACTAAGGAAATATTCAATAGATTTCAAGGGAAGTTGGGATGACCACTTACCATTGATTGAGTTTGCATACATCAACAACTATAATTTTAGTATTCGGATGCATCCATTCAAAGTTCTCTATTGTAGAAGATGTAGATCTCCAATTAGTTGGGTCAAAGTTAGTGAGGCCTCAGTCATAGGGCCTTACTTAGTATTCGATGCCTTCGAAAAAGTCCAGTTGATCAGAGAAAGACTCCAGGCTGCTTAGAGCCGACAAAAGTCTTATACCGATATTTTTAGAAAATATCTCTAGTTTAAGATTGGTGACTATGTCTATCTGAAGATCTCTCCCATGAAGGGAGTGGATAGATTCGGCAAGAAAGGAAAGCTCAGTCCCTGATATATCGGTCCCTTTAAGATTAACAGTCATTTCTGCAAGTAGCCTCTGACATTCAATTGCCTTCAGATCTAGTCTTAGTTTATCCAGTCTTTTATGTCTCTTTGCTCAAGAAGTTCATAGGTGAACCATCAGTTGCAGTCCATATTCAGAGCATTGATGTTCAGAACACTCTCTCTTATAAACAGAGTCCAATCGAAATCTTAGACTATCAGATTCGTAGATTAAGGAACAAAGAAGTTCCTCTAATAAAGGTTATTTGGCCAAATCAGTCTGTCGAGAGAGATACTTGGAAAGAAGAGGCAGACATGCATACCAAGTATCCTCACCTCTTCTTAGCCAACTTAGATCAAGCTCAAGGTAATAGTTCTCCTTAAGCTTACTCAGTTTCATGTTCAGTGTTCATCACAAACTTTGTATGCAGTTTCATGCTCAAATTCCCATTATAAACTGTCTATCAAGTACCATTGCATACTCAGTCATGCATTCATTAATCAATTACACATGCATCAGATATGCATGTTCAGTATTATGAGTTTAGCTTATCAGTAATGTAAGTCATGAGATCATGTTCTAGTTATTCATGTTTAGTATGTACATTTGTTATCTTTTATTCCCCCTCTGTCACTCTCATTCGAGGATGAATGTTCTCAAGGAGGAGATATTGTAATACCCCGTACTCTTTCCCAGCTAGTTTTATCTCAAGAATGTCTAGTATTATCTTTTAAATTGAATGATGATTATTTCACGAGGAATTTTAAGGATTTTCACTTTTTTTCATGTGGAAAATTCAATATGGTTTTCACTGATATAAGATTTTCCCAAATGCGATAACCAAGTAAAAAGTTACGACTATTTTAAGTACCCGTCGTAAAACAATGTCATATTAGCCAGTGACGCACCGCACAACAAAAGGAAATGGTATTTGGCAAATTCTAGTATGGGTCCGCGATAATAGCGCACTGCACCAGAGGCCAAATTTAAAATTGTCCATTTTCAGGGTCTTAACGTGATTTCCTCCGTGTCACGCCAAAGTTGCAGGTCGTAAAAGAAGGGGAAACATAATGCCTCAGCACCGCGCCATTCCTCAGTTTCCCAATTGTCAAATTCCAGTGACACGGTAAGATAGCGCCGCATCGCACCAGGGGCCCAGTTTGAGAAAAATTTACTGAAATTAAATGACGAGTTCAGGGTTAAAAGGGTTAACATCCCACCCTATTTAATCCCTTTAACACGAGATTCAGCCACTTTTCACCCAAAATACACTCTCTTCTCTCAAAAAACTTCTCAAGATAAACCTTGGGCTTTTCATAGAAGATTCAAAATAAAGAATTTCCTCACCTAATCTTCACAAAATCACAAACCAACGTATGCGTAGTGTTTATTCATAGACTCATTTCGTCAATTTTTTGTGGAATTGCTTTTTATAGATGTATATTCATGTGAACCTTTGAATATGCCATAGGAAGATGAAATTAGAGATGAATCATGATGATTAATTGTTGTATAATGTTGTCTATATGGGATATGCCTACCATGTGATTGATTAAATTCCTAGATAAAGAAATAATTCCAAACTAGTATGATATCTTGAAATCCCCATGTATGTACAAGTTATGCCTATCATATGTTTTGAAGGAATGTTTCTATAAATGTATTATGGATTATGATGATTAGTTATATGTTCAAGTAAGTTATTCTTGGTCAGTTTCCTTTCCTTAAGTCCTGGGGATACTTGTACCCAAAACATTAGCTCTACTCTTAGAGCCATGTCATGTTTGCACGATACTCTAAGTGAAGCCATGATCCTTAGACTTCAGACAGTCTTACGACTCAGGAAATCTCCATGATCCCATCCCAGTCATTTGTTAGATGTCAGTAGTATTTTGTTCATCATTGAAATTTTGTAACTCCATCCATGTTCAGTTCATTAAATCATGTTCAGTGTTTGTTCAGATGGGAGTATAAATTAGAACCAAGCGAACCAACGGTGGGAACTCACCTGTTCCCTGAGTGTGTGATTCTTAGAAGCAATCCTTGCATTCCAGAACTATATAGCCATCATAGGTTGAGAAATCATAGCCTACTATATAAGGGTATATGAGGTGGATTAACCAGCTATATCAGGGTTCCCACCATACTCATTAGAGTTACCTATTATATTAGGGTCACTCACATGTTGTCGTTACCAGTGGCGCGGTTTGACACCTTTCCAATCAGGGCATAGATTGGACCCTAATTTAGATATAATGCATCATTTGGGGCATGCTGGTTAGATGAGTACCTCCCATAGTCTCAGTATCAGTCTCAGTAAAAGAACTCAAATAGTTCTTCAGAATCTAGGACTATCAAATACAGTCAACTCAAATACAAAGTGGAACTCAGATAGTTCGACAAGATTTAGGACTATCAGATATAGTCACTCATGTTATGAGTTATATCAGTTATCAATATGTCATGTTATCAGTATTCAAATTCAGTACTCATGTTATCACAATTTCAGATATAGTTACTATGTGTGCATGTATGTATTCTCATGTTCCTATTAGTCAGTTAGCCAGTATTGTTTATGTATATGAGCCTCATGTATTCATCCTACCCCATATGCATACCAATACATTCAAAATAATGACGCATTTTTGTGATGGTGTCTTATACCATAGGTTTAGAGACACGAGTTCTAGATTTGCAACAGATTCTAGTTTCTACTGTCAGAGTTAGAAGTGAAGCCTTATCATTCGAGGATGTGATTATTTCTCTATTATCTCATTATTATTTTACTAGTTGTAGTTAGTTGGGGACATGTACCATCAAATCCTTACCCAGATAGTTCAGTCAGTTAGAGGCTTTCTAGACTATAATGTTTAGGACTTCAGTATTTTCAGTTTTGTTTTGGGTATTTCATACCCTGTTT
This sequence comes from Capsicum annuum, assembly GCF_002878395.1. Taxonomy (NCBI): domain Eukaryota; kingdom Viridiplantae; phylum Streptophyta; class Magnoliopsida; order Solanales; family Solanaceae; genus Capsicum; species Capsicum annuum. The sequence continues at coordinate 146,431,889 of NC_061122.1, read as the reverse complement.
AGATGTTATATTTTACTTCACTTATGTGAACCTTATGGCCTTTCGGTTTATGTTTCTGTATTATTAAGTATTTTACATAGTAAACAGGTACAAATATCAGTTATGGGTTAGCTTATGGTCATTCACAGTCATGCGCACCATGTAGGATTTTGGGTACCAGATTTGAGGCACTACACTTTTCTAGTAAATTTTATAAAGGAGAGAATTCAATAGATGTTTCCATACATATTGAGGATGATATGGTTACCTTTGATTCTTTATTTGCTTTTATGGCAAACACTGAAGATAAATAAGAAAATAAGGTAACACTTTCCCACCTTAAAGAAAACATGGATAACTATTCAGCTAAAAAGATAAAGAAATTGCAAATGTACTAATTGACTCCGTGTGCGTAATTACTGCAAAAAAATTTTCTCTAAGAACAGGTGGAAAATCAAGAGATTGAGTTAGTTTCTCTTACTCTTTAAATATCTAAAACTGAAGAGCAGGTTACTATGTTAAAATATGAAAATTCAAGCTAAGTAATTCAACTGGAGAAAGCTAAAAGTATGTGATAAATAGGATAATAACGATCTAGAAGATCAGGATGTTGACTTGATAGCTTTGACTCTCCAGATATCATAAAATAAGCAACAGGTTGCTATGCTGAAATTTGATAATCTGAGTTTGGTAAGTCAACTGGAGAAAGTAGATTCTTCTAAGTTTAAAGGGAAAAAGAAAGTCTCAATATTTAAGGTGGAGCTTGAAGAAAAACTAGAGCATTCCAAAAAGCTTCTCATTACTGCACTTTAAAAGAATGAGAAGTTAGAAAAGGACATGGTCCGTCTAAGGAAAGAACTAAAAAATCCTAATATGGACTGCATCTTCATAAATCCTTTCTAATATGTCTAATGAATTATTTAATAATCGTAAGGAGCTTGGGTTTGAGCATTGATGAAGGGTGAATTTACCACTTATTTGCACTAAATATTCATACACACTTCTATTAATTGAATGTAAAAGTGAGAATTATTTGGGGTTAAATGTACTAATTCTGATATTTGACAGATGTACAAGTGCTGAGAAGAAAAGAAGCAAACTTGAGCAGGAAAGGATCAAAAAGAAAATTAAACTGTAAGAGCTGGACACATTAAAGAAGGATCAAGATCGATTTTTCAGTTATCGTGATTATGGGCTTATGCTAGCGATGGTGTCAAGTCAAGCTAGTCAACAAATTACGATCGCGTTGGACTAACCGTGATAGCAGTGAGTGTGATTGCAATCAATCTGCCGTGATCGCGTGATGGTAGAAAATAGACCAAGGGCAAAAACATCATTTTGACCAGCCAACCCCAAATCCAATTTAAGGTTAAAAATCTCTTCATTCTAGTGCATCTTTAGATACATCATTCTATAGCCTTACCTTGCATCCTTAGTTTAGGGTTTTGTAATTTCTTGGAGATTAAAGTTTAAATTTACACTAATTTAAGACAAGATTAAATTAGAGGAGCTTGAAGTGTACATTTGTCATTGTCTGTTGAAGATTTATTTGATTCTAAAGTGTTGTCTGTCCTTGATTTATTTTATTATGAATAACTTTTATGGACAACTTGGTATATTTTTTTACATTATCCTTATATGTGCTAAATCTACCTCTTGGGATTAGGCTAGATTAGGGTGTAAATATATGTGGGATTTGATTTTTTTGTGCAACTAGTTTGTAATCTGAGTTCTACTATTGCTTGAATAAATTGGTTAGGATTTGTGGGTGAATGCCCTAAATACACAAATGGGTTTGATTGATAAAAATCCCAAGTTATTGAAAGCTCAAACCATTCTTGAAAGAGTGGTTTGGGTGAACTTTAGAAACCCACCTCTTCTTAGAAAGAGGGATATGGGAACCAGAGCAATAGTAGACAATTTATAGATTTGTCTTGAAAAGTTTTCACTATCTTTGACATAAGGGTGGCTAGGTGGTTGACTATACCATGGGTATCTTCTTTTAAATAGGGATACCCAATTGAGGTATTGGGTGGATTTATTTGACACACTTGTTAGGTGATAATGCTCAAGCTATACCTCTCATGTGAGAATGTAAGCGATCGTTTTCAATAAATAACCCAACTAAGTTGGGGTCGAATCCCATAGGGTATATGGTGTGAATCTGAGTTGTATGCGAGTTAATCAAATGATAATTAGTACTTTCCGGTAAATGGTTATGAGAATATAGAAAATAATTGTCGGTCACTTTAGTTTCAGTATTTGTAATCAAGAGTTTATAGAAAATAAGAATTATATTCACTATGGGTTTTGGTACTTGACAAATACTAATAGTGATTCAAGATTCTTAGGATAGGTAGGAACAACAGATTATCTTTATCGAAGTTAAGACTAAATGTCTCTCGACCTACTTAAGCATTTAATTACCTAATCCTCTCGGACTTAGGGAAATTATATTCACTGACAAGGCTTCACGTAAGGTTAATTAACCTTGTTACTACATCAATTATTAAACGGGAGGATGGTAGCTTTCAAGTCATTGTCAATAATTCATTTTGTACTATAATTGATTTCTTATCTCAAGCAAATCATAGCAGGTGCTATCTATCGTTTGCAACCAATAGATAATAATTAAAACCTCGAAATTATCAAGGAGTCCTACTACCTTTAGAATCTTAAACACTTAGCAACTTACCAAGACCTAACCTATAGATCCCATAATTCGAGTTAATGGGATTTAACAACTCATAATTTAATAATCGATACAATAAGTTGAATTCATAATTTTAAAGATTAGCTTACAACAAGATAAATAGCAATGAGTGTTTCTAAGTTTAGATCAAAGTAGAAATCCCAAAAAATTGATGATAATCTCTTCGAAGTTAATTTTTTATTCAAGCCATGAAACAAGAGAGAAAATAATAAAATACGTGCGTTCCTAAATTGGTTCCGCACCCTCCTTAGAAAACCCTAAACTATGCTTCAAATACTTCAGCCTAATTATGGTAACAAAATCACAGAGCTCAATGTTCTTCTCGGATTAGGTGACGACATATGTGATGCCTTATCAGGAGGCTAACGGCTTATCACGGATTTTGTCATCTCCTCTTTTATTATGACAATTTCTGCTTAAGGCTGATGGTGAATCCAGATGGCTTATCAAAACTGTGATAGCATATCAGACAATGTCGTCACTTCTCTAGCACAGCTCCTATGTTCGGTCTAAAGCTGACGATGACTATGACAGCTTATCACAAGCCTGACGGCTTATCACATGTCATCGTCACTTCTTTCAACTGAATCCCATTATCTATTTACGGCTGACGATGAATCTAATAACTTATCAGAGTGCTGACGACATATCAGTAATGTCATAGGCAACACTTCTCTTCTATTTTCTTCAGATTTAAACTCTTTTACTTCCATCATTGTTGGTTCTCCTGCCTCTTGAATTACACTGCAACATCAAAGATAAAACAACTAAAAACGACAAAATTTGCATCAGATTTTGCAATTATTCTTAGTTAAAAGCCTCAAATATGTTAGCATCTGCTCACACATCAACACCCTCAACTTAAAATAATTGTTTGCCCTTAAGCAACTAAAACAAAACCAAGAAAAGATAAAGTACATTCAGTAGTCAACCATCCATATTATCTTAAAACATCTTCACCATCTGCAGCGTTAATCAATTTACACACAATTGTGTATGTTATTTAAGAACAACAACATGACACACAAGAATCAAGATATGGCATCAAATCAGCAACAACAACTATGTATGTATCAAGCATACACTATCCAAACTAGTTAGAAACTAAGAGTGTAACCAGTGTGCCCTCACTATAAAGAAGTCCCACTTCACTTATATCCGACATTACATATGTATCCATGGGGACAGTCACCAGACACTCACTCTCAGAATGAAGTTCCAATCAATATATGCTGAATACCTTAGGCTTGCCCTTATTTTTATCTCCAAGACTTTCAGATATGTCAGCTAGGATTACTATAGGTCTTCTCTTAGGCTTGTAATGTAGGATAGGCGCTGGTGTGATACTCGATGATATTTAAAGTGACTAAGCCTTCTTGACACTAGACTACCTTTTGGGGTTTCACTCATTATCCTCTTTCTATTCTTCTCTTTTCTTGATCACACTTATTCAGGATGGGTGCTATTCTTTTCTACAATCACTTCTTTTTTACACAACTTTTCTTTTCTTGCTCTTTTCCTCCGCACCCAGATTTTTATTCTTTTCTTTTACTCTACCCTTCTTTATACTCATTTTACATCACGCACCCCAATCATAGCCACCCTCAACTTAGGCCATTTGCAAAAGTTAAGGTGCACATTGTTGAACAAGGACCAGGGACAAAATACGTTCATTATGATATAAAAATGTGACGGTGATAAATATCATAAAAAAATAGGCTATTCAGGCTCAAAATAAGGATCAAGGGATATTATGCATTCAGGGAAGGTAATTTAGGCTAAAGTGGGATAATATCAAAATGGCCTATGATCCTTTCCTAAACCCTATCCTTTAACTTAGGTAAGACTAACTGGGAAAATTTTGAATCGAACATACAAAGGGAACTAAGTAAAATCTCACACGTACATAGCACACAAATATATCACAAGTTACTAGTTATCTGGTTCATGAAATTGTTTACCAATGGTTATCAAGTTACTAGAATTAATACCATAAAAATATTAATAGTGGTCACAATTTAATGCAAATCACACAGTTAATGAATTAGACCACTTGAGAGGTGTTCAAAAAATAACAAAACCATGCTAACTGCCTCAGGTACTTGTATTTATCCTAGTCAACTAGGGTTACGGTATACCTAGAGTAGATCAAGGATGGGGATTATGGGTCCTTGACTCTGATGCTGCATCCTCAGCTGCCTTATCTCAATTGGAAATCCCCCACCATTCAGACACATCTGGTCTAGCAGTTGTTGGAGGCATACTGGTTATGGCACCAATGGATCTCGCTCGCAGGGACTCCTATTTTTTATTTTTAGCTAGTTAGTTGATCATCTCCTTCTTTATCTCCTTTTTTTAGCCTTCTTTCTTGCCCTCTTCTCTACGTTTCTTTCTTCATCACTATCAGGCCTTTCTCTCTTACCCTTACCTTTCTTCTCACCCTTTTTTTTCTTTTTCTTTATTGGTTCCCCCATGATATCAAGCAATGGAATATCACTACCAGACTCATCAACAGCAGGATCTGCCGATACCATATATTTGTGTTGCTGTAATACCCCAACATCTATCTTACCATTGTCCAGGGTTGCTCTAAATTATGCAAGGTATGAGCCTGACATTTTTCTTACCCGTGTATTAAAATGATTTTCTAATTCATCAATTCGATCGGGAAAGGATCAAAAGGGCTCTAGTGCTACCTTAATCCTCTTGTAAACCATAAAGGGAATTTTCTTGGCAAAAAGTTCTAGCTTAGCCTCTCACCACTTTGCTTGTTTTGACACTCTCTTGAAATTCATAGGGTTTAAGGAAAATTCTGTGGTAGACACAATAGCTGAAGGATTTATTTATTTGTAGGCACTGAATCTACTATTAATGAGGAGGTCGGTGATACAGCCTCAGAATCTTACACCACTACACTAGGTGTTAAGCTAGTACCTGTAACTATTGGGCTCGTTTCAACCCCTGCTCCTTTGTCATATGTCAGTCTCGGCTGATTTTTATCATACAGGATGGGGTTGTGGGTCTTCTTGGCAAGCAGTTCTTAATCTAAACCTACAACCTCAGGTACATGGGTTGCCTTACATAACCTTGGAATCATACAAGGGAAAGGATATGCCATGTCGGGCCTTGAGACTCGAATTTTCATCTCCTCTGCAATGGTCTCGTCAAAGTTCAGCTTGTGTTTAGCCCCAAGACTTACAACCAATATTTCTATATCGTATACAAGTATATTATCTTCCTTAGTAGGCATCAAATAGGTGCGCACTACACCCCACCAGAACTTTTCCTCGATTCAGGGAAGCCATTAAAATCCTTTTATTAGGGCTAGTCTGCCATTCTTCCAATTTGTTGCGGTTCCGGATTAAATGGTAATAATGGTTCTTTGAAACTTCTGGTTTTTGGTATACTCCACAAAAGTCTGACAGAAAATAGAAAAAACAAATAAACATAAAACAAAAAAATTTGAATAATAGTCAATTAACGCACACTATAATTTACCACCGTATACCCCATCAACGGCGCCATTTTCGATAACACTCAAACTACACCTCTTATTTGAGAATGTAAGCTATCATTGTCAATATATAATCCAACTAGGTTGGGGTCGAATCCCACGGGGAATATGGTGTGAATCTGAGTTGTATGAGAGTTAATCAACTGATAGTTAGTAGTTTTTGGTAAATTAGGGGTTCTAAGAATTTAGCAAATAATTATTGGTCACTTTAGTTTCAGTGTTCGTAATCAAGAGTTTATGGAAAACCAAAAGTATGTTCACTATGGGTTTTGGTACTTGATAGATGCTAGTAGTGATTCAAGATACTCACGATAAGTAGGAACAACAGATTGTCTTTATTAAAGTTATGCCTAAATGTCCCTCGCCTTACTTAAGCATTTAATTACCTAATCCTTTCAGACTTGGGGAAATTATATTCACTGACCACACTTCACCTCAGGTTAATTAACCTTGTTACATTGTCAATTATTAAATGGAAGGTTTGTTGCTACCACGTCCCTATCAATAATTCACTTCCTACAATAGTTGATTTCTTATCTCAAGCAAATCAAAGCAGGTGGTATCTATCATTTGCAACTAATACACAATAATTAAAACCTCTGAATTATCAAGGAGTCCTATTACCTTTAGAATTTTGAATACTTAGCAACTTACCAAGACCTAACCCATATATCCCATAATTCAGATTAAAGGGATTTAGCCACTCATAATGTAATAATTGATACAACTTATTGAATTCATAATTTGAAAGATGAACTTATTGCAAAATGAATAGCAATGAGTGTTTCTAAGATTAGATCTAAGTAGAAATCCCAAAATGTTGATGATATTCTCTTCAATGTTAATTTTTTAGTTCAAGCCATGAAACTAGAGAGAAAATAACAAAATACGTGCGTTCCAAAATAGGTTATGCATCATCCTTAGAAAACCATAAACTATACTTTAAATACTTCAGCCTAATTATGAAAACAAATCGCAGATTTTAGTGTTCTTCTTGGATTAGTTGATAACATGTGTCATGCCTTATTAGGAAACTGACAACTTATCACAGATGTCGTCATCTCTTCTTTAATTTTTATAATAAGGCTAACGGGGAATCTAGACGGCTTATCAAAACTGTGACGGCATATCAGAAAATGTCTTCACTTCTCCACCTCAGCTTCCATGTTCGGTCTAAGGCTGATGATGACTATGACGGCTTATCACAAGGCTGACGGCTTATGATATGTCATCGTCACTTCTTCCACCTGAATCCCATTCTCTGTTTAAGGTTGACCACGAAGCTGATCACCTATCAGATTGCTGATGAGTGATCAGGAATGTTGTTAGCCACACTTCTGTTCTATTTCTTCAAATTTCAACCCTTTTACTTCTATTATTGTTGGTTCTCTTACAAATTGACTTACACTACAAAATCAAAGATAAAACAATCAAAAACGCCAAAGTTGCTTAAGACATTGCAATTATTCTCACTTAAAAGCCTCAAATGTGTTAGTATCTGCTCACATATAAACAGCTTCAACTTAAAATAATTTTTTGTCCTCAAGGAACTAAAATACAACCAAGAGAATAAAAAGTACATTCAACAGTCAACCATCCATATTATCTCAAAACATCTTAACCATCTTCAAGGTTAATCAATTTACAAACAACTGGGTATGATATTTAAGAGCAACAACGTAACACACAGGAATCAAGATATGGCATCAAATCAGCAACAATAACTATGCATGTATTAAGCTTACACTATCCAAATAAGTTAGCAACTAGTAGCATAACCAGTGTGCCCTCACTACAAATAAGTCCCACTACACTTATATCAGATATTACATATGTTGCCGTGGGGACAATCACCAGACACTCACTCTTAGAATGAAGTTCCAATCAATTTATGTTCAATACCACAGGCTTGCCCTTTTTTTCATTACCAAGACTTTAATAAAGTTCAGCTAGGATCACTACAGGTCTTCTCTTAGGCTTGTAATGTAGGCTATGGGCTGGTATGATACTCAATGATATTTAAAGTGACTAAGCCTCCTTTACACTACACTAGCTTTTGGGGTTTCACTCAGTAGCCTTTTTTTATTCTTCTCTTTTCTTGATCACACTTATTCAGGATGGGTGTTGTTATTTCTACAATAACTTCTTTTTTTCACAACTTTTCTTTTCTTACTCTTTTCCACCGCACCAAACTTTTTATTCTTTTCTTTTACTCTACCTTTCTTCATACTCATTTTACAACCTAGACCCCTATGATAGCGACCCTTAACTTAGACCATTTGCCTAACTCATGGTGCACAGTGTCCAAGGAGGACCAGGGCTAAAACAGGTTCATTATGTTATAAAAATAGGATGGTGATACACATCAAAAAAAGACATAGGCTATTCAGGCTCAAAATAGGGATCAAGGGATATTATGCATATAAAGAAGGTCATTTACGCTAAAATGGGCTGGTATCAAAATGGACTATGATCCTTTCCTAATCCCTATCTTTCAACCTATGTAATACTAATCGAGAAATTCTAAATCAAACATACAAAAGGAACTAACTAAAATCTCACACTCACATGGCACACAAGTATATCTCAAGTTACTATTTATCATATTCATGCAATTTTTTAGCAATGGTTATCAAGTTACTAGAACTAATAACATACAAAGATGAACACTGGTCACAAATAGATGAAAATCACACAGTTAAAGAATTACAATACTTGAGAGGTGTTCACATAATAACAAAACCATGTTTACTTCCTCAGGTACTTATATTTCTCCTAGTCAACTACAAAATGTTACAGCAACTACGCACCCTAAACCTTCAACTTAAAATCAAAGAAAAATTGAACTAATAGTTAGGGTATACCTGGAGTAGATCAAGCACGGGGATCATGGGTCCGTAACCATACTGTTGTATCCACAACTGCCTTATCTCGATCGAGAGTCCCTCCCCATTTAGACATATCTGGTCTTACAGTTGTTGGAGGCCTACTAGTTGAGGCACCCACGGCTCTCGCTCACAAGGCCTCCTCTTATTTTTTATTGTTACCTAGTGACTTGATCATCGCCTTTCTCGTCTCCTTTTATTTAGCCTTCTTTCTTTCCATATTCTCTACTTTTATTTCTTTATCATTATCAGGCCTTTCTCTCTTACCGCAACCTTTTTTCTCACCTTTATTTTTCTTTTTCTTCATTGGTTACCTCATGAGATCAAGAAATAGAATTTTACCCTCAAACTCATCAACTGTCGGATTTGCCAACACCATAAGTTGGTGTTGCTGTAATAGCCCAACATCCGCCTATACCTTGTCCAGGGCTGCTCTAAATTGTGCTAGGTTTGAGCCCGACATTTCTCTTACTCGTGTATTAAAATAATTATATAATTCATATATTCTACCTGGAAAGGCTAGAAAGAGCTCCAGTGATACCTTAATCCTATTGTCTACCGTAGAGGTAAATTGCTTGGAAAAAAGTTACAGCTGAGCCTCACACCACTTTTCTTGTTTTTCCACTCTCCTAAAATTTATAGGGTTGAAGACAAATTCTTTGGTAGACACAACAGTTGAAGGATTTATTTCATTTTGAGGCACTGAATCTGCTATTAATGAGAAGGTCGGTGCTGCAGCCTTAGAATCCTTCACCGCTATATTAGGTGCTGAGCTGGTACTTGTAACTGGTGGGTCTGTTCCAACCCTTTCTCCTCTATCAAGTGTTAGTCTTGAGTGATTTTCATCATATCAAATGGGGTTGTGGGTCTTTTTGGTAAGCAGTTCCTTGTCTAACCCTACAACCTCAGCTACATGGACTACCTTACATAACCTTGTAATTAGAGAAGGGAAAGGGTATGCCGTGTCAGGCCTTGAGACTCAAATTTTCATCTCCTCAGCAATGGTTTCCCTAAAGTTCAACTTGAGTTTAGCCTCAAGACTTGCAACCAATATTACTCTATCATCTCCAATGATATTATCTTCCTCAGTAGGCATTAAATGGGTGCGCACTACACCCCACCAGAACTTTGCCTCTTGAGTTAGGGAAGCCTTCAAAATTCTTTCATTAGGGCTAGTGTTCCATTCTTCCAATTCGTTGTGTTCCTGATTAAATGGTAATAATGGTTCTCCAGAACTTTTTGTCCTTGGTATACACCACAAAAGTCCAGAAGAAAACAAAAACAAGAAATAAAAATAAAACTAGCAAACATGACTACCAATCAATTAGCGCACATAACTTCAATTTACAATAGTGTTCCTCGACAACGGCACCATTTTTGATAACGCTCAAAGTACACCTCTCATGTAAAAATGGAAGCATTCGTTGACAATATATAACCCAACTATGTTGGGGTTGAATCCCATATGAAATATGGTGTGAATCTGAGTTGTATGCGAGTTAATCAACTGATAGTTATTAGTTTCCAGTAAATTAGGGGTTATGAAAATTTAGCAAATAATTGTTAGTCACTTTAGTTTTAGTGTTTGCAATCAAGAGTTTATGGAAAACAAAAATTATATTCACTATGGGTTTTGTTACTTGACAGATGCTAATAGTGATTCAAGATTCTCACGATAGGTAGGAACAATAGATTGTCTTTATCGAACTTATGCCGAAATGTCCCTCGACCTACTTAAGCATTTGATTACCTAATCCTCTCGGACTTAGGGAAATTATACTCACTGAACAAACTTCACCTATGGTTAATTAACCATGTTACAATGTCTATTATTAAACGAAAGGTTAGTTGCTACCACATCCCTGTCAATAATTCACTTCCTACTATAGTTGATTTCTTATCTCAAGAAAATCAAAGCAGGTGATATCTATCCTTTGCAGCCAGTAGACAATAATTAAAACCTTGGAATTATCAATGAGTCCTATTACCTTTAGAATCTTTAACATTTAGCAAGTTACCAAGACCTAACCCTTAGATCCCATAATTCGGGTTAAAGGGACTTAGCCACTCATAATGTAATAATAGATACAACAAGTTGAATTCATAATTTGAAAGATGATCTTACAGCAAGATGAATAGCAAGGAGTGTTTCTCAGATTAGATCAAAGTAGTAATCCTAAATATTGATGATAATCTCTTCAAAGTTAATTGTTTTATTAATCCAAGAAACTAGAGAGAAAATAACAAAATATGTGTGTTTAAAATAGGTTCAACGTCTTGTTTGGAAAACCCTAAACTATTCTTTAAATACTTCATCCTAATTATTAAAACAATATCACAGAGTTCATGTTCTTCTCGGATTAGGTGATGGCATGTGTGATGCCTTATCAGGAGGCTGATGACTTATCACGGATGTCGTCATCTCCTCTTTAATTTTGACATTTTCTAGTTAAGGCTGACGATGAATCCTAACGGCTTATCAAAACTATGATGGCGTATAAGACAATGTCATCACTTCTCCACTTTAGCTTCCATGTTCTGTCTAAGGCTAACTGCGACTATGATAGCTAATCAAAAGGTTGACAGCTTATCACATGTCATCATCACTTCTTTCAACTAAATCTCATTCTTTGTTTAAGGCTTACGATAAAGCTGATAACCTATTATAGTGCTGATGACTTATTAGGAATCTCGTCAGCGACACTTCTCTTCTATTTTCTTCAGATTTCAAATCTTTTACTTCCATCATTGTTGGTTCTCTTGCCTGTTGACTTCCACTTCAAAGTCAAAGATAAAATAATCAAAAACGATAAAAGTTGCTTAAGACGTTCCAATTATTCTTAGTTAAAAGCCTCAAATGTGTTTACATCTGCACAGACATCAACACCCTTAACTTAAAATAATTGCTTATCCTCAAGCAACTAAAACACAACCAAGAGAATACAAAGTACATTCAGCAGTTAACCACCTATATTATCTCAAAACATTTTCACCATCTATCAAGTCAATCAATTTACAAATAATTGTGTATGTTATTGAAGAGCAACAACGTGACACACAGGAATCAAGATATGGCATCAAATCAGTAACTACAGACATGCATGTATCAATCTTACACGATCAAAACAAGTTGACAACTAGCAGTGTAACTAGTGTGCCATCATAACAAAGAAGTCCCACTTCACTTATATCAGACATTACATGTGTAACCTTGGGGACAGTTACCAGACACTCACTCTCAGAATGAAGATCCAATCAATATATGTCGAATACCATATGCTTGCCACTAATTTCATTATCAAGACTTTCAGACAGGTCATCTAGTATCACTATAGGTCTTCTGTTGAGCTGGTAATGTAGGATAAGGGGTGGTATGATACTCAGTGATTTTTAAAGTAACTAAGCCTCCTTGACACTACACTAGCTTTTGGGGTTTCACTCATTAGCCTTTTTCAATTCTTCTCTTTTCTTGATCATACTTATTCAGGATGGGTGCGGCTCTTTTTTACAGTCACTTTTTGTTTTAACTTTTCTTTTCTTGCTCTTTTTCACCGCTCCCAACTTTTTATTCATTTCTTTTACTCTACCTTTATTCATACTCATTTAACATCACACACCCTTATGATCACTAACCTCAACTTTGGCCATTTGCCTGAGTCAAGATGTACAATGTCCAACAAAGACCCGGGCCAAAGCATGTTTATTATGATATTAATAATACAGTGATAGGTATCATAAAAAAAAATAGGCTATTCAGGCTCAAAATAGGGATCAAGGGATATTATGCATACAGGGAAGGTCATTTAGGCTAATGTGGGCTAATATCTCAACAGTCTATGATCCTTTCCTAACCCCTATCCTTCAAAATAGGTTAGACTAATCGGGCAAGTTCTGAATCCAACATACAAAGGGAACTAAGTAAAATCTCACACACACATGACATACAAATATATCATAAGTTACTACTTATTCGGTTCATGCAATTGTTTAGCAATGATTATTAAGTTACTAAAACTAATACCATACAAAGATGAACAACGGTCATAATTAGATGCAAATTACACAGTTAAAGAATTAGACCCCTTGAGAGGTGTTCACAAAATAACCAAACCATGATAACTGCCTCAGGTACTTGTATTTCTCCTTTTCAACTACAAAATATTACAACAATAACTCACCCTACACCCTCAACTTAAAATTAAAGAAAATCTGAACTAAAGGTTAGGGTATACCTAGAGTAGATCAAGCATGGGGATCATGCAAGCCTGACCCTGCTGTTGCATCCTCAACTGCCTTATCTACATCGAGATTCCCCCCTTACCTACCCTCCTATTTAGAAGGATCTATTCTAGAAATTGTGTACCCGTGGCTTTCGCTCATAGGGCCTCCTCCTACTTTTTATTGTTAGCTAGTGACTTGATCATCGCCTTCCTCATCTCATTTTTTTCATCCTTCTTTCTTGCCCTCTTCTCTGTTTTTCTTTCTTTATCACTATCAAGCCTTTTTCTCTTACCCTAACCTTTCTTCTCACCCTTCTTCTTCTTTTTGTTCATTAGTTCCCCTGTGAGATCAAGCAATGGGATTTCACCCTCAAACTTATCAACAGCCAGATATACCGACACCATAAATTAGTGTTGCTGTAATACCCCAATATATTTCTTTACTTTGTTTAGGGAAACACTAAATTGTCCAAGATCTGAGCCTAATATTTCTCTTACCTGTGTATGAAATAATTTTCTAATTCATTAATTAAACCAGGAAAGCCTCGGAAGGGCTCTAGTTCCACCTTAATCCTCTTGTCTACCGCAGAGGCAAATTGCTTTGCAAAAAGTTGCAGCTGAGCCTCGCACCACTTGGATTGTTTTCCCACTCTCCAAAAGTTTATAGGGTTAAAGACAAATATGTAATGAACACAACAACTGAAGGATTTATTTCTTTTATAGGCACTGAATCTTCTATTCCTGGGGAGGTTGGTACTGCAGCCTCAGAGTCCTGCACCGCTACATTAGGTGCTGAGCTGGTACTTGTAACTGGTGTGTTTGTTTCAACCCTTCCTCCTTTGTCAAGTGTTAGTCTCGGCTTATTTTCATCATATCAGATGGGGTTGTGGGTCTTCCTAGCAAGAAGTTCTTCATCTAAGCCTACAACCTCATGTATATGGGATGCCTTACATAATCATCTAATTACATAAGGGAAAGAATATGTCATATCGGGCCTTGACATTCAAATTTTCATCTGCTCAACAATGGTCTCCCAAAAGTTCAACTTGAGTTTAGCTATAAGACATGCAACAAATGTTGCTCTATCGTCTCCCAGGATATTATCTTCATCAGTAGGCATCAAATGGGTGCGCACTACACCCCACTAGAACTTTTTCTCTTGAGTCAGGGAGGCGTTAAAAATCCTCTCATTAGGGCTGGTCTGCCATTCTTCCAATTCATTGCAATTTTGGATTAAATTGTACTAATGGTTCTCCAAAACTTCTGGTTCTCGGCAGACATCACTAAAGTCTAGTAGAAAACAAAAATAACAAGTAAACAAAAATCTAGGAAACTTAACTAAAAGTCAATTAGCACAAACAACCTTAATTTACAACCGTATTCCTCGGCAACAGCGCCATTTTTTATAGCGTTCAAACTATACCTCTCATGTGAGATAATAGCGATTATTGTCAATATATAACCCAACTAGGTTAGGGTTGAATCCCACAAGGAATATGGTGTGAATCTGATTTGTATGCGAGTTAATCAACTGATAATTAGTAGCTTTCGGTAAATTAAGAGTTTTGAGAATTTAACAAATAATTGTTCGTCACTTTAGTTTTAGAGTTTGTAATCAAGAGTTTATGGAAAACCAAAATTATGTTCACTATGGGTTTTGGTACTTGATAGCTGCTAATAGTGATTCAAGATTCTCACGATAGGTAGGAATAAAAGATTGTCTTTATCAAAGTTATGCCTAAATATCTCTCGACCTATTTAAACATTTAATTACCGAATCCTCTCGGACATAGGGAAATTATATTCACTGATCAGACTTCACCTCAGGTTAATTAAACTTGTTACAACATAAATTATTAAATAGAAGGTTGGTAGCTTCCAAGTCCCTGTCAATAATTAACTTCCTATAATAGTTGATTTCTTTTCTCTAGAAAATCAAAGAAAGTGCTCTATCGTTTGCAACCAATAGAAAATAATTAAAACATTAGAATTATCAAGGAGTCCTATTACCTTTAGAATCTTGAACACTTAGCAACTTACCATAACCTAACCCATCGGTCCCATAATTTGGGTTAAAGGGATTTAGCCACTCATAATGTATTAATCGATACAACAAGTTGAATTCATATTTTGAAAGATGGACTTACAACAATATGAATAACAACGAGTGTTTCTCAAATTATATCAAAGTAAAAATCCCAAAATATTGATGATAATCTCTTCAAAGTTAATTTTTTTTGTTCAAGCCACGAAAGTAGAAAGAAAATAACAAAATACGTGCTTTCAAAAATAGTTTTAGCGTTCTCCTTAGAAAACCCTTAACTATGCTTTAAAAACTTCAAACTAATTATTGAAAGCAACTCACATAGTTCTATGTTCTTCTTAGATTAGGTAACGAAATATGTGATGCCTTATCAGGAGACTAATGACTTATCTTGGATGTCATCAGCTCTTCTTCAATGTTGACAATTTTTACTTAAGGCTGACGATGAATCCTGATGGCTTATCAAAACTATGATGACATATCAGCCAATGTCATCACTTTTCCACCTCAGCTCCTATGTTCTAGCTAAGACTGACGGCGACTATGACGGCTTATCAGAAGGCTAATGGCTTATCACATAACATCGTCACTTCTTCCAACTGAATCTCATTCTTTGTTTAACGCAGATGATAAAGCTGATAACCTATTAAAGTGCTGACGACTTATTAGGTATGTCATCAGCCATACTTTTCTTCTATTTTCTTCAAATTTCAACTCTTTTACTTCCATCATTATTGGTTCTCTTGCCTCTTGACTTCCATTGCAAAATCAAAGATAAAACAATCAAAAATGACAAAAGTTGCTTATGAATTTGCAATTATTCTCAAGTGAAATACTCAAATGTTTTAGCATCTGTTCACACATCAATACTCTAAACATAAAACAATTGCTTTTGCTCAAGATACTAAAACACAACCAAGAGAATACAAAACACATTCAGCAGTCAACCATCCATATTATCTCAAAACATCTTTACTATCTCCAAGGTCAATCAATTTACAAACAACGTGTATGTTATTGAATAGAAAAAATATGACACATAGGAATCAAGATATGGCATCAAATTAGAAACAATAACCATGCATGTATCAAGCTTACACTATCTAAACAAGTTAGCAACTAGACGCGTAACCAATGTGCCCTCACTACTAAGAAGTCCAACTTAACTTACATCAGACATTGCATAT
The DNA here is from genome assembly GCF_002878395.1 of Capsicum annuum. NCBI lineage: Eukaryota > Viridiplantae > Streptophyta > Magnoliopsida > Solanales > Solanaceae > Capsicum > Capsicum annuum. Next base: position 146,415,347 of record NC_061122.1, on the reverse strand, counting down.
GTAACCATGGGGACAATCACCAGACACTCACTTTCAGAATGAAGTTCCAATCAATGTATGTCAAATACCATAGGCTTTCCCTTATTCTGATAACCAAGACTTTCAGACAGGTCATCTAGGATTACTATAAGTCTTCTCTTAGGCTTGTAATGTAGGCTAGGGGATGGTATTATACTCGATGATATTTAAAGTTACTAAGCCTCCTTGACACTACACTAGCTTTTGGGGTTTCACTCATTAGCCTTTTTCTATTTTCCTCTTTTCTTGATCACACTTATTCAGGATGGGTGCGGTTTTTTTCTACAATAACTTCTTTTTTTCACAACTTTTCTTTTCTTACTCTTTTCCACCACACCTAACCCTTTATTTATTTCTTTTACTCTACCTTTCTTCATACTTATTTTACAACCTGCACCTCTATGATAGCCACCCTCAACTTAGGCTATTTTCCTAAGTCAAGGTGCATAGTACTCAAGGAGGACCAAGGCCAAAATAGGTTCATTATGATATAAAAATAGGACGGTGATAGTTATCATAAAAAGAAATAGGCTACTGAGGATCAAAATACGGATCAAGGGATATTCTTCAGAAAGGGTAGGTCATTTAGGATAAAGTGGGCTTATATCAAAATGGACGATGATCCTTCCCTAACCCATATCCTTTAACCTTGGTAGGAGTACTCGAACAAGTCCTAAATCCAAGATACAAAGGGAACTAAATAAAATTTCACATGCACATGGCACACAAGTATATCAAAAGTTACTTGTTATCCGTTTCATGCAATTGTTTAGCAATGGTTATCAAGTTAGTAGAACTAATACCATACAAAGATGAACAGTGGTCACAATTAAAGGAAAATCACACAGTTAAAGAATTAGACCACTTGAGAGGTGTTCACAAAATAACAAAACCATGTTAACTACCTCAGGTACTTGTATTTCACCTATTCAACTATAAAATGTTACAACAACAACTCACCCTATACCCTCAACTTAAAATCAAAGAAAAACTGAACTAAGGGTTAGGGTGTACCTGGAGTATTTCAAACATGGGGATCATGGGTCCCTGACCCTACTGCTGTATCCTTAGCTGTCTTATCTACATTGGGAGTCCCCTATCCACCCATTCAAACACATCTAGTCTAGCAGTTGTTTGAGGCCTACTAGTTGAGGCACCTACGGCTCTCGCTCATAGGGCCTTCTCCTATTTTTCATTGAAATCTAGTGACTTGATTATTGCCTTCATCATTTATTTTTTTAGCCTTCTTTCTTTCCCTCTTCTTTGTTTTTCTTTCTCCATCACTATCAGGCCTTTCTCTCTTACCCTAACCTTTCTTCTCACCCTTCTTCTACTTTTCGTTTATTATTTCCCATGTGAGATCAAGAAATAGGATTTCACCTTTAGACTCATCAACTGTCGGATCTGCCAACACCATAAGTTGGTGTTGCTGTAATAGCCCAATATCTTCCTTTACCTTTTCCAGGGTTGCTCTAAATTATGCAAGGTCAGTGCCAGACAATTCTATTACCCATGTAGTAAAAAAATATTCTAATTCAATAATTCGACTAGGCAAGGCTCGGAATGGCTCCAGTGCTACCTTAATCCTATTATCTACCGTAGAGGCAAATTGCTTTGCAAAATGTTGCAATTGAGCCTCATACTACCTGGCTTATTTTGCCACTCTCCTAAAATTCATAGGGTTCAAGGCAAATTCAATGGTAAACATGACACCTGAAGGATGTTTTTCATTTCTAGGCACTGAATCTGCTATTGCAGAGGAGGTCAGTGTTGTAGCCTTAAAATCCTGAACCGCTATATTAGGTGATGAGCTGGTACCTATAACTGGTGGGTCTATGTCAACCCGTGTTATTTTGTCAAGTGTCAGTCTCAGCTGATTTTCATCATATCTGTTAGGGTTATGGGTCTTCTTCGCAAGAAGTTCTTTGTCTAATCCTACAACCTTAGGTACATGGGTTGCCTTACATAACCTTGTAATTAGACATGGGAAAGGATATATCGTGTCTGTCCTTGAGACTTGAATTTTCATCTCCTCAGCAATGGTCTCCCCAAAGTTAAACTTGAGTTTACCTACAAGACTGGGAACAAATATTGCTCTATGGTCTCCAAGGATATTATCTTCCTCAGTAGGCATCAAATAGGGTCGCACTACACCCCACCAGAACTTTTCCTCTTGAGTCAGGGAAGCGTTAAAAGTCCTCTCATTAGGGCTAGTCTGTTATTCTTCGTATTCATTGCGTTTACAGATTTAATGGTAATAATGGTTATCTGAAACCTTTAGTTCTTGTAATACACCATAAAAGTCCGATATAAAATAAACAACAAATAAACTGAAAACTAGGAAACTCGACTAACAGTCAATTAGCGCACACAACTTTAATTTATAGCCGTACTCCCCGAAAACGGTGCCATTTTTTATAATGCTCAAACTACACCTCTCATATGAGAATTTAAGAGATTTTTGTAAAAGTATAACCCAACTATATTGGGGTCAAACCCCACAGGGAATATGGTGTGAATCTGAGTTGTATGCGAGTTAATCAGCTAATAGTTAGTAGTTTCCGGTAAATTGGGGGTTATTAGTATTTAGCAAATAATTGTTCATCACTTTAGTTTCAGTGTTTGTAATCAAGAGATTATAGAAAACCAGAATTATGCTCGCTATGGGTTTTGGTACTTGACAAATGCTAATAGTTATTTAAGATTCTCACGATAGGCTGGAGCAACAGATTGTCTTTATAGAAGTTATCCCTAAATGTCTCTCAACCTACTTAAGAATTTAATTACGTAATCATCTCGGACATAGGGAAATTATATTCACTGACCAGACTTCACCTCGAGTTAATTAACCTTGTTAAAACATCAATTACTAAACAGAAAGTTGGTTGCTTCCAAGTCCCTTTCAATAATTCGCTTCCTACTATAGTTGATTTCTTATCTCAAGAAAATCAAAGAAGGTGCTATCTATCATTTGCAACCAATAGACAATAATTAAAACCTTAGAATTATAAAGGAGTCCTATTAACTTTAGAATCTTGAACACTAAGCAACTTACCAAGACCTAACCTATAGATCTGATTATACAGGTTAAAGGGATTTAGCCACTCATAATGTAATAATCGGTACAAGAAGTTGAATTCATAATTTGAAAGATGAACTTATACCAAGATGAATCGTATTGAGTGTTTCTCAGATTAAATCAAAGTAAAAATCGCAAAATATTGATGATAATATCTTCAAAGTTAACTATTTTGTTCAAGCCACGCAAATAGAGAGAAAATAACAAAATACATGCGTTCCAAAATAGGTTCAGCATCATTCTTAGAAAACCCTTAACTATGCTTTAAATACTTCTGTCTAATTATGGAAAAAAAATCACAGAGTTTAGTGTTTTTCTCAGATTAGGTGACGAAATGCGTGATGCCTTATCAGGAGGATGATGACATATCACGAATGTCATCCGATCCTCTTTAATTTTGATAATTTTTTCTTAAGGCTGATGGTGAATCCTGACTGCTTATCAAAACTATGATGACATATCATACAATGTCATCACTTCACCACCTCAGCTCCCATGTTTTGTCTGAGTCTGACAGCAACTATGGCAGCTTATCATAAGGCTGATGGCTTATCACATTTCATCGTCACTTCTTTTAACTAAATCCCATTCTCTATTTAAAGCTAACGATAAAGCTAATAACCTATCAGAGTGCTGACAACTTATCAGGAATGTCTTCAGCCAAAATTCTCTTCTATTTTATTCAAATTTAAAATTTCTTACTTCCATCATTGTTGGTTCTCTTTCCTCTTGACTTCCACTACAAAATCAAAGATAAAACATTTTAAAATGACCAAAGTTGCTTAAGACTTTGCAATTATTCTCAGTTAATAGCCTCAAATATGTTAGCATCTGCTCCCACATCATTAGGTACTTGAAAGGGTTAATGAGTGACAACTTTGAGGTTCTGCTGAAAAACTAGCTGAAAGACCTTAAATCAAGCCTACTACATCATAACAAAAAACTATCCTCAAAAACCTTAAACCTAGCTTACCACACCATCAACTATTAAAATTTGCATCAAATTTTTATGTTCCTTTGCATTGCTTGCCCCTAGGAAAACATCATCTCAACATTCATTTTAATTGATTATACTCTAATTATTCTTAGTCTTGAATTAGTCCCTTTGAAGCCCAAGAGTTACCTTTGCATTCAACAAGATTGAAATCCCCCTAAACCATTTTGTACCATAGGTTTTACCCTAGCAAGCAACTATTATTTTCTACTTACTAAATCGTAAATCACATTGTTCCTTATGGATTAAACCCCAACTCCTAGTTGGGTACATATATTGACAATGACCGTGTTGCACTCAAATTAACATTTAAGTTGAGTGTTCTAAGAAATGACATCATTGTTGGGGAACAATTTGGTGTATTTAGTTATTTTGAAATTTTAGCTTACTTTCTTTGGTTCAAACTTGTAAATATTTGTTTTTAATTTTCTTTTGTTTCTTACCTTAGGTAGATTTTTATTTTTATTTAATTTTAACTATTGTTATCTTGGAATGAATATGAGTTTGGTTGCTTGAAATCCTATGATTACAATCCATGTCCATATTATAATAGACCTGACTATTGGAAAGATTGTAGATGTTTCCAGGAGAGAGATGTGTGCATCATCTCGATCTTATAGGGAGTATGTGTGTTCTCTATGTGGTGGTCTAGATGGACATATGAGTGATTGTATAAATGCCCCCTCCCAACCTTATACTAACCTGATTTCTAGTTCTTAACTTTATTTGGATAGGTCTTATGATGAACATAAGGAAGATCAAATCAACGGAAATAATGGCATTAAGGAAATGCTTTGACTTATCCCAGAATAAGAGAAATCAATGGTGGATAATTTATGATGTTGGAGTGATTTTCCAAAATACCCCTCCTTGTTATTCTAACCCGAATGATACTTGTTCTTGTGAATTTGATAGGTCTTATGATGAAGAAAGAGAAGAATAAATCACGGGTAAAAGTGGTGTTGAAGCAATGCTTTGATGTATCTAGGAGTTAACAAAAAGAATGGAGGAGAAAGCAACCCTCATACTATAATCCAAAAAGGCATTTGGAGAGAAAATCATGAAGATAGTAGATGTGGGGACGAAAGTTATTCATTCAAACACCACAACCATGCCCCACTATTCTAAATTAGCTTTACATTGAAAAACACTTGATGATTTCCCAACTAACCAAACCAATCATGAGAGATGATGCCAAAATAAAAAGATGGTACTAGAGTCGGAAGAAGAAGCCAAGAAAATCTCTTATGATGACTATAGTAAATTTTTGGGTGAGTATATCAAAATGGAAAGAACTCTTGAATTAGGAAAAAGACCTCACTATAACTACTTCATAACACTAATCTCAGTGGAGTTGATGACAATCGATCTACCCGAGCAAATGTTGAATGAGTGTGAGAATGAACTACTTTTTTATATCTTGGAGTTTTTCTTACCTAAATAGTATTCTAAGACCCCAATTTTGAAGGAAATGAATCTTAAGGATCGATATCCAATTAGTGGACTTTTAATGCTCTCACTATTTTCAAAACGAGGTCACACAAAGGTTCGATGCAAAATTAAGAAAATGGTTCAAGCCTTCAGAGTGCGTGATAGAACAGGTTCCATTACACCCCTAATTTTTTCCTAAGAGCCTCTACGATGGAATGATCAAAAGTTGAGAAAAAGTTTTAAATCCTCTAAGTGGAGGCATAAATAAAGATTTGAAAGGCATCGTGCCATGATAATAAATAAGGCGCTTGATAGGAGGCATCCAATCGTTTTCCTATTTTAGTTAATATACATTTTTGGAATAATTCACATAATTTTCATGTTTTTTAGGTGATTTCAAAAGGTTGGAAGCCAAAAATAGGGGATAATAAAGTTTTAAATATGGCACCATGCAGTAGAAAAGGGCAAAACAAAGGTGGGAATGGCCTCAGTTACCACAGTCACGGGTTGGGTACCGCAAACACACCAATTTTTTCGGCATCGAACCTCTGTGTCCATCTTTTAACATGGCTAGTAATGAAAATTTAGGGAGTCCTATAACCATTCTTACGGTATTGTGTTATGTAGTAAGGTAACTACAAGTCCTTAAGTTGGGTGTGTGTGGCCCTACCTTTGTGAGTATTCATTGGTTTGTAATACTTGAACTTAGTCACACAAAGCATGGAAATTTTTTGAATTGATTATTTTCATTTGTAGTTTTATTGTTCTTCAAATAATGATGGTGGACGATCTTTTCCCTATGATGGATTGATTAATGACATTTTTAAGGAAAAAGTGTCGTGATTATGTTTTGAGTCATGGATCGTAGGGAGAAAACCTAAGTACCCGTAACATCAAGATCATACAAGAAAAGTCTGACTACCTATGGCATTATGGATTTATGATTACACGCATTTCATTAGGAAAGTATAAGTAGCCATATGGTTGGTTCACCCATAAGAAGCAAAAATGTGAGACCAAGTCATGGGTTGTTGCCATGGTTAGCAACTTGTGCATGGTGCAAATGCAAAGTCAACCCCCCCCCCCCCCGGTTTAATAATTTTCAAAAATCAAGAGCATTGACGTAAGTGACATTATAATAATTTCTTTTCTCTTTTCGTTACTCCAAACTTTTTACTTGTAAAAATTTGTAGATAATCTAATTTTGTCTCTAGTGCGAGGGGCAATTGAGCCCCTTGGTGAGTTTGTATGCCATGTGTTGTGAGCTTACTTGTTTAAATCTCATGTGTACTTGTACAATCTGGAACATGCCCTATTAGTCTCTCAAGGCAAGTTTTATTTGTATTTTGTTGGGAGATGGTCTTAGGCCATCTTTGTGACATTAGAATTCCACTGTAGCCTAAAAATTCTACTCATACATAGATGTTACCTCTAGTCACCCACATTGAGCCGTTGGACCTCTCTTTGGCAAACACATTGCAAGCCGTAAGCCCTTGAATTCTTATTTCTCTTTTGAACCCTATCTTCTGTGGATTTAAAAATGCAAATTGAGGATAGAAGCCTAAGTTGGTGGTGGTTAAGATTGGAAGAGGTAACTTCAGGCCATGAGAATGTAAGGTAGTGCTTAGGAATTAAATTTTGAGAATAAATGAATAGGGAAAAAAGAAAGGACCCAAGAATGGAAAGAAAAGCATAAAATTCACAAGGCAAAGAGGCTGAAAGAAGATGTTTTCCAAAAGATGGGTTAATTAAGGTAGTAAAAGTAGGCACATGCTCAAAGAGTTAAAAACAATAGAAGTGGCCCATGAAAAAAAAGTTGAAATAAATGTTATATAATATAGATGATCAAGGAGGGTATAGTCACTTTCTTCCTAAAGAATAACCTACCCTACCCCGAACCTATGTTATAAACTAAAAAGGCTCTTTGAGATCTCCAACAAAGTGCATTCATTGATGTGGCATTTGAAAATAGGGGAAAGCCTATATTATGGTACTTTTTAACTTCAAGAGTTCTTGAGAAAGAGAGAGTTTCATACTTAAATTCCATTTTGGATATTTAATTACTTAGTGTGTGAAATTTTCCTTCTTGTGAGGAGGCATGTAAATAAGAAGTGGGTGATTATATCATCTCCTGAAAAATGTGGAAAAAGGATTATAATGTAGTTGAGGTCAAAGAGGAGTCATTTCTTAAGTATTAGTTATTGATGCATGATTGCTCTTTGAAGTCTTTTGCATCGTTGAAGATTATGTGTTATGTTGATGGGTGTCATGAAATAGTCTTGCCTATGTTTGATGATGCATTTTATGCAGTAATTAAGTTGAAGTCATGATGATCATTTGGGTTATCTAATTTTAGCATAAAAGTGGATTGTCTCATGGTTAGAGGTAGTGTTGCTTGAGGAAAAGCAAGGCTTTAAGTTGGGGTGTTTATGGGGGTGAATTACCACTCGGTTCCACTAAATATTCGTGCACACTACTATGATTTTAATGTAAAATTGAGACATATTTGGGGTTAAATATACTAATTCTCATATTTTGTAAGTGTACAAGTGCTTAGAAGAAAATAAGCAAACTTGAACAAAAAAAGGATAAAAAAGGGAATTGAAGTACAAAAGCTGGACAAGTTGAGGCAGGATCAAGACCTAGCCCTAAGTTATTGCAATCACAGCCATCAACCCACGATCGCATCAATTCAAGCTAGTCAACAAACTACAATCTCCATGGACTAACCACAATCGCACTGAGTTCGATCATGATTAACAACACATGATCACGTGAGGGAAAATAATGGCCCATGGGAAGAAATAATATTTTGACTAGCCAACCCCAAATCCAATTTAAGGCTAAAATGCCTTGTTTATAGGAAATATTTTGGTTTATTATAGGGCATATTTTTCTATTGAAGATTCATTTGAGTCTAAAGTGTATGTTTCCCTCTTTTTATTTTCTTAAGAATAACTTTGATGGACATCTTGGTCTATTTGGTTTAATTATCTTTATGATGCGCTAAATCTATATCTCAGGATAATGCTAGATTAGGGTGTAAATATGTGTGGGATTTGATTTGTTTGTGCATTTACTAGTGTGTGATATGTGTTCTACTATTACCTGAATAAATTGGTCTGGATTTGTGGGTAAAATCCCTAAATACCCTAATGGTTTTGATGGATGAAAGTCCCAAAATCGAGAAAGCTCAAACCATCCTTGAAAGAGGGGTTTTGGTGAACATTAGGAACCCATCTCATCCTTTAAAGGGGGATGTGGGAACCAAAGAAATAGTAGAAAATTTTTAGGTATGTCTCGATAATTTTTCACTATCTTAGACATAAGGGTGATTAGGAGGTTGACTATACCATAGGTATCATCCAAGAAATATGGATACCGAATTTAGATATTGGTAGCTTTATTTGACATACTTTTTATGTACTAAAAAGGATCAATGAGTGACATCTTTGTTGTTTTGTTGAAAAACTAGCCTCAAAGAGCTTAAACCTAGGCTACCACATCATCGATGATTAGAATCTGCATCGAATTATCATGTTCACATGCATAGCTTGCCCCTAGGAAAGCATAATCCTAAGATCCATTTTAATTGATTATACTCTAATTATTCTTAGTCTTAAATTAGTCCCTTAGAAGCCCAAGAGTTTCCTCTATATTCAAAAAGATTGAAAACCCCCGAACTATTTTGTACCATAGGTTTGACCCTAGTAAGAAATTATTATTTTGGACTTACTCAATAGCTACTCAAATTACTCAGCGTGGATTTGACCCTAACTCTTAGTTGGGTAAATATATTGACAACGACCGCCTTGCACTCAAATTGACTAGGAAGTTGAGCGTTATCAAGAACAAAAATCATTCAACTAGGTCAGAAGGCAAGGTTTATCAAACTTTCAAAATAAAACCATACAGATCCTTGTACACTCACTGCGAAGGAGATGGACATCTGAAAGAAGACTGTCTAAGCTAGCTCAATGCAAGAATGACAAATATTAGACATGTCTACAAGGGGAGAACCTATCCCAAATGTGTAAGAACTTGGAAAAAGATGAATATAACTACACAACCATGATTGGAAAAAGGGATTTATTCACACCTTTGTCTTCCTACTAGGAACTCAAACTCCAATAGGTTCTTAAGTCTAACAAATAACTTTATGTGCAGGCAGGAGAAAGGTTTCGATATTAGAAAAACCTTTTTCATATGTAATTAATCAAGACTAAATATAAGGTATGATTGTATTCTCTTTCCTAACACACTTCAAGGTAAAGGTGTCTTATGTGATAAGTACTTCCATCCCAAGAATAAGCTCAAAAAGATGAGAAAGAAGCTAGAAAGTTTAAAACAATGAAGAAGTATGTCTGGAAACTTGGGGAATTCAAAGTCTAGGACCTGGTCCTCATACCTATTTTAAGAACAAGCCATGGAATAATGTGGTGTAACAAATCTAACAAGTTGATGCTAGGATAGATCAAATCAGCCTAACCTACTATAGAGTGAATCGGTGTCTCCTCATAAAATTGTCTATTTTTATGAAGAAAGTATCTTTGGTAAACTAGCTACATACTGTTATGACTCAGTACCATACCATTACAGGAATACACCCATGGAGCAACTTTAAAGGTGGACAGATATGACAAGTATAATGTTGGAGATTCACACAAACTAGAAAGGGAGTTAGTCCTATCCGTCAGGTTAGTATCTTGTATGTGATAATTTTGTCTTACCATAAAAAAGTCATGTCCCCTTTGTCCTTGTGTCACAACAAAGTTGTATTATTCTAAAAGGAAAGGTGAGTCACCTAAAATCTTATATTGATCATATGTTGTTCCCCTAGAAAACCCTTTCTTGTGCAAATTATTCCTTAAATCTTTCTGCACCAATTCCTTCCTATATCAATAAGGGAAAATTCAAATTACAAATAGCCCTTCTAAGAAAAGACCTTCTTGATAACTGCTCCTGTCCTGGTCTCTTATCCTTCAAAGGATTCTAAGCATAGGATTGTGAAAAATCTATTTCCAAACCTTTCTGAAATACATCATTTTCCTTTTTATTTTCCAAAGCATAACTCTTTCATCACTCAATTTGTCAATAAAGAATCATCCCTGAATTTTCAAAATTATCCTGATGATGTTGTGATGGATGAAATGGGTTGCTAAAAATCTTATTTTCTGGTCAAATATCTCAAAAAAAGTTTGTTGATTAACAATAAATAGATGTCAGTAAAATACCAAAAAATTTTGGAAAATAGTCAGGTAGTTTTACTGAGAAATAGCTGGCACCTGAGGCACCTGTTTCCAAGAAGAAAAAAGTAGCTAAAAAAGATGTGTGATCACTTATACTGGAAGAAAGAATAGGAAGAAAAATAAAATTGTATCCAAGGAAGAAAGAAATAGGTTCTTGAAGAATCAAATGGTTTTAACTATAATAATTTTTTATTCAAATGTCCTAACAAAACTTGGTATGCTGGAATTAGTTGATTTGGAAATTTATCTGCAAAGAATGAAGAAATCAGCAAGCTTCAGGATAAAATTCAGCATCTCTCTAAAGAAAGCTCATATGTCGATAAAAATCTTAGATTCGAGAATTCTAAACTGATGAGTAAGGTGTCAATCTTAAATTATGAGTTCCTTGGGTAAAATGGAGAGATAAGGCATCACCACAACAACCTGAGCCTACTCCTTTGAATTGTTTTTCCTAGTCTTTCATTTGTTTATTCTTCCCAATTCCTGTGGATTTTTTCTTAAAAATATTTAATTAATGCACTGCAATGATCATATCCTACTTATGAATAAATTTTTTCTTTGTGTGTTACATTTGTTCGCCTTAAATAGGAAAGTTATTGTTCATGTTATTGTTGTCCTAGTTGCTATGAGTTAACTAATTTGTGCTTAATTTACTCTTGGTTTATTGTTCTTAGTTTTTAATGATTCCAAAAGTGGGAATATTGAGTTTATGTAGTAGTGACAAAATACCAGGTGGACCAATTACAAAGCAATTTGATTTGTAGATTTTAATGGCATGCTGATAGGGGAAAGTATGTACTAGGTTGAATAGATTAATAAAGAAACACTTGTTGATAGGGGGAAGTGTTAAAATCCACTAATTAAGGTGTATGATGATAGAACGAAAAAATTAGAGGTTTTTATTGCTAATAAAAATAAGGGACTAAGTCCCTGTGTTGCATGATGATAGGGGAAGCATGATGATAAGGGAACATTCATCTTTCGATGGTAATCACACTAATTAAATCTTATGAATGTGCATTGATGCTCAAAACTTTTTTGTTGGTGTGTCATAATAAAAAAGGTGAAAAATTGATATATGTAGTTTTGATGATGAGCAACTAACTGCAAGGGACCAGATCCCTGGATGTGCAAGGTAGAGTATAGCTGGCACACATTGTATGGATAGTTTTGTCCTTTTGTGTAGTGAACTTACAGGTGCTATGTTGTACTGGTTAAGATAACTGGTCCATTGATCTTTCAACCCTAATCGTCACTCAGCTATTAAAGGAAAGAGACGTCTCTTCATCAAGCAGTTCTTACACAATTCTAATGAGTGAAGAGAGGCAACAAAAACTCCATTTGAAGATTGCTCAAGCATTGCTCATGTTCTTATTTTGTAGTATTCTTAATAAGGGTGTGAGCGTTCTTGAGTTAGTAATGATTTGTAATTGAACTACTCATGTTATAAGAGTAGAAATTTCTTTTATTGAGAGAGAGGCTTAGGTAGAGTCCCCTAGCTTGTTAGAGTGATTAGAGTTAATAAGTATCAAGGGTTCTTGATAGAGTTACCAATATGATATTATAGTAGAGTTGCTACTACAGAAAGGAGCCTAGATTTAGGATAAAATCTAAACTGTAATAAGGAGGTTGATTATAATGGATTGCTTTGCTGCTTGAGAGGGAAAGACATGGTTTTTCATTTCCTGGGTTTCCTTGTAATCTGATACTATATTTACTTTTCCAGCACTGTCTCTTACTTGCTGGTTATTTTTGTGTACTTTTCCTATGATTGATTTTGAAGGACCTAGTCCCTCATTTTATGGTGTAACCCCCAAGGATTTAAACAATTTAAATCAAAGCACAGTCACTCTAAAAGGTCCATACCTAGACTGTCCTGGTTATCATGGATACTCCACTAGAAGGTCAATCTATAGCAAGGCCACCAACATTTAATGGGAAATATTATTGTTGATGGAATACCATGATCACTGACTTAATTATGGATGAAGATAGTGAACTGATGGACATAATACTTAATGGAGCTCATTTTCCTATAAAGTAAGTTAAAGGAGGAGATGCTACAAAAATGGATATCAAAAGTAGTAGGGAATTCAATGAAGAAGACAAGAAAAAATTTAAGAAGAATTACAAGGCAAAGAAACTGTTAGTATGTGGTATTGATTCAAATAAATACGACATTATTTGTGCTTGTGAAAATGCTAAAACCAAACTAGGACTTCATGAAAATAGCTTGTGAGTGAACTATAGATCGGAAGGATTCCAAAGTTGACATACTGACTACCTAGTATGAAACCTTTTCTATTAAAAAAGGAGAGATAATACAGGAAATACATATAAGATTCACTTCTATCACAATAAACTACAATACCTAGGAAAAGTGATTCCACTATATAAAGAAGTGAGAAAGAATCTTGAGGTTCTACCAAAATCTTATTAAAGAAAACTAGATGTTATTACTGAGAAAAGGTACCTAAAGACAGTCACTAAGGATGAGCTTGTTAGAAATTTAAAGATACATGAAATCAAGAATAAGAGAAGAAAGAAGACATCAGAGAAAAATATCTGGCACTAAGGGAACTAAAATCAAACTCTAATAAAGTTTACACTGATGTTTCCTAATTGGGAAAAATAATTGTGAGAGATATGAATAAAAGTAGCCATCTTAAAAGTAGTGGAAGTAGCGGCAAAGAGGGAGGAATTGTGGAGGTTTGTCACAAATGTGGAAATGATGAGCACTTTTTTAAGGATTGTTCATTGTATAAAATAGAATGCCATGATTATCACAACATCAAATATTACAAAGGAAGAAACAAGGACCAGGCCCTTATAATATCTAAATGATTAGTTGCAACTAATATTGTAGTTAAATAAGCCATCGCTTGTTGGGGTGACTCCTCTATCAATCTGATAAAGAAGAGAAGTCACCTGATGTTTCCATGCTTGTTGAGGAGGATGAGAAGGTGACCTTTGATTCCTTCTTTGGTTTTATGAAAACACTAAAGATGAAGAAGCAAATTCGGTAACACTTTTTGACCTTGAAGAAACATTGATAACCATTCTACTCAAAAAATTAAAAAGCTTGAAAATGTATTGATTGACTCCATATGTAAAATGAATTAGAAAAAAATTGATGAATAACAAAATATGGAAATTCAATAGCTTGAGTTAATTGCTCTAACTCTCCAAATATTTGAAATTTAAGAGCAGGTTACTAAGTTAAAAATCTAAAGATGTAAGCTTAGTTAATCAATTAGTGAAAGATAATAATGTCTATGCTAAACAGATAAATGATGCTCTAGAAGAAAAGATAGAACATCAGGAGCTTGATTTGATAGCTTTGACTCTCCAAATATCAAAAACTAAGTAAAAGGTCGCGAAGTTGAAACTTTGAAATCTAAGTTTGGTTTGTCTATTCGAGAAAGTAGATTCTTCAGAATATAAAGGGAAAATAGAAGTCTCAATGTTTTAGGTTTAGCTTGAAGAAAAACTTAAGGATTCTCAAAGTCTTTTTGTGACTTACTTCAGAAGAATAAGGAGTTACATAAGAACCTGGTCCCTCTAGGGAATAACTTAATGGTAAGGGCCTAGGGTATCAGCACAAAACTCATTTATCTGGGTCATAAGTCAAGGTTGATCAAACTATTAAAAAAACATGTAAATTTTCATAGACTAACTGCAAAAGTGATGGATTTCTGAAAGAAGACTATCTAAGCTGGCTTAGAACAAGAATGATAAATGTTAGACATGTCCAACAAGGGAGCACCTATCCCAAAGATGTTAGACATTTGAAAAACATGATGATGCCAACACTGCCTAGATGGAAAAAAGGGATTTAATCATACCTCTGTCATCCTACTGGGAACTCAAGCTCAAATGGGTTCCCAAGTCTAAAAAATAATTATAAGTGTAGGAGGGAGAAAGGGTTTACAATTTGAGAAACCTTCTTGTCATGCAATTGCTCAAGACTAAATATAATGTCTGATTGTATTCCCATTCCTGAGACACATCAATGTAAAGGTGTATTAGGTCATTAGCACTTCTATCCCAAGAATGAACTCACAAAGATATGAAAGAAGCTAGCAAGGTCTAAGTAATATAGAAGGAACTCTGGATAATTAAAGAATGCCAAGTCTATGACCTAGTTTTCAGACCAATTTCCAAAATAATTCATGGTATAATATGGTGTAGTAAATCTAGCCAACTGATGCTAGGATTGGTCAAATTAGCCTAACATACTATCAAGTGATTCAATGTCTCTATATAAAATTAGAAATATTTAGGAGACAGGTATCCTTTGTAAATATAATACCCCAATCATTCCTTAAGCCTAAATCTATATTTTTGAATGGATATGTATGACTTCCAAAGTGATTAATGTAGATCATTGAATAATCTTTCCATCGATACCAATTTCATCAAAATCTGACATCGGACGAAGGAGTTATGGCCATTTTACTCAATGATATCAGAACGCCCAGGTTTGATGGTAGACTTGGTAGACCGTTAGGTCCCTGGTGGCCCATCAAGTGACCCATTAAGCAAAGGTAGTAACCTTCTTTTTGGGCAATCATGTGATGGCCTGGTTGGTGGACCACCAAAAAGTTGACGAACCGTCAAATAGATCCATCAGACCAAGACAGAATATCCCATTCCTGGGCCTCGAGTGATGGATGACTTGGTGGATCATCACAGCTTTTGACAGACCATCACTATGACCATCACTCGGAGGAAGAACGTTCCACATTTTGCACTTGAGTGAAGAATGACCTGGTGGACCGTCAGCTCATCTGACGAACCATCAGATCGACCGTCACAGGCTGCGATCTGCAATTTTCAACTTTTTCAAAAGGTTATTTTGGTCATTTACACTCCTTATGAGCTTATATATATATCTAAGTAGATAAGAGGAGATCATTTTCTCTCTTTTCTCCTTTACTCTTCCAAGAAACATCTAGAGATTAGGGTTTCTTCTAAAACCCAAAAATCCAATGTTCTTCCAAATAAATTCAAGAATCCTCCATAGTGATTCAAAGTAATTTAGTATTTAAGTTCCCCAAGTCAAAGACATCAAGAATCTTGGTCTCAAAGGAGAAGGAAGAAGTTCCAAACAAGTTTCTACATCTCAAAAAAAAAAATCAAAATCCAATGTATGTGGGATTTGAACAAGAACACTTCTTTCATTCTTGTGCATAAAGATTTACTTTCTATTATTGATTTACATGATATTTCAAGTGGGTTTACACCCAAATTTATCTATTAATGATTTATGAGTTTTGAGTTGAATAAGTTCGATCTTTATGGTTATTTCACCATCATGTTTCTTAAATTGAGAATTTATTCCATGAGCCGTATGTTATAATTATGTATTGATGATTTCTAAGAAATTTAAGTCAAGTTCCATGAGTTGAATATTTTTATTACGAATTGATGATTTTTGAATGATTCGAGACAAGTATCATGAGTTATGTCTTTCCATGATAAATTCGACTATTAAATGTATATTGATATGTGAAATTGAGAGGCAAGAATGAGTGTTATGATGTTTCTATGAAGTTTTTAATATTTGAAATGATTTGATAGACAAATGTACTTGATATTGAGAAAGCTTTTGTTGAGTTGAGTCGAGTTAGGAATCCACAAGATGTTTAAGATTTTCAGATGAGATGTATATTTATGCTTTGATCTTTATAATAGAACCATGAGTTGATATTGATTGAGGTGGATTTCCTAACACGTTCTAAGTTGAGTCTGGGAGGAGTATTTAGCATCGAGCGGGAAATTAGGTATTTCCCCAAAACTACGTGCCATCGTAGGATTGATGTTGATAATTGTGGGCCAAAGGATGAGTATGAGATTGTGAAGATGAGATTGAGGTTGTACTCCCTGGCAAGAGTACAACACCCCAGCCAATGTGGGGTTCTCTCCTTAGGAGGGAAAAATGTTGGACTCCATGCAGCTCACATGGTATAGTCATGTCAGTTATAAGAAACTCCCACATCTATAATGATTTAACTCTCTTGAGTTACCGAGTCACTCTAAGTCATGAGTTAAAGAGTTTGAGTTGAGATAAATGATTTACGAGATTTATGAAGCATGTATTACTAATGATAATTTTTGAGAAAAATGTTTCAGATAATTCAAGCGAGAATTATTATGGTAATCATGCATGATTTTCTCATACATTCATGATATTATTTAAATATTGCATCCACCCCCGCATACTCAGTACATTCAAAAGTACTGACTTCTATATTCATTTGTATTCCATATTTTATCATGATATAAGTTCAGGTGCTCAGTCTAAGTAGCAACAGTGATCTTTGAGTACCTTCTTCTACATCTTTGCAGTTGGTGAGTCCTCATGGTTCGAGTACTTGTATCTCTCATTTTTTCTTTCTGATAGATGGTCATTTATTTTCAGTTTAGTACGAGTCAATTGGGGATCTGTCCCAATGGCTCCTCAATCTTATATAGTAGAGGCTTTGTCAGATTAGTATGCCAGTATGTACAGGATCTCAGTATTTTGGTTGTATAGGATAGTATTATTTTGTATCTAAGCATGGTCATGACAAGCTTATTTCTCTTTATGTTGGCATGATTTGTGCTACAATGAGTTCTGAAAGTGATGACAGGCTTGGAGGGTTAGCATGAGGCCACGTGTGACCTTAAGCACTGTGTGACATCTCGAGATGGGTTCTTAGGGTGTTACAGTAAACTAGGTACATGTTTGTCTAAACTAATACCATACGCTTAAAAGAATACACACATGGGAACAACTTTTAAGGTGGAGAGATATGACAATCATAAAGTTGGAAAATCCAAATTCCAGAAAACCCTTCCTTGTACTCATTATTCCATTGATCTTGCTACACCCACTCCTTCTCATATCAAAAATGGAAAATCCAAATTCCAAATAGACTTTCTCAGAAAAAAACCTTCTTGATGAATGTAGATCTTCTATTCTCTTGTTCTTCAAAGGATTCTAAGCTTAGCATTTTAAAATATCCCATTCCAAACCTTCTTGAAAAATATTTTTTCTCATTGTCTTCCAAAGCTTAACTCATTCATTACTCAAATGTCAATAAAGAATCATCACTGAATCTTCAAAATAAGCCATAGTAGTTCCCAATTTAAAAGTTGTAATTCTCATGTTAGGTATCATTTGTATCTATATTCTCAACCTCAGAGTTAACCTAGTTGGCCAATTCTAGCAGCTCTTCAAATTACTGATGGAGGTTAGTCTAGTACTAGTGGTCTCTTGCTAAGGGTGACGATCAGCCTTTGAGAGAATTATTTTTTGGTCAAGCTAAACGTTGTGGTCAGCTAGATCTGTTTGTTCTGGTTCTACTCATGATTTATTTTTTACTTGTAAACTTCCTGGTCAGTATTCACGAAAGTGCCCTAGTCGTAGGTTGATTGTTATTTTAGCCTAGGGTGTTTCCCTTATTTGTATAGTTTACCCCAAAGGTAGAGGTTGTTCTCATAGTCGCAGAGGTTGTTATCAGAGAGCTTGAGGTAGTACTCAGGTAGGAATGACATGAGTTAGGTAGGTGCCTAACCAAGTGGCGAGCATGGGTAATTGTATGCAGTACCTGCTAGGCCTAAGGCTAACACATAGAATGTTGTAATTATAGGTGTGATTTTGATTAGAAACAAGTTGGAGCTTTATTTAATCTGAGATACACTTATTCTTATATATCTACTTATTATGTACCATGGATGGAGTTAAGTAGCGATTTATTATCTATGCCATTGCGTGTATCTGATTTTTAGTAGTGGATTAAGGATTTAGATCATGTGTTGTTATAGTTAGGAATGTTGATACTTACGCTGATCTTATTATTCTTGATATGTTGGATTTTGATGTGATTCTTGTCATGATCTACTTATACCACTATCATGCAGTCATGGATTATTTTTCCAAGATCTTTACCTTAGCCATGCCTAATGTACCTCCAATCATGTGTCAGGGAGCGGTTAGTTGTAAGCTGACAGAGATTATTTCTTATGTTTGTTCTAGAAAAGTTATATCGAGTGGTTGTGTATTTTATCTCTCTTATATTTGTGATACTCATGAGGATGGCCGAGCATTTGACTCTATTCTTGTTAATTATGAGTTTTAATATGTGTTCCCTACTGACCTACCTAGGATTCCCCTTGTCCGCGAGATTTAGTATTCTATTAGCCTCATGCCTAGCACTCAACCTTTTTCTACGGCACCCCCTGTATGGCTCCTACCGAGCTTAAGGAGCTAAATTCTCAGCTTCAGGGTCTGAATGTGTCCCCATGGGGAGCTTTAATGTTTTTTTGTGAAGAATAATGGTATCTTCATGTGTATGTGTATTGATTATAGGCAGCTTAATAAGGTGACGGTGAAGAACCATTATCTTATTCCTCACATTGATGACTTGTTTGACCAGGATTAGAGTGCAGCTATGTTTTCTGAGATTAATTTGAGATCTGGTTACCATCAGTTGAGGATTTGTGCTGAGGATATCTAGATGACAACTTTTATGACCTATTATAGTTATTATGAGTTTTTAGTGATGTATTTTTTGTTGACTAATATCCCAGCTGCATTCATGGATTTGAAGAACTATGTGTTCAGACCCTATCTACACTCTTACATGATTTTTTTCATTGATGATATTCTTGTATATTCGAGGAGTTGCGAGGAGCATGTACAATATTTGAGGATCGTGCCCCATACTTTAATGGACCATTTGCTTTTTTGCCAAGTTCTCTAAGTGTGAGTTTATGGTTGTACTTAGAAATTTCCCATTCCTGAGCAAAAATTGGAGCGGATTGCTATGGACATCATTAGTGGGTTACCTCGTACTCCCCATGGTTTTGATGATATTTGGGTTATTGTGAATAAATAAACCAATGCAATACATTTCATTCCAATTCATATGAACTTTAATGCTAGAGAATATCCTATATCTACATTCGAGAGATATTTTGTTTGCATAGAGTGCCCATTTCTATCATTGTAGACCATGGTTATGTGTTTACTTTGAGGTTTTAGAGAGCATTCCATGAGGAGTTAAATACTCGAGTGGATTTGAGTATAGTCTTTCACCTATGGATAGATGGTTAGTTTGGGTGGACTATTTGAGTCAATGAGGATATGCTCAGAGCCTATGTTATGGTTTTTAGAGGTCAGTGGGATAAGTACATAGCATTGGTAAAGTTACATATGAAAATAACTATCAATTGAGTATTGAGATGGAACCTTTTGATGCCTTATAAGGTAGGAGATATCTTGGTATGGATGGTTTGGGACTTTAGAGGTGAGATCTCATGGTAATAAATTGCTTCAAGAATTATTAGATAGAGATAGGGTAATTTAGGAAAAGCTGAGAGTATCCTCGAGTAGGTAGAAGGCCTATGTAGACCATAGGCTTTGTGCCATGAGATTTCTTTATATTTCAGCCATAAAGGGTTTGATGAGGTTCAAAAGAAGTGTATTCTCAATCCTCAACATATTGGTCCTTTAGAGATTCACTATATAGTAAAGGGGGTAGTTTATGAGTTAGCCCTACCTCCGGGCTTTCCTGCTATTCATCTTATTTTCTATGTCTCTATGATGCGGTGGTATATTTTTGATCCGTCTTATGTTCTTAGATAGGACTCTGTCAAGTTGGATAAGCATTTAACCTTCGTGGAGGAGACTGTTTTGATTTAGGATAGTGAAGTGAGGTAGATAAGTAGTACGGAGATTCCTGTAGTTAATGTTCAATGGAAGCACTGCCTTGTAGAAAAGGCCACTTCAGATATCGAAAATAAGATATCGGCCCAGTATCCCAACCAGTTTAAGACTTTATGTACTTCCCCATCTTCAACTTTTAAGGATGAAAGTTCCTTAGTAGTGGATGTTGTAATGATATTTTTGGTCGTTTTCTCTAATTCCACAAACTTTTTGCCTTTAGAGCCTGTCAATAGCTGCCGTAAGTCTTTTATAACTTGCTAGGACTGATAGTTCATTTTGTTTGTAGAGCCAATTAGCTTTTTCAAAGTCTTCATTTGTTCTAAATGGCCACGAAGAAAAACTCTAGTAAACTGATCTTAGATGCAAATTTTGACTATGTTAGAAGCTCCAAAATATCAATTTTAGGCTAGGTATACCCTTGGTTCGGGTCCTAATGCACCAAAGCTCATTTTGACCCATTAGCCAAAAAGTGAAGATATGGGTGTGCAAACCACAATTAGCCTAAACAACCTTGGATGCTAAATCTAACTTCACTAATGCATTGAAAACGTCAAATTTACTGGGGTTACATAGTTCGTTTACAAAAATCAGAGTCCAAATATGTTTCAGAAGTCAAAAATATGTTTTACCTTGCTGAACCAAGGCTGTGGTAATCACGGCCAATGAAGAGAAATCATGTAAGGCGCGATTGCGGTACTACGTAGCTCGAACAGAATACCTTTATACCTGGAGTGTTTATAAATAGCCCCTTTGGTCGAGATTCGGTCATTCTTCACATCTATTTGGACACTAGAAACCCTAGAATGATTTTTTAGCCTCAAAATTATTCTTGGGGCAGGGGGGATTTATATTATTGATTAACATATATATTCATGATTAAAAATTGAACTAAGGTATGAATCCTTTATTTTTAAGCTTTAATTTATTGATTTTTCTTGAGGGCATTATTTAGCCCAAATAAGCATGTTTTTCACTTAATTCTTGAGGATTTTGATTCTCTAATAGTGCATGAACATCGTTTTGATCTTTAAAATGTGTTTTCTATATGTGTCCCTCACCTGAGGGTTTTGGGTGTTATTTTTGAATCCGAAGCACAATGATACAATATGGGTATTGATGTTCTCAAAATGACATGTAGATTGTATTTTTTTGAAAGAATGGCACCTTGAAGAAGCTTCTCGGAAGGGAAAAGCAATGTTTATCAATTTGTGAGGTTCCTTTGGATTTGAGTTAGGTTAGGATTACTTCTTGCTAGATTGAGCTATGTTATACAATAATTCTGATATCTTGTAATATTTGGGAAGGGTTTAGGTGTTGGATTGGTAAATTGTAACAGTTGGGTTTGGTGGAATTATTGTGGTCCTTTGAACTCATGGTATGGAATGCTTGACTTGTAGGATAGAACCATGTTTAATTAGACCTATTATCTCATGGATAGCATGAGAATGTTTTAGGTGCTTTAGTTAGAAGGGAGTGACCTTGTGACTCATCAGTATAGCAAAGTTAACCCTAGTTACTTATACATGTTGAATTGTACTTGTTTCCATGGATTAGTTAAGGGTACTTCATGAGAAAGATCTTTACCTTAGGACTAGAGTGACTTGATAAACATCTAAGACTTTGGTTAAATACTTTAGTCTAGTCTCAAGTATAAGTTAGACTTGAAATGTATTTTGGATAATTAGAAGTGGGATCTTGACCCATCTTAAGCTTGGACATATGTAGTTCCTTTAAAAACCTTAGGCGCTTATTAAATTCTTAGAGAATACCCCTGGGAGAATGATGGCAAAACTCGGTAAATGAATTATGGTGATTGCATTAGAAGTAATGAATGTGGGTATTGACTAAATTATCGATGATGCTATGGGTATCTATGATAATATTATTAATTAAGCCCATGACTATGTTACTATTTAAATCCTTAAGTAGACTCTAATTTCGGGCTTTAGACTATGATATTACTTAGTCTATGCTTTATCTAGTAACCAACCTAGTGATTATGCTAGAAAGCTTTCTTATTGCTCATATTATGAGTAGTGATATTAAGGGCTCTTTAAGTTATAATTAATTACTGCATTGGAACCTATGCTACAAGCCATATTGAACCTAGTAATGCCTTGAAATATTTATGTTATATATATATATTAATATATTCATGTATAAATTGTCCTTTAACGTGAATGATGAGATATGAATGTATGCTTCTCCTTACATCTCTTTTACTTTAGTTCTCATGGGTTTTTTACTTTTTTTCAACCCTTATGGGGATTGTATTTACTCTAGCCCATATGGGGCTTGCATTACTTTATCCTTCTTGAGGCTTACCTTTACTTTACGCCTTACGGGCTTGTTCATTATTATTGATATATATATATATATATATATTAATGTGATAATGATACGCAACAAGGATGGAGGATATATTAATGTGATGATGCCAGGCAAAGACCGATAATATATTGATGTGATGGTGATGCCTAGCAAGGCCGACGAATATATTAATGTGATTATAATGCCTAGCAAGGCCGAAGGATATTATGATACCGGGCAAGGCAAGAAGGTGATTCTTGATGTTCCTATGAGTGCACTTACCGGTTCAAATCTTTGCTAACCTTATGTATGGGAAATATATACATGCATTTGGAATGCGAGTAAAATATTAATCTTAGGGTGCCGATTATAGTTCACTAGCGTTAAACACTTATAAAATAGATTAGTTAATAATAAATGATAATTTTTGAGTTGAAATAGATATGGCGTAACATTGAATCAAGCCTATGACAAAAGTCTTGAGATTCTCAAAGACTATGATTATAAGAGTCTGTTGTATGTGTTCACTCTGAAAAAGCCTAACCTATGGTAGAGGAGAGGGCTTGAGATTCTCAAATACTATGACATGAGTCTTAATTACCTTCCAGGTAAGGCTAATATTGTTGTTGACACTCTTAGCAGGTTGTACGTTGAGAGTTTACCTCATGAGAATACGAATAGGTAGGAGTTGGTGAAAGATAATCACTATTTGGCTAATATTAAAGTTCACCTTTCAGACTCTGAGGATGGTGGTGTGCTGGTACAGGAAGTGGTTCGATCATCTCTTTGTGAAGCAAATGTATTTGAAATGTTAGATCATGTTTTGATAAAAATCAATGGTGATATAGATGGGCAAAAAGTAATGGTATTTAAAATTTATCGTGATGGTACCTTATGGTACAAAGGGAGGTTATATGCTCCAAAAATTGATGGTTTGTGAGAGATTAGTCAAGGCGCATGAATTGTGTTTTGTTATTCATCCAAGTTTGATAAAAATATACCATCATCTCAAGGAGACATATTGGTTGAATGGTATGAAGAAGGATGTGGATGATTTTGTGGCCAAATATTTTGTGTGTCAACAAGTGAAAGTTGAGCATATGAGGCCTAGAGGCTTGTATCAGGAAATAGAATTCCCTGAATAGAAATAGGAAGTAATCAATATGGATTTCATATCGTTCTTCCTCCGTCTCAAAACAAATTCGATTAAATTTTGGTCATCGTGGATACTAGTACAAAGTTATCTTACTTCTTGCTGGTGAGGACTAACTTTTTGGAAGAGGATTATGCGAGGTTATATCTTCATGAGATTGAAAAGCTGCATGGGGTACCTATTACAATTATCTCTGATCGTGGTATGGAATTTTGATCTCACTTTTGGTGGTCATTTTAGAAAGGGTTGGGTACAAAGGTTAGTCTGATTACAACTTTTTACTAGTAGACTAATGGGTAAGCAGAGAGGATAATTTAGCTATTTGGGGGTATGCTTTGCACTTGTATGATTAATTGTGGTGGTAATGAGGTTGAGCATCTTCCTCTTGTAGATTTTTCTTACAACAATAGCTATCATTCTAGCATTGTAATGACCCATTTTGTGGCATTGCACGACAAAAGGTGTAGATCTCTTATTAAGTGGTTTGAGCTTGGTCCGGCCGATATATTTTGCCCAAATTTTGTTCATCAGGCTATGGAAAAGGTAAAGGTGTTTTGGGATAGGCTTAAGGCTGCTCAAAATTGCCAAAAGTCCTATGTGGATATAAGGCGTAGGGACTTGGAGTATGAGGTTGAGGATAGAGTATTCCTAAAGGTGTCTCCTATGAAGGGTGTAAAGCGATTTTTGAAGAACAGAGATCTCACTCCCTGGTATGTTCTTCCTTATGTAATTTTGAGGAGGGTTTGTAATCTTTCATATGAATTGAAGTTTTCATCAAGTTTGTGCTCCATTCATTCGATATTCCACGTCTGTATGTTGAGAAAAAATATAGGTGATCCTTCACCGGTAGTTCTTTTTAAAGGATTTGGTATATCAGGAGATCATACTTGAGATCTTGGATCAGCAAGTTGATCCATGGTGGACCAAGGATGTAGCTTCAGTTAAGGTTCAATGGTGGAATCACAATGTGGATGAAGCTAATTTGGAAATAGAAGAGTACATAAAGCCTAAGTATCCACATTTGTTTCCCGCTATGGATATTTATATAGAAGGCATGTGTTCTTGATAATATCTTCGTCTTAAAACTTGGTAAAAGGAAGGTTGATTTACTTGCATCTTTGTTTCAAGTGAAATATTAGCGAAAACTCAACTTTGCAACATGGCAAGTTCATAGTTTCTGTGTGTGCTGAAATATTGAGTGTTCTTAAGTCATGTTTGAGTCTGTATTAGAATTACTCGAGTTATAAGATTAATGCCTTATTCTTGTTTTCCTCTCAGTTCTTGGATAGGGTTACCTAAGTTAGATATTAGTTAGCGTTAATCAATATTGAAGTGAGTTCATGGCAGAATTATCAAGGTAGGCTTGTACTTATTACAAGTAAGTGGATCCTAGAGTTAGGTTCAAATTGAGTCTGTCGTCAAAAGCTTGATTATAGTAGATTGTTGAGTTCTTGTGAGGGCATGTTGAGATTTTTCCTTATTTGATAAAGGATGTTTCCATGTTAAATCCTTGTGTTCTTTAAATTCTGGCAAAGTTTTAGCTTCCCTACTTCTTTACTATGTTATTGATTGTGACGAATTTAAGGAACTTGCTCCCTCATAATGTGCTGCAACCTACGCTGTTTCAACAATTGGTATCAGAGTCAGGTCACTTTAAAAGTTTTAAACCTTGATTGATTGATTGATCATGGTTGCTTCACCTAATCTGGAAAAAGGGCTATCTAACATTAGATCACCCCAATTTAGTAGGCAGTACTATAGGTGATAGAAAACCACGATGTTTGAGAATTCAAAACTGGAGTTATAACAACAATCGTTGTAACAAATAGGAAATAGTTTGATGATGAAGATCGAAAGAAAGTTTAGAAATATTTCAAGGCAAAGAAACTGGTTGTCTGTGGCATAGAACCTTAAGAGTATAACAAGATTTCTGCTTGTGAAAATGCCAAAGAAATCTGGGATTACCTAAAGAAAACTAATGAGGGAACAAAATTATAAAGAATTCTAAAGTTGACATGCCAACTACTCGATATGAAACCTTCACAATGAAAGAACGATAGACAATTCAAGAAATTCATACAAGATTCATATCAATCACAAATAAGCTTCACTACTTAGGAGAAGTGTTTACTTTGTATAAGAAAGTGAGGAAAATTCTAGGTGTTTTCCCTAAGTCTTAGCAAAGCAATATGGATGATATTATAGAGGAATGAAACCTGAAGTTTCTTACAAGGGTAGAACTCATTAGTAATATAAAAACTCATGAGCTCAAGAAGCTTCTAGGAAAGGAAAAGAAGGATGCCAAAAGGGAAAAATATTTGGCACTAAAGGCTTAAAAATACGATTCGAGTGAAGAAAAATCAGATATTTCCTATTTTGCAACAAGAATTGTTAGCTCTATAAAATTTTTTTATCAATTTCAATGAAGAGGAAGTAGCAGCAAAAAGGGTGGCAATGTTAAAGTTTGTCACAAATGTGTTGTCCTGAGTATTTAATTAAGGAGACCTGAGCATTTCATTAATGACTGTCCAATGAACAAAATGGATTATCAGGATTATCTCATTGATCTAGGTGACAATGGAAAGAATAGGGACCAGGTCCCTATAAAATCATGAAGAAAGGATGTAGCTGATTATGCAGTGAGGCAGGCTCTAGTAGTATCGGGAGATTCCTCCAGTGAATCTAATGAATCTAAAAAATCTAAAGATGTGTCCATGCTGGCTACAGAGGATTGTAAAGTTACCAATGATTCCTTGTTTTCTCTCATGGAAAAAACTAAAGTTGAAGATGAAAATGAGGTAACTCTCTCAGACATTAAGAAAAATTTTGATAACAACTTTGCTATAAAGATAAAGAAGCTAGCAACTATGTTTATTGATTCCTTATGTGAACTAACTATAGAGAAAGATTACCTAGAAGAGAAAGTATAGAATTAAGAGCTTGAATTAATAACTTTAACTCTCCCAAAATCTAAAGCAGAAGAATAGTTTCATAACTTGAAATCTAATAATGTAAGTTTATTATGTCAACTGGTGAAAGAAAATGATTTTGATAAAGAAAAGGAAGAAAAAGGCTTCAAATTGGCTCAAAGATAAATTGAGGGATTCTAAAAAGCCCCTTATGACTGTCCTACGTAAGAATCAAGTATTAGAAAGGGACGTTACCCGTCTAAGGGGAGACCATAACAAACCACAATGATAGACCACATTCTTACAAATACTTTCTAATCTAACTGGTCAAAGTGTTAATAATATTAAAAGGCTTGGATATCAGTAACTTATGTCTCATAGGAAAGATGTTCATGGTATTATAAATAGGGTCCACAAATCTCCATGTACTTATTATGGAAGAAATGGACACTTGAATGAAATATGTTATTATTGGTTTAGAACTAGAATGAGATATGCTAATTACATCCAATACGAAAATTATTATCCTAAGGGTTTCATTCCCTTGAAAAATATTAAGAAGAATTCTCTACCTAGATGGGCCAATAATGATTTAATCACACAATTGTCATTCTATTAGGAACTCAAACTTAAGCGAGTTCCCAAACCTAAAAATTGACTTTGTTTATAGGTAGGAGAAGGGGAATCAGATTAGAACTTGTTCATGGATAGTGGATTCTCAAAGCATATGTCATGGAGGACAGAATGCTTTTTTTCTCTGAAGAAACATCAAGGTGGAGGTGTCTCTTTTAGAAATGGTAAAAAGGGCAATATTCCTAGTGTGAGAATGTTTGGAAAATCATCTTACCAAGTAATAGAAGATGTGTACTATATGAATAGACACATGTATAGTTCTTTATGGTTTTCTCATATCTGTGACAAAGAAAATGAGGTCAATTTTTTAGTTAATGGTTGTATCGTGTCAAGATTTATATCTTGGAAAGTTATTTTCAAAGCCAAAAGGACAAAAAAATATGTATGCAGCTGATTCTGAGTCTGTGGATGATGGGGAATTCACATGATTAAGTGTTAATAGTGGATATGTTTATTTATGGAACAAAAGGCTGGTACATGTAAGTTCCTCTTGGTTGAACAAGATGATTTCAAGGGACCTGGTCCGTGGCATGCCAAATTTTAAACTTCCAGACAATAAGATTTTTAATGCATATGTTAAAGCCAAACAAACCATGTCTTCCTTAAAGTTGATAGAGCTGGTGAGTACTTCTAGATCCCTAGAGATGTTGTATATGGATCTATGTGGACTTGTTAAAGTCAAAAGTATAGGAGGAAAGACTTATGCCTCTGTGATTTTGGATGACTGCTCAAGGTTCATCTGGACAATGTTCTTGATAAAAAGGACAAAACCTATGAGGCTTTGCTTACCTTTGCAAAGACAATTCAAATGAAGATAAATTGTAATATTGGTCAATTTGTAGATGATCATGGGACTGAATTTGAGAACTCCTAAGTTACAGGATTTTGTGATAATAAGAGAATCAATCATAACTTTTTTGTTGCAAGGACTCCTCCAAAAAATAAAGTAGTTGTAACAAAGAAATGAACCCTCACAGAGATTGTCAGGACTATGGTTATTGATTGTGGGCTTCCAAACAACTTTTGGGCTAAAGCAGTAAACACTACTTTCTAAATGACAAATAGGTGGTTGATTAGATCAACCCAAAACAGGACACCATATGAGCTTATGTTCATTAGAAAGCTTAAGATTGACCACTTCAGTCCTTTTGGGTTCAAATATTTTATTCTAAACAATGGGAAGTATGATCTACAAAAGTTTAGCTCCAAAAGTGATGAAGTTTTATTTATGGGCTATTCCTCAACAACTTTCAACAAATGAACTTTATGTTTAAGAAAGTGCACACGTGGTCTTTAATTTATTAGGAAAGGTAATGAATCTAGGTGATGGTTGATAATCAAAAATTAAAGAACTCATTCCTGTTCAAAGGGATTATATTGTTGTAGATGATCGTCAAGAGGTATGTGATGCATATGATATTGATGAAAGTGTTGGTGATCCTGCATCTCGGTCACAAAACCAAGATTCCCCATTTTAGTGTCTTTCAGTAGAATAAGAGCTTAGCATAGATAAAAATCATTTCCCAAATCTCCTTGAAAAACACATTTATTATTCTACTCTTCCAAAGACAAACATTTGTTTCACTCAACTTGTTGGAAAATAATCATCCTTGGAACCTCATAATGTTTATAGTAGCATATTAATTGATGATTAATAATTCTAAACTTACATGTCAGTTTGAGTGCAATGCAATCGTTGTCAATACATTTAGCTAACTAGTAGTCACGATCGAATCCACGAGGAACAATATGAATGGAGATTGAGTAAGTATGAAATAATAGTGGCTTTCTAGGGTTAAACCTATGGTACAAATGGTTTAGGTGGTTTTCAATCCTATTGAATGTAAAGTCAACTCTTGTGATTCTAAGGGACTAATTCTAGACTAAGAATAATTATAGTATAATCATGTAAAATGGATCTTAGGACTATGCTTTCCTAGGGGCAAGCTATGCATGGGAACATGATAATTTGATGTTGATTCTAATTGTTGATGATTTGGTAGGGTAGGTTTAACATCATTGAGGCTAGTTTTTCAACAGAACCTCAAAGAATCAGTCATTGGCCCTTTTGACTACCTACAAGTGGGTCAAATAAAGCTACGCAATACCTTAATTGGGCATCCCTATTTTTAGGATGATACCCATGGTATAGTAAACCTCCTAATCACCCTTATGTCTAATATAGTTAAAAATAGGCAAGACATACCTATAAATTGTATACTATTGCTTTGGTTCCCACATCCCCGTTTCAAAGATGAGGTAGGTTACTAAAGTTTACCCAAATCCCTCTTTCAAGGATGGTTTAAGCTTTCAAGATTTTGGGATTTTCATCCATCAAATCCATTTGGGTATTTGGGGATTTCACCCATAAATCCAAACAAATTTATTCAATAAATAATAGAACCCACATCAAAAACTAGTAAGTGCATAAATAGATCAAATCCCATACTTATTTACATCCTAATATAGTACGATCCCAAGAGGTAGATCAAGCACTTCATAAGGATAATGAAAACAAATATTCAAAGATACCCGTTAAGGTTATTTATAAGAAAATAAAGATAGGACAAACCACACTTTTGACTCAAATAAATCTTCAATAGATAAATCAAAATCTACACTTCAAGCTCCTCTAACTTAATCTTGTCTCAAATTAGTGTAAATTTAAGCTCCAAGCTCTAAGAA
The DNA here is from genome assembly GCF_002878395.1 of Capsicum annuum. Taxonomy (NCBI): domain Eukaryota; kingdom Viridiplantae; phylum Streptophyta; class Magnoliopsida; order Solanales; family Solanaceae; genus Capsicum; species Capsicum annuum. Next base: position 146,385,171 of record NC_061122.1, on the reverse strand, counting down.
AGTACAAAACCCTAAACTAAGGATGAGAGGTAGGGTTGTAGAATGATAGATATAAAGATGCCCTAAAATGAAGGGATTTTGAGCCTTAAATTGGATTTGGGGTTGGCTAGTCAAAAAATCATTTTTACCCTTGGGCTATTTTCCACCCTCACACAACCACGACAGATTGATTGCAATAATACTCACTACGATCGTGATTGCAGTTGGTTTACTAACTTGACTCGGTGAGATCTCGGGCTGACGCTCGCTATTGCTATAACTGAGGGCTAAATCCTGATCCTGCTTCATCTTGTCCAGCTCTTGCACTTCAATTCAGTTATTGATCCTTTTCTGCTCAAGTTTGCTTATTTTCTCCTCAGTATTTGTACACCTTCAAAATATGAGAATTAGTACATTTAAACACAAATAAGTTTCACTTTTACACTAAAATCATAGTAGTGTGAATTAATATTTAGGGCAAATAATTGGTAAATTTACCCCTTAGAAACACCCCCAACTAAAAGCCTATCTTGTCCTCAAGAAATGCTACCTCTAACTATGAGACAATGCACTTTTATGCCCGAATTAGATGTCTCAAATGATCAAGATGACTTCAACTTGATTACTACCACTAATAGCTCTTCACACATGGGCAAAATTATTTTCATGACACTCCTCAACATAACGCATATTTTTCAAGGATGCAAAAGCTTCAAAGAGCAATCATGCAACAATCACTAATACTCAAAAAATGACTCCTCTTTGATCTTAACTATATTATACTCTTTGTCCTCATTTTTCTGTAGATAACAAAATCATCCATGTTAAGTTATTTACATGACTCCTCATAAAAAGAAAATTCCACACACCAAGCTATCAAATATGCAAAAAGGAATTTAAGTATGAAACTCTCTCTCTCTCTCAAGAACTCTTGATGTTAAAAAAGTACCATCCCATAGGTTTTCTCCAATTTTCAATCGCCACTATAATGAATGCACTTGGTAGGAGATCTCAAAGGGCTTTTTGAGCTTATAACATAGGTTTTGGCTCCCTTCTTTTAATTCAATTTAGTTGTTCTTAAAATTTAGCTCCTAGGCACTAACTTATATTCCTGTGGACCAAAGTTACCTCTTCCAATCTTAACTACCCCCAACTTAAGGTTTTAGCCTTAATTTACATTTTTAAGTCCAAGGAAGATCGTGTTTAAAAGAGGGATAAGGATTTAAGGGCTCACAACTTGCAATGTGTTTGCCAAATAATGGTCCAACATCTCAAAGTGGGTGACTAGGGGTAAAATCTATGTACGGGTAGTTTTTTAAGGCTAGAGTGGAATTTTAATGTTGCAATGATGCCTAATATCATCTCCTCAATAAAATACAATCAAAACTCGACTTGAGACACTAATGAGGCAAGTTCTTGATGGTACAAGTACACATGAGATTTAGACAAATATGCTCATCGCACATAGCATGCAAACTCGCTAAGGAGGTTTAATTGACCCTCACACTATAGACAAAAGTAGAGTATCTACCAATTTTTACAAGTCAAAAGTTTTGATTCACAAAAAGAGAAAAAGAATTTTTATAATGTCGCTTACGTCCATGCCCTTGATTTTAGAAAATTTTTTGAAAGAGGGGAGTTTTCGCTTTGCATTTGCACTATGCACAAGTTGCTAACCATGGAAACATCCCAAGACTTGGTCTCATATTTTTTTTTCATAAGGGCTAACCAACCATATGGCTACTCAGATTTCGCCAATGGTATACATGTTATCCCAAATCCATAATGTGATAGGTACTCAGAATTCTCTTACATTTGTGATCTCTATGCAATGGGTACTCATGCTTCCCCTACAATCCATGGCTCAAAACTTAATCAGGATGTTTTTCCATTAAGAAAGTTGTAAATCAAACCGTCACAAGCAAAAACTCGTACACCATTATTATTTAAGGAAAAAGAATACTACAAATGAGAAAAATAAATTCACAAAATATCCACATGACTAAGTTCAAGTATTGCAAACCAATGAATACACACAAGGGTAGGGACACACACCCCTAACTTAAGAACTTGTAATGACCTCACTACATAACATAATAGCATAAAAAGGGTAAAATGGCTCCCTGAACCACATTGATAGCCATATTGAAAGTTGGACATGTAGGCATGATCATAAATAGATTGGTGTGATCGTGATACCGTGATCACATTACCCTACACGCGATCGTGGTAATAGAGGTCATTCACACATCTGGTTTTCCCTGTTTTCTTATATGGCTACAATACTTTGAAACTTGGTTATCCCCTATGTTTTACTTCCATCCTACCCAAAGCACCTATAAAACATAAAAATTTTGTTAATTATTACAAAACTGTATATAAAAAAAATATGAAATTATGGGTTTCCTCCCATCAAGCCCCTTATTTATCATCGCGGTACAATGCCTTTTTAATCCTTATTTGTCCCTCCACTTAGAGAATTCGAACCTTTTTCCCCAATTTTGATCATTTCATCTTTGAGGATATTTGGCCAAAAGTAGTGGCATGATGACACAAGTTCTATCAAGCCACTTTGAAGACTTAAACTTTTTTCCCAGTTTTCACCGATCATTCTTATAGGCTCGTTAGACAATGGTGAGAGCATTAGAAGGACACAAATTGGACATCGATCCTAAAGCTTCTTAGCCTTCAATATCCGTGTCTTAGAATACCCTTATGAGATGACAAACTCCAAGATATAAAGAGATAATTCATTATCACCCTCATTTAATATTTGCTTGCGTAGATCAATTGTCATAAACTCCACCGAGCTTAGTGTTGAGAAACTGTTAAATGATGTCTTTTTCCTAATTCCAGAGTTGTTTCCATTTTGGTATCCTTACCTCAAAATATAATATAGTCACCATAAGAGATTTTCTTATCTTCCTCATCCGACTCTAGTACCATTTCTTTCTTTTTGGTATCATATATCATATTTTGTTTTGTTGATTGGGAAATCAGTGAGGGTTTTTAAATATCAATTTCATTTAGAAGAGTGGTCTTGGTTGTGATATTTGAATGATTAAATTTTGTACTAACATATTATATCTTAAATATTTCATCTCCAAATAACTTATTGGATTGCAGTATAAGAGTTGCTTCCACCACAACCGTTGTTGTTAACTCTAAGATATGTTGAAGCATTGATTTAACACCACTATATCATGTACTTCATTAGTCCCTTTATTAATCATAAGGCATATTGAATCCACAAGAAGAACTATTATTTGGATTAGCATAACAGTGGGAGAGGGCTTTTACATAATTATTCTCATATCGTAAATCATCCTCTGTTGATTTTGCCCATTTCAAGATAAGTTGAAGCATTTCCTCAATACCAATATTTATATTGATACTTTCTTCTTTTTCTTCATCATAAGACCAATACAAATTAGAAGAATAACAAGCAATCGGGTTAGTACAACGGGGGAAGGGGCACTTTCCATATCCATCTAGACCACTACATAGAGAACAATCATACTCCCTATAAAATTGAGATTGCGCACACATATCTCTCCAGGAATCATATCTACAATCTTGCCAAAAGTTGGGTCCATAACAATATGGACATGGAGTGTCATGATACGATTCCAATCACTGAACTCACATTCATTAAAAGATGCCATAGTAACAAATAAAGAAAAATAAAAATCTACCTAAGGCAAGAAATAAAATAAAATGACAAACAAATATTTTCAAGTTTGAAACAAAACAAGTAAGCTAAAATGTAAAAATAACTCAATATGCCAAATTGTTCCCTGACAATGGTGCCATTTTTTATAACGCTCAACTTACACGTTAATTTTGAGTGCAAAGCGATAGTTATCAATATATTTACCCAACTAGGAGTTGAGGTCGAATCCATGAGGAACAATGTGATGGCGATTGATTAAGTCTAAAATAATAGTTACTTTCCAGGGTCAAACCTAGGGTACAAAATGGTTTAGGGAGTTTTTAATCTTGTTGAATGTAAACAAACCTCTTACTCTTATAAAGGACTAATTCAATACTAAGAATAATTAAAGTACAATCAATTAAAATGGTTCTTAGGAATATGCTTTCCTAGGGGAAAGCTATATATGGGAACATGATAATTTAATATACATTCTAATCATTGATGATGTGGTAGGCTAGTTTTCAACAAAACCTCAAAGATGTCACTTATTATCCCTTTAAAGTACCTATGAAGTGTGTCAAATAAAGCCACCCAATACTTGAAGTGGGTATCCCTATTTCTAGGATGATACCCATGGTATAGTCAACCTCCTAATCACCCTTATGTCTAAAATATTGAAAAAATTGCAAGCCATACCTATAAATTCTCTACTATTGCTTTGGTTCCCATATCCCTCTTTCAAGGATGAGGTGGGCTCCTAAAGTTCACCCAAACAGCTCTTTCAAGGAGGTATGAGCTTTCATGAGCTTGGAACTAATTTATTAAAGCAATAGTATAACCCACATTACAAACTAGTAAATTCCCAAACAAATCAAATCCTACTCATATTTACACCGTAATCTAGGATAATCCCTTGAGGTAGATCTAGCACCACCTAAGGATAGTTAAAAAAATACCAAGATGTCCATAAAAGTTATTCATAAGAAAATAATTATGGGACAAACTACACTTTAGACTCAAATGAATCTTCAATAGTCAAAGCCAAATCTATACATCAAGCTCCTCTAATTTTATCTTGTCTCAAATTAGTGTAAATTTAAGCTCCAAGCTCCAAGAAATTACAAAACCATAAACTAAGGATGGGAGGTAGGGTTGTAGTATATAGATCAAAAGATGCCCTAGAATGAAGGGGTTTTGAGCCTTAAATTAGACTTTAGGTTCTCTGGTCAAAATAATATTTCTTTCCTTGGGCCATTTTCTACCCTCACGCGATCGCGGTCGATTGATCCCAATCGCACTCGCTGTAATCACGGTTCGTCCATCACGATCACAGTTGGTTTAATATCTCTAATGGCATGATCGCGAGTATCAACCCACAATAAAAATAACTGAGGGATAGATCCTGATCCTTCTTTGACTTCTCAACTCATGCACTTCAATTCCCTTGTTGATTCTTATATGTTCAAGTTTGCTTCTTTTCTTCTCAGAACTTGTAAACCTGCAATATATGATAATTAGGATATTTAACCAAAATTATTTCTCTTTTTCATAGTCAAATCATAATAGTGTATGTGAATATATAGTGCAAATGAGTGGTAAATTCACCCCTCATTAGTGCTGATACCTAAGGTCCTTACCATTATTAACTACTTTATTAGTCAAGTAAAAAAGGATATGATAAGATGTAGTCCATTTTAGGGATTTTTATGTTCCTCACTTGGATTGACCAGGTCCTTTTCTAACTTCTCATTCTTCTGCACTGCAGTAATGAGAAGCCTTTCAGAATCCTCTAGTTTTTCGTCAATCTCAACCATAAACTTTGAAACATTCTTCTTCCCTTTACACTCATAAGAATATACTTTCTCCACTTGACCTACAAAACACAGAATTTCAAGTTTTATCTTAGCAACATATTTCTTAGTTTTTTATATCTGGAGAGTCAAAGCTATCAACTCAACCTCCTGATCTTCATTCTTTTCTTCTAGATTATTATTTTTATCTTTTTCACAGGCACTTTTAGATTTCTTCAATTGATTAACTAAGCTTGAATTTTCAGATATTAACATAGTAACCTACTCTTCAGTTTTAGATATTTGAAGAGTAAGAGCAATTAACTTGATCTCTTGACTTTCAACCTTTTCTTCTAGAGAAACTTTTTTCGCAGTCATTTCACACACAAAATCATTAAGTACATTTGAAAGATTTTTATCTCTCTAGAATAATAGTTATCCCAGTTTTCTATATAGTCAGAAAGTGTTACCTCATTTTTTCTTCATCTTTAGTGTTTTCGATAAAAGAAAACAATGAATCAAATTTCACCTAATCATCCTCCTCGGCTAGCATGGAAACATTTGCTGACTTCTCTCATTCCTCAGATGAACTGGTATAGTCATCCCAGCAAGACAAGGCTTATTTAACTACAATATTAGCAGCAACCTATCTTTTTTTATTTTTTAGCGACATAATCCCTATTTCTTTCTTTGTTACATCGGGTGTTGTTACAATCCTGGCAGTCTATTTTTATGCATTGTACTATCCTTAATGAATTACTCAGGACTTCCAAATTTGTGATAAACCTCCACAGTTCCTCTTTTTTGGCTGCTAGTTTTGCTTTTTTGAAATTGGCCACCTTTTTAATAGCTCTCACAATTTTTTTTGGCAAATATGCAACATCAGTGTCTTCTTCATTAGAGTCTAATCTTAGTGCCCTTAGTGCGACATATTTTTCCCCTTTTCCTTCATTCTTCTCTTGTTCTTTCAACTTTTTGAGTCGATGATTCTTTAAATTTTCAATAAGCTCATCGATAGTGTGTGTTTTCAGGTTCCTTTCCTCAGTAATAGAATATACATGGCTTTATCAATATTTTGGAAGAACCCTAACAATTTTCCAAACCTGGGTATAAAGTGGAATCACTTCTCCTAGGCAGTGTAGCTCATTTGTGATGGATGTGAATCTTTTATGCATTTTGTTTATTGTCTGTCTTTCTTTCATGGTGAAGGTTTTATAATAGGTAGTTATCATGTTATGTTTGGAATCCTTTAGATATGTAGTTCCCTCATGAGCAATATTTAAGAACTCTTAGATTTCTTTAGCATTTTTAAAGTCTAAAATTATGTTGTATTCATCTTGACCTATAACACACACTAGCAGTTTCTTTGCCTTGTAGTTCTTGTCAATTATTTTTTGATCTTCTTCAATGAATTCCCTACGACTTTTGATAACCATTTTTGTAGCATCCCCTTCTTTGAATGTTTTTATAGGAACATGATTTCCATCAAGGATTATGTCCTCTAGTTCACTTTCTTCAGCCATAATGAAGTCCAACATCTAGGTTTTCCATAATCCATAATACTGCCCATTGAATCATGGTGGTTTAGTGTTAGACTGACCTTTTTCTAGATTAGGTAGAGCAGACATGCTAAGCGGACACTCTAGGTATGAAGATTTTAGAGTGACCTTGCTTTGATACCAAGTGATGAAACACTTAGGAGTTGCACCACAGAATGAGGGAGCATGTCCCTCAAAATAGATTACAAGAAAAGTACACAAAAATGACCAAGAAGTAAGAGACAATGCAGTAAGAGTAAAGACACAAAATTATTACATAGAATCACTGGTAGGGAAAAGAGATGACTTGTCATCACTATCACTAAAGAAATCACAATAATCAACCACCTGATTATAGTCTAGATTTCAGCCTACCTCTTGGATCATTTTGCTAGTAGAAACTCTACTACAAGCTCATCTTGGTAACTCTATAATGGACCCTTTCTACTGCTTAACTCTAATCACTCACAAGCTTAGGCAACTCTACCTAAGCCTCTCTCTAAACAAAATAAAACACTACTTTTATAATATGAGCAGTTCAATTACAAATGATTACTTACTCAAGAAAACACAAAAACTTATTAAACATACTACAAAGATAAGAACATAAGCAATGCTTGAGCAATCTTGAAATGGAGTTTTTGCTGCCTCTTGTCACTCTTTAGAACTATTCAAAAATTATTTGATGAAAAGGCATTTTTTTCTTTTATAGCTAAGTGATGATTAGGGCAAAAAGATCATTGGACCAACTACCCAAATCGGTAAAAAATAGCACCTACATATTTGTTACACAAGAAGACAAAACTATGCAGCCAACCCATGCTAGATCTCCTAAAAATGCCCTATATCCTTGCAAATATAAGAAACCGACATAATCAATTTGATCCACAAGACTCTACCTGAAATTTAGCGCTCCAATACTAATTTTTCACAACAGAATTTATGAGTAGTGAGCGCACCTACTTTATACCACCAATTGGTAAGACAAATTGCAGCCCAAAGTTATAAGCAATGGGATAATTTAGCGGAAAATAGCATAAGAGCCAAAAAATTTCAAGTAAAGACTTACTATGATAATTCAAGTACTAATAATAATCTAAAAGATTGATAAGATATCAATAATATCCCAGAGCATAGTAGTATCAGTACAAGAGCCACTAGAAAAAGAAATATGAGTACTATAATAGAAAAATGTACATCAATCTCTAATAATAGGGGACTAAGAAAAAGGCATAGAACAAGAAAAGTTCAACTCTTTCTAGAAGAGAATACCTTGTCTTCGATATCTAAGAAGCAAAATCGTAATGCAAGAAACAACCACCATTACTAGGATCTGCACCAAAAATTTGCAAAAGTGTAGTATGAGTAACAAAACCATTGATGCATAATTCGAATCATCAACCGACCGAGCTAAATCATAATATAAGAATAATAATGAAAAAAGATAAATAAGAAAAGTCAAGCAAAAGTACAATCATGGAATGATGCTTTGAATACTCTAAGCAATTAAATAACCAAAAATGATAAAAAAATAACGGAAGGCATAAATATCACTAAAAAACTACAACCCATAACCCAGTATGTATGGAAATAAAAATAACACAATTCTTGCCCCCATAAGCCCGAAAGGCACAACTCAAGAGAAGAAGTAATCAAAAATGTATTAAATAACCACATCTCAAAGCCGAAACCACAAATCCTCCGATAACATAATCACCTCTCAATGCCAAACTTAAACGGAAACTTATGTAATCAATTGTCGGGCTTAAACTAAATCTAAAATAGAATAAGTTGCTGGACTTGAACTGGAAATAAAAACAACTCACATGTGTCAATATAGCATAAGTATTATGTATCTAGCCTTACGAATCTCAATAATATGCATTTAAAAGATATAATACACCTAATAAGTCAAAAAGAGGATAATAATAATAATCATAGTCTAAAGTGGATCGAAGAGGCCCACTCCTAATCTCCAAAATCCATTCAATGGAAGATCCTACCCTGTACTAGAATAAGGTATGTAATTCAACTACAAAATATTAAATTATCCACTTTTAGCCCTATGATAGAAATTCTATCAAAAGCAAGAGTAACTAAGTCAATTACACTTAATTTTCGGTTCTTTAGTAGGCTAAATATTCTAGATAGTAAAAACGAAACTCCAAGCTCTAATTCCCAACCAATATCTTGAACTTTATAATAAATATAGTAAAAGTTAGCAAATCAATTAGAAAAGTAAACCTAGCCTACCAGGAAGCTGATGAAAGCCAAATGAAATTGGCTAAGTCTGTGAATTTTTCTTTTGTGAAGCTTCTGCATAATGCCATACAATCAAAATGATAATCTACTCATCAATATGATAACAATAATATATATATAGAATTTTTATGCTATGAGTCCAAAACTATCCACTATCTCCACATAGGACCTACTTGCAAATCACACTTTCAAAATCATCAATACGTCCATCTACGCTAAAGAAACATTTACCGTAAATAATGTGATGTCCAATCTCAAATGTTTCTAAAATCAACCCAACAATATTCGAAGGATTTTGGGAAATTATACTCAAATTAACCATGGAATTAGTGATAACATACAAAGCATTTGGAGGAGAAATGAATTATTAAAGTTCATAAACACTCCAAAATAGTCTATTAATGTTTCTAACAAGTTTCCACGTTCTAAGGTTTACACTGACCTTGTGTAACACCTCGATTTTCTGAATTGGAATGTTACACCATGCTCATAACCCCAATGGACCACAAGATAACTCATGACTAATATCTGTACCTGTACACTACAAGATATAATATGAAAATCCGGAAACATCTACTGAATGGTCATAAGGTTCAAATCAAAATAAATATCTAATAAAATAATATCTGAAATAACTGTCTGACATGCTGTAGTCTAGAAAGCCTCTAAACTATCTGAATAAGGAGATGATGGGACATGTCCCTAACTAACTCCAACTACTAAAATAAAGTAAAAACTAAAATAGTAATGAAATCGTCATGTCCTCGAAAGATGAGAACTCACTTCTAATATGACTGCTGATACTGGAAGCTACTGCTAATCTGGAGCTCATGCCTCTGAACCTATGGTGTAACATAAGAGAAAGCACTATAGCACAAATCCGTCAGTACGTCAGAATGTACTGAGTATACGAGTGAGGTATGCTAAATGCAATATGTTATATGAATAAACAAGGCTGACTACTATGAACGTGAGAATACATGCATGCATAAGTACCTATAACTGCACTCATGGAGATACTGACTATTGAATTTGAATACTGATGTCATGACTTTACTGATACTGAGATAGTAAATTGATGAATGACTATTTTTGACAGTTCGAATTATGAAGAATGGGTCTAATTGATTGTGTCTAATAGTCCTAAAACTAAATATTTATAATGTAAGTTATGACAACTGATATAACTGTGATGATCGTCCTAACCAATGTAACTAATGCTGAGTGACTGTATCTGACAGTCTAAATCTTCTAATAATAATTAAGAGTGACTGATCTTTAGATAAGGCCTAACTAACGAGTGATCTATGGAACTAATATTGAGAATACTCAACTGAATCTGAGATTGAGATCAAGCCAATTTGATGGGTGACCTCTGTAAGTACTGATACTGAATAACATAATGAGAGACCAAGCCTATCTAATGGGTGGTCTTTGAATCAGTGGAACTATCTGAGTTCCTTATTGAGATTGATGAGTATATCTGAAAGTCCTGATTTCTGATTTCTACTCTGCAGAGTGATAGTGAAACTATAACTGTAAGAGTTCTCACTTCACCAACATGCCCCAAATCTTACTAGTGGTGTCCAACCTGTAACCCCAGCTAGAAGAACATCAATACCGTGCCATGGGTAGAGACCTCTGCTATGCTCAAGCCTCTCTGATGGGTGACCCTGGAAGCCAAGCCTAAGGCAATATATAATAGTCAAGTCTAGCCATAATCTAGCAGGTGACTCCTAGTCATACACTGGCTACGCAGTTACGGATTACAGGGATTGCTGCTAATGACTCTGCCTCTCTAACAGGGAGTCTGCCATCCCCATACTCGTTCGGTGCTAGTTCTAACTCCCAACTGAAAGACGCTAAAATGATTAACTGAGCTGAACTGATTGATAAAACTGAACTGATTAGCTAAACTAGGTTGGACTGAGTTAACTGACCAGATACTAGTGGTATTATTTAGCAGAGATAAACTAAGTTTAATGAGTTCCCTTGACTGACGGAACATACAAAGTCCAGAGGACTGACTGAGAAAATCTTGATAACATAACATCACTCTAGGCACACAACTATATTTTTTTTTGGGTACAAGTACCCCCAGGACTCAATGGAAAGAAACTGACATTTCTTAATCATAGGAATAACATTCACAATTCATAATACCATAAGTAGGGGATTCCATGCTACACATGAATTCATATTCTTGATCACGAAAGATAATGTATATAATATGCATATAATTGCGTGATTTTAATTTCATGAGCATTCCATAGCTTAACAATAATACATAATAATTTGCATGGAATTCATGTTGCATCATAAGGGATAGAGCATAGAATTGTCATTTGGATTCTACTTAGCTATATTGCATGATTTCTAGTCTCTTAGGTATTTTATCAAATACCTTGCATGCACTTTTTAAGGCATAGGTGTATTCACAAATTTACACCATATTAATCCACCCAAATTCATGGGTTCCAACTACATGATCATAATATTCATGAAAATTCATCAAATTTCCACTCTATAGCACAAACAACAAACAACAACATGAATACAACCATATCACCACAAAACACTCATGATTTAGTAATCAAAGATTAATTTTTGAAATCCACGGATGAAAAGAATCCGTGGATAAACATTACGCATATCTTAGAAGGAAGATTCTTGATGATTGACGGAGGAATATCCTTGAAATTGGATCTTCAACCTTAATTGTGCAACCCAAGTTATTTTTTTCCTATTTGTGCTCTTGAATAATGAACTTAAGATGTTAATAGGGTTTTAATATGATTAGGAGCTATATATTTTGTAGTGTTAAGTTTAGCGAAGTGTAAGGAGTGTCAAATGACCTAATTATCCTCAAAATAACTCAAAAACTAAGTGTTTTCATTGCTGCAATCATAAGTGTGCGTCGCACACCTTATTGCACATTCTAGGGTGTGCACTGCATATGTTATCGCACAAGCCTAGGTGTGTGTTGCACATCCTATCGTACACTTGAGGGTGTGCACCGTACAACCTATCGTACACTTGATCCAGTAGCAATGTGCGATTGTTATGCGTTGTACTTCACTTTGCAAGGCCATAACTCCTTGCTCGGGTATCAGATTTTGGTAAAATTAGTATCGTTTGAAAGATAATTCGATTCTGTACAATTTGGTGTATCTAAATAAGCAAATATACAACATATACATCGAGTTATGCTCATTCAAATATGACCCTTGCGAAATCGAATACTTAAACTTGATGGATTCAAAAATTCTTAGCTTGCATTCCGTAAGTGACTCATATGAACATGCTTAACACATCATAAGCTATCTTATTGCTAGGATACTCATTGTAAGTCATGTACTCAAATATGAATTATAGGATAGGAGGTTTCATACATAGGAAAAAAATGGTTCACTTCCTAGCTTAGAAACATACGTGGTATTACACTTTGTGTGTAAATGGATGAAAAATTGGCAAAATTTGCCATTTAATGGATCCAACATGCCGTTAAAGTGGGAACTGGGTCATTTTAGTGGTCCAAACGCTAAAGTGGTACAATTCTATACATGGCATGTTGCTAAAGAAGATAAGATGGAGATAAATGGCTTGTAGTTTTGTGGTTGATCATCTTACCACTTAAATAGCTCGATGGTGAATATCAAGCCACTAAAGTGCCCATCTGGCCATTACATCACTTAGATGGTTGTTATAGAAGCATGCGCTAAGACATCTAAAGGACTATTTTAGCTGCTACACCAGTTGGGTGCATCAATGAAAGACTTGGAATTTTTCTCATGTATCCACCGACCCCTCATGATTCATTCAGAATCCCATATACACAAATGAACTATGATAACCTCTAAAATTCAATGTTTTAGAATGAATATAACTATTAAAATTCCCATCTGAGGTTATTTTGATGAAAAGTGAGCCCCACACCCAAGTGTAATTTTTTTTTATTTTTAGCCTATATCTTAAAATTTGTTGGGAAGCCTTGGGACCCAAACCAAAGGTCCACCTATCATAAAAGTGATGTTCCAAAGTTTTTGGAACTATCAAAATTGGGATTCTAGGTCATTAAGATAATGTTTTTTCATGGTATCCTATTCTTATAAGCAAAGACATCAAAATAGGGAATTATCTTTAAAAACAAAACAGATTTTTCGATAACCAAACTGTTAGCTTCAACTAATCATAAATGACTTAGGGAAACTAATTGAAATATCTAAATGGTGAAATACATATAACTTTAAAAAATTACCTGGAGTGTCATTACACATGATCCACAACAGGTATTGAAAAAAGGAGCAAATTTGATGTGAACAATCTTTAAAAACTTATCAAACTTTAGATACGATGCAATAAAAATAATGGATAAATGTTAGACTTCATTTTTGAAAGTGTTTGTACCACCCAAAAAGTACCTTACCACGATCTAAACATGCCACAGAGTCCAGGAATTGAAGAAACAAACTTGGAAAAAGTTTCATTGGGAAATAGTTGGCTACTGTGTTAGAACTGTACGAGTATGATAGGCTCTATTTTTTGGTGTGTAATTATTCCTAGGTGTTGTGATATTAAAGTTTCATGGATATTAGTCTCTATGATCTCAAATTGCCATAAACTTTGGTTATTTTGGGTATAACATGTCCTACACTATAAATCGGACACTTAGCTTTTATTCTAACTATTCTTGGATGACTTTGTGTTGCAAAATACACAAGGGGGGATTCAAATTGGGTTTTTATTCTTTTATTTTCTTATCATAATTCTTGTATGAACTACGTTAATTTTGTGATTGTAAAGTAGATTATGAGTGGCTTAAAACCTTCTTTCAAGGGTTGAGGCTACGAGCATGATTTCTCAACATTAAATTTGAGTTGGTTAATATTAATTATCAAAATTGGATGTAATTTTGTTCATGAATTTAGTATTCTATTGATGGAAGACCTTTAGAATATATCTACATTTCTTTTACGAGACCAAAAGCAGTAGCATTAAATTAAAATGTGGAACATGAGGAATAAGTTTTTCTCTTTGGATAAATTAAGGATAAAATTTGTGGTAAGGATAGAAATATGTCGAATCATCCCCTTTTTGTTCAAATATATTATGAAACCCAAATATGTTTGAATTAGTTCCTACATGTCCACTCCATGATGTTGTTTTGAGGCTAATTTTGATATAATATTAGAGGCTCGAAAGAAAATAATAATGATATTACCCTAGTGAATCAACAACGAAGATACATAACTTAACCAATAACATTTTATAATTTTCATGACCATTCAAGATGCCATGACCCTAGAACTAACCGAATTATTTTTCATAACACTTTTAAGTTTTTGTTATTATTTATTATTCCTTATTGCTTATTAAAATCATAAACTCCTTTGGTTACAAATCACATTTAATCAATGCTAATAGTAATACATGAATTGTATTCTTTGTGAAATCCATGTCCCTATGTGATTGATATTCGTATTGAAAGAGACGCATTGTTACTTTCACGACCACGCATATTTGTGTGTGCTATTAGATACTGGAGTATTTTTGGAACCATTTTTGGGGACTTGAAAAATTAGCTACCTTCTAATTTTTAATTTTACTATTTTATTTTATAAGTTATTATAACTTTTCCTAGCTATTGAACATGCTGGTACAGGTTAGAATCATAAGAAGGCTAGCAAGGGAGAGGGAATCGGTTGAATCATATCTAAGAACTAGAGTGATGCTTGCACCTATTATAGAGTTTATCAAGACTTCTTTATACAATCCCACAGGTTCAATGATGTGAGATCATTCCTGCAATTATGGGTAATGAACCACCTGGCCATAAGACAATATGCAAAGTGGCAATCCTACTTATAACTAATGTTACTTTCAGCATTCACAAATCGGCTGTAGGAGGTTGATTTGTTCTTAAGAAGAATATGGTGCAATTTTTGTATACCAGCAAGTAATTTTCATGCTTTTCAAGTAAGGATCCATATATCCACTTACATAATTTCTTACAAATATGTGACATGTTCATTCCTGCTAGACTTTTGATAGACTAACCGAGGCTCATTCTTTTCCCATTCTTATTATTGAGGAGAAGCAATGAAATAATTAAAGGCAGAACCTTCAACCTCAATCACAACTTGGGATGATTTGACAACGAACTTCCTTAACCAATTATATCCTTATGGAAAAGATAAAGCATTGAGGAGTGAGATCTTAAGTTTCTAGCATAAGCCAGACAAAAATCTCTATCATGCATGGTAGAGTTTCAATTCCCTTCTTTGAGATTACCCACATCACAAATGGATAAATAAGGTATTAGCTTATACATTTGGTGAAGGTCTTGACCATAAGACCCAAATATTGTTAGATTAAATGACATATTGTTAGGCTTTAGCGAAAACTAATAATGAGTTATATATTCTCTTAAACTGAATTGAACAAGGTAATCTAGAGTAATAGGGTGATGTGTCTAATAAGTGTGATTTAAAAGTATGAAAGTATGATTGACGTAGTTAGTGTCACTTTATTAACTATATAGTTCGTCTCTTTTCAAAACCTGAGAATGATGCAGTTTAATAAGTTGGATTTAACTCAATCTCATACATGGGCTAATGCAATTCAATAAGGTCAAACTTGGAGCAAAATTTTTTATGGTAGTGGTGACATTGCAAATTTATGTGGAGAAAATCAAAAGTCTATAAATTTTCTAGGCAATACCAAAAGAGGTACTCAAAATTATGGTACGCCTACAACCGCCACTGGCAGAGTAGACCCAAATGCTCTTGGGGAAATAATAAAGCTCAACCTCAATAGTTTTAGTAGTAGCAAAGTATTGAAAACAACAATTAGGAATGCAATAAAGAAGAGAATCTAAAAAAGATTCTTTCCACCAAAGAATAAATTGCAATAGAGATAAAAGGTCAGCAGTTGGCTTAGAAGAATCTAGAGATACAAATGGGCCACTTAGCTCAGGCACAAATCACAGAACCTCAAGGGATTTTTCCTAGTGATAAAAATAATCAAATGCAATTGACGAAAATCACCTTAAGGAGTGGAAAAGATATGATTGATGTTCCTTCAAAGAGAAATTATAAGGTGAAAGTAGAATTTAGTACACCTAAGCATCCAAAAAGCAACTGAATCTAAAGAAGATAAAAAAAATCCGAGTACCCAAATGAGAGTTGGTTGCGAAATCCCAAGATGGGACAACACCATTTTTCCCCCAAAAGATGAAAAAAATCCAAAAATTATGATTTCTTAAAGAAGTTCGTCAACACATTTAGATAACTTCACGTTAACCTTCCCTTGTTAGATGTTTTATAGGTTGCGATGAAGACAATAAGTACTTTATGGATATGTTGACAAACAAAATGAATGTTAGGGATATGGAGACTATAGCACTTACTAAAGAGTGCAGCTTGTTAGTTAGGATCAAGATGCCCATAAAACTCAAGGAAGATAGGAGTTTCACCCTCCCTATATTAATTGGTAAAAGTGGTATTGTTCAAGACTTGAGTTATTTGCATGAAAGCATTAACTTGATGCCCCTCTTATTATTAAATACTTTCTATTTGGGTAAGTTTAGCCCTCTTTAGTTGCGCTATAGGTAGTGGAAAAATCTAGAGTTGTCCCCAAATGACTAGTATAAGATATTCACATCAAGTTTGGTAAGTTCATTATTCCTATTGACTTTTTTGTCCATGACTATAATGTTGATAGCAGGGTACTAATCGTATTGGGAAAAGCATTATTTGCTACTAGGGGAGTATTGATGGAATTGAGAGAGGGTACACTCCAGATGATACTAAAAGATGAATAAGTGGTATTCATATTGTTGAATGCACTCAACAAACCATCACACTTTAGATATCTATGTATGATCACAATGATGAAAGTGAATAAGTTTGGGGTAGTGGAGAGAAAATTTCCAATTACCTATTTGGACTTTCTTATGGAGTTAGCCAAAGTGACAAATAAGACTGAGCTTGATAATTGCAAAGGAAATATTAAAAATGTGAGTGGAAGAAAATCTAGAGACACTAATTATGAGAAATTAATGGATAAGAAAATAAAGAGAAGATGGGCCTATATGAGGAGAAAAAGGCTGAGAGAATATGTTTGA
The DNA here is from genome assembly GCF_002878395.1 of Capsicum annuum. Taxonomy (NCBI): domain Eukaryota; kingdom Viridiplantae; phylum Streptophyta; class Magnoliopsida; order Solanales; family Solanaceae; genus Capsicum; species Capsicum annuum. The sequence goes on along the minus strand of NC_061122.1, from coordinate 146,367,822 downwards.
CAGTTTTGATGTGGGTCGTGCCTCTATAATAGATCAGGCACCTTAATGGTAGGCAACCCATGTTAAGGTAATTTTTTAGGTGTTTTAGTTTTCCCTTAGGTTTACCTTGGATTTTGTGTTTTTTGTGTTGACAAGTTTAAGGGAACTCTGAGTACCTTAGGTCATAGGTAAGGAGCATGACAAAAATTAAGTGTAGGGTCAAAATTTCCATAATGGAAATGATGCTACAAGATCATCCTAGATGCCTCAAGGAGTATTTCTACTCTCCATTGTTTGATTTATACTTTGGGAACAATGTATGATTTTAAGTGTTGAAGGAGAATGTTCCATCCTGTTTAGTGTGTTATAGGATTTTCATTTTGATTTATTTTTTAGTATTTGACTAAAGTTAAAAAGAATTATAAACATATTTTATATTATTTTATTTTTAGTTTCTATCGGTGTTTGTTTGGTAGAGAATTAGAGAATTTATTCTTAATCTTGAGTGATCAATGGCAAGCATAAGGAAACAAGCTAAGTGCTCAACTCTACAATATCAAAATGTCCTAAACACTTAAACTAACCCAAGTTTTGCATATCATCAATCTAATAACTAAAGTCTATCCCAAATCTAAAGCAGTATCAAAAGAGTACTATGATTTAGCTTAATCTAACAAGGGATAAACCTAGCCTACCTCGATGTTGAAGAAAGCTTAAGGAACCGCTAAACCACTACTTTTCCATTCTGAGAATCTCCTGAAGTTGTCAAGCTATCAAAATCACATTCTACTTGTCAATATGAGAATAAGGATACCCTTTCATCTTTATGCTTTGGGTCCAAAAATCACCTCAAATCCCCATACGGGTGCCACTTATAGAAATGACATTCTCAAAACCAACCCAATATTCTTACAATCTCGAGGAATCATAATCCTAGAATGTGTGATCACAAAACTAAATCAGGCTAAAATCAAACTCTAAAGGTTTTGGGGTTTCGAGCAATAAATAAAGAAAAGAATGAATTCTTATCTCAAATCAAAAGATAATCATGATAACAAATATTAATCAAGCTCCCAGGTCACCTAGAAATCTTAGTTTCAAGCTATCACAATATTTAAGGTTTATGCTCTAAGAGAGGGGCGAAAATGCCTAAATTCACGACATTTGGGGTCTATTTGTACAAATACTAGGTATTCGGGTCCTGCTATCACGAACCAAGACCTGTGATCATGTCAAAGGGCATCAGAAAAAGATATCACTATCTTGACATTTCCAATTAGCAATCTCAAAACTTTTGGTCTTCCTAAGACCTTGCAACAGCGACTAAATGTCTCGCGATCGCGGCACTAACTGGTGCTACAAATCGTGATCGCGATATAAGGCCTCCAATCATAGATAAATCACAATCCAGTATTTGTATATGAACTATGTAACCATACTAAATTTGACGTTCCAGACACAATGGAGAAATCAAACTTTTCATCAAAGCCCGTTTTGAAAAAATATGGGGGCCACACACAGATTTAACTTTTCTTAACTTTCTAATGAACATGTTGAAATGAACCCGGATTACTTTGGATCAAAACAAAAGGTCTACCTAACCTAAAATCAATATTTCGGAGATGTTGGTGCAGTTTTAATATTCATACGAGACTTTTTAGCAGACATTTTTTCTTAATGGCCATTTGGAATAAACAATTACTTCCAAACAGGGAATTGGCTATAAAAACCAAACAAACTGCCCAGTAACTTAACTGTCAACTCCAACAAGTCATAAATGGGTAGGGGAAGCAACAGAAAAGCACTAAAGTAAAAAATAAGTGAAAATATAGAAAATGACCTGTAGGGTCACTATAATATCCACTACTAAAGAAACTTTCATCCATAAAAGTTAGTGATTAAGATATGCATGAAATTTTGAATAGGTGAGGATGTTGGACCCACATCTCGCTCTCAATCTCCCAAGTGGCCTCCTCCACTAGGCGGTGCTTCCACTGAACCTTAATTATAAGAATATCTATAATATGTAAATGACTAACATCATATAAAAAATAATCACTGACTCTTTTATGATGGTCAAATGCTTATCCAAATGGACTGAGTCCCATATAAAAACATGAGACTGATCAGGACTATAGCGCTACAACTTAGAGGCATGGAAAACTAGGTGAAAAGTGGAAAAATTTGGAGGTAAAGCTAACTCATAAGCGACATCACCAACTATGCAGAGAATCTCATAGGTCTTTTATATCTAGGGTTAAGCTTGCTCTTCCTTCCGAACAAGCACGATTGTTATAATATATACTTCCTCGACCACTTTAAGGCAGATCAATCTTAAGAAGATTATTGCTTACTCCACAGTTGCTATTATGAATCTAGTGACTATTGGTATGTTTAGTCGGGCTCAGAACCTTCATGGGCGATACATGAGGGAATACACGATCACCAACTCCAAATATTAAGGTACCAAACCTACGGTCTGCATAGGCCTTCTGCCATTTCTGATCTGCTCTCAACCTATCTTGAATCACCAAACTCTATATAATGACACCTGAAGAAAATCAGCACGATGGTTCCAAAACTCAAAATTCTCAAGCCATCCAACCAGAGATCGATATCTTCTACCATACAAAGCCTCAAAAGGCCCCATTTAAATACTCAAATGATAACTGTTGTTATAAGAAAAATTTACCAAGGCAAAGTGATACTCCCATTGGAATGCAAAATCCATAACACTGGCTTACAATAAATTCTCGAGGACCTATATAGTCCACTCTGACTAACCATTTATCTGTTAGAACATATTCTCGAGGTCCTAAATAGTCCACTCTGACTGACCATTTATCTGTGGATGGAATGCTTTAATAAGATCCACCTGAGTACGCAAATCCTCCTAAAAAGCTCTCCAAAATCTTAAAGTGAACACAAAACTACGGTCTAGAATAATAAAAATAAGCAGCCCCATCTAAATAGACTATCTCCCAAAAATAGATAAGGGCTAACCTTTCAGTACTGAACGATTACTTAATAGTAATAAAGTGTGCTTACTTGGTTGAAAAATCTACAATGACCTAAATACCATCGAAACTATGAGAAGTGTGAGTCATCCATCTGGTGTCTGATTTTGACTCTTTAACTACTGACAGCAAAGGCAACAAACAACAAAGTCTTCTATATCTCTCTTTATACCACTGCCCCAATAATGCTATCTCAAATATCTTTTCATTTTTGCTATGCCAGGATGAGTAGAATATCTAGAATTCTAAGCCTCATGTAATTTCAACTTAATTAAGTTATCGATCCTCAGAACATAAATCCAGCCATAAAATATCAAAACGCCCTCAAAATCTATAATTTCCCCTCAGACTCACCACTTAACACTTGATTACAAATGAATCAATGCTTATTATCCTCAAACTAATGATCTCGAATCATCACAAATAGCGAGGACCTCACCTTTATATTAGCTAAGATCCTCCTAGGATATAAAATATAAAGGTCAACCATTAATTTGGCTAAGACTTAATGTCTTGTACTAATGACCTTTGATTAACTGAAATACAATCCAAGCTACCATGTATGCCTTGCACAGATGATAAATAATTGAAATATCATAATCCTTAAGCAACTCTATAAATCTATGATTTTTAGCATTAAGCTTTCTCTGGGTAATAATATGCTGAAGACTGCGATGATTGGTGAAAATCTCATAATGCACGCCATAAATATAATGCCTCCAAATATTAAGTGCAAAAACAATCACTGCCAACTCCAACTCATGAGCAGGGTTGTTCTGTTCATGCACCTTAAGTTGTCTAGAAGCAAAATCAATTACACAATCATGCCAAAAAAACACACAACCCAAACCAACACCAAATTTATCATAGAATATTGTGAATCCCTTGACCTTACAAGAGCCAAAGTGAGAAAATCCTTGAGCTTTCCAAAGCTTGGCTAACACTTCTAAGTCCATTTGAAAAGAACCTCCTTCTGAGTTAATCTGGTCATAGGGGCTAAAATGTTAGTAAATCCCTAAAAATCTATCTATAATAACCGGACAAACCAATGAATCTAGAAAAATTAGTCGGAGATGTTGGTCTAGCCTAAGGAAGAATCACCTCAATCTTGGCTAGGTCTACCATAATACAATACATAGGCATAACATGTAAAAGAAATGTCATTAACTCAAGTCAAAACTCATACTTGGAGAAACTGGCAAAAACACATTATCTCTCAAAGTTTGGAGCACGATCCTTATATATTGCACATGCTCCTGTCTACTCATTGAATATAGAAAGATGTCAGCAATAAATACAATCTTAAAAGAAACTAATTAAGGCATGAATACTCGGTTCATAAAATCCAAGAATGCTATTGAGGCATTAGTCAAGCCAAAAGACATCACCATGAACACATAATTATCATAATGGGTCCTAAAGGCTATCTTTTGATATCCTTAGCCAGAATCCTCAATTGATGGTTACCAAATCATATATAAATCTTAGAAAACATAATTCCTCCTTGAAGTTGATCAAACAAATCATCAATATGAGGCATAGGATAACTGGTTTGCATTGTTACCTTATTAAGCTACCTATAATCAATACATATTATTATAGATCTCATTCCGAACAGTGCCGAAGCCAGATGGGGAACTTTTTTATGCATGAGCTCATGAAGAGGCAATAAAAACTTTGTTTTCCCTAAAAGAAACCTTACAAATGGGATAATTTAAAAGCAGATGCCTAGGCTGACCATAATAGAAACATTTCTCCCTTACCTCATCACAAAAAAACAATACAACAAACTATAAAATCTATAGGGAGTACATGATAGAGGTGATTGGTCTTCACTATCATGAGTTTGAGCACCCAGTTCCCTAAAATTTTTGCTACCCTAAGAGTGCCTATCATCAAATGGCTTTGGGTCGGGAGAACTAGTATTGGAGTAGGACCCAAAATTACCCCACTTCATCTTGAACCACTTTCCACCATCCCTACCACTATGTCATTGACCTCTAACCTGATTAAAAAATCTAAACTTTTTTCTCTAGCTTTTCCTTATTTTTCCTAGCTTCTTGTTCTCTTCTTCAACTTGCTGTTTGTATACAACCACCCTAGATAAATCCATAACTTTGTTCAAAAAGAAGCCATACTCTATAAAATTAAGTCTCGAGATAACCCAGAAGAAAAATTTATCATTTTAACCCTTATGCTAGATGCCAATTCAAGAGCATACTGAGATAGCTGGTGGAATTTCAAGGCATACTCCTTGAATAACATCTTTTCTTTCTTTAGGTTAACAAACTCTTCTACTTTTGCCTTCTATGGCTATTAAGGAATGAAGTAGTAGAATAAAGTATTAGAAAACCATCCCACAGGGATGACTCGATATCCTCACCATTGACAGATCCAATTACTTGTACCAATGATATGCCACATCTCTTAATTGATATACATTAAAATTTATTCCCTCCACATTAGATTGAAAAACTGCAAACTCAGATTGAAAAGATAAAAACCAACCAACATATGAATAGACTAACAAAACTCAACATTAGTTAGGTCAGCCTAAGGGGCTCTTGAAGGACTAAAAGAGACTGATGGAACTCCAGAAGGATAATCAAGAGCTAGATTCCTAGACCGGGTCTAGACGTTATAACTAGGGCTTGTCCCATCAATATTGTCCACGGGTGGGATAGAAGGGTTTCCATAAGATTCAGATAGTCTAGGAGGCATGATTTGAAAATCGAACAAATAGGAGTTATAGATGATTTTAGGACCATAAACTCTACAGGCTTAAAATAGAACACAGGAAAGAGAAACATTCCTAAAAGCCTTCTAGTTTCCCCCTTCTAAGTGTGGCATAATACAAATCCTTAATAGAGACTCTACTCGACATGACTTTGTGGACACCAAATCGTCTATGAACCTTGGCATCAGATACCAATCTGAAAAGACCTAAAATTGAGCCTGGCCATATCTGTAATCTCAAGTGTAACTAGGTCTAGAGACCATCCCCAATACAAAAATTATTGACTACCCTTCACCGAATGTTTGATAAATTCTAAATATATATAAAAAAATAAGATAACAACAAATTAATGACATTGAAATGAGTCTATAAACAAAACAAAAATCCACAACCAAATAACCATCTAATACAAATCCCAATGCCAATACCAATACCAATGCTAATACAAATACCAAAACCACCCATGCCCATAGTAGTCCAATAAAGCCTCAAGTCAGAACCAAAGAATATCAAATCAGGACATGCCTCAACCATAGCTGAAATAAAAAAAGAAATAACAATGAAGTATTGAAATACATAGAATGCAATGAGGTATTTAGGAGTATGGAACATCACCACTTCAGTCTAACTCAAAATCTATCCCTAAATCATTAAGTCACTAAGCAGGAAGAGTGAAAGTATGGGCGGTTCATATATTATAAGATGATACAGTGCCTAAAGGTGGTGAGCGGGGTAAATGCTAGAATGTAACTAAGGGATAAAAATAAAGTAATGCCATTAATTTAAAACTAATTCAAACAAATGTTAATAAACATATGCAATTACATATTTACATATATACTATGCTGGGATAATGAACAATGTTCAGCAAGCATTTTAAAACATTAGCTTGGGTTGTGATCAATGATGTTTTTACCACTCATTCATAATCATTATTCATGCACATTGCCTTGGATTGAATGCATAAATAAGACTCAACTTGTTATTAGATACACAAATATCCACTTGATGCAGGTAAAAAAGCTAAGAAGGTTAAAAATTATTAATTATAGATTAAAATAATAAATAGAAAGTGTATAAGAGTGAAGCTAAATACCTAGATTGCATTAGCCCTACTTACCATGACTGTGGTCCTCTAGCTGTAGTCGTGGTCAGTCATGATAGTTAGAGCAATGCAGTGATGTAGGTGTGCTCACATTTAAATACATGCGGTCGTGGATCAGCGGGAAGTGGCCCAAGGTCAGAATTGTAAAATGTCATGGATGAATCCCTAATCATATATAAGCAAAAACTCTTTCTTCTTTGGGCATTCGTTGTCTCACAATATAGTTTTGAATACAAAGCTTGAAACTTAGTTGGGTCAGTGTGTAATCAATTTTGAAGACTCAAATTTCTTAGTTCCTTACTAAAGAATGAATATTTTATTGATCCATGTGGTTCATTTCTCTTTACTTTCTACATGAGTAGCTAAATAATTTAGTCTTAGGATTATGTTGAATTAGTGTACGATTGTGTATGAAAATTATTGTGTTTGCAAGGATTTTAGTTGTTAAGTATGGGTTTCACCATTGCTTGAGCTTATGAGTTAGAATTTGATCGGTAAAAACTATAAATTCCCAAATAGGTTTGATGGGTTAAAGCTCCAAACTCTAGAAACCCTTTGTAATCCTCAAAATAAGGACTTGAGTGAATTTTAGGTAAACCATAACATCCTTGAAAGAGGGTTATCGGGGGACAAGGCAATGCTGAACAACTAAGTCTATGGGTTACTGCACTTTGCGATTTTAGAAATAAGTGTCTATGGATTATAACTCATGTCAAGGGCATCATCCTAGAAATATGGATGTTTGGTTGAGTTTTTGGGTTGTTACTTTAACTCAACACTTATTAGGTACTCAAAATAGAAAGGGGGTGAAATAATTATGGTGTTATCATAAGATTGATCTCAAGGACATTTGACCTACCCTATCCATTACTTCATGACTAAATCCCTTGATAAACCAACGTTATCCCAAATACTTTACCTCTAAGGAGACATAATCCCAGGATTCCTCCAAACCCTAAATTTAGTCCAAAGGCAGATTTCACTCCGTACTAGTTTAAATTTGTGTGAAGAATTTTTGACCAATTCCCCTATTTACTTATACACATTAATTCTATTAGCATTCTGAATAACCTTTTAGTAACATGAGCACTCATAAGTTAGAAGTCTATATAATTCACTCCTTGAGATTTCACCCCAATTTATATTGGGTTACTTAAAAACGGTCGCCTTATCCCTAAATGATAGGAGTGAGTTGAGAATTATCAAAGAGGAGCCATTTTTTTAGGGAGTGAAATACAAAATTCATATGTTTGATGATATTCTAACTTATGAATACCCGGAGTGGGGTAATTTAATTTATTTGTTATTTTTGACTATTTTGTATGTGATCAAAGTGTGAATGGAGTGATGAGTGATGAGGAAAGTAATTTTGTTCCCTTCTATGCTCCACAAGACAATGAGGGCTAATTGACTAAAATAGGGAAAACAAGTTCAATCCACATCACACAAACCAATGGAAATGGTGTGTTTCATATGACTAGTGTTATGCTGCAAATGTTTTAAATGAAAGTATTATATGAGGGTAAAGCATAGGAGTATCTAAATGTTCATTTGAAACACTTTGTGGATGTTTGTGCGCCATTTAACATAGCACATATTACTCAAGAATCCATCTGGCTTTGACTCTTCCTGTTTTCACTAATGGGTAAGGCAATTCTATCTGTCAACTCACTTCCACCCAGATCAATCACCTCATGGGAGGAGATCACCATGGTGTTCCTTAATATAGTCTTTCAATTATCAAAGTTGATTCAAAAGCGAGATGAGACTATAAACTTATGGTAATTGAATGAAGAACCATTATTTGAAGCGTGGGAGAGGTTTAATGTAAAGATAGCCCAATTCCCTAAACATGAGGTTCCAGATAAGATGCTTATTGAGATTTTCTATCGATCTCTTGACCCATTGAACAAAATGGTTGTGGATAACGCAGTGGATAGCTCAACTGTAAAATTGCATCATCTTGCAGCTTTTCAATTGATAAGTGATGTTTTAAAACAAAACAAGGGGTGGCATACCCATAAGGCTGATGCTCCTAAAATCCCATCTACTACCTCCATGGTGGCCAATGAGTAAAGAAAAATAGAAGAGGAGAAGGAGGAGAACATTGCAAAGATGAACACCCAACATGATCTTCTAACTAAACATTTTATGGGATTACCCCCAATGACGGTAAATGTTGTAACATCAAAGCCTTATGAAGACGATAATGAGGCAAAGAATTTGGATAAAAAAATTTGGTACTTGGCAAACTACTCTAGGGGTTCCTGCCCAGCCTATCAAAGGCAAGATGGGAATCAAGGTTAGATGGATTGAGATTGAGATAGTGATTGGAGAGATAGGAAATGTGACTATGACTGCTACATTCCACCTAATGTAAAGGCTAAGGCCAAGGTGTCTATTTTGATTGACCCTAAAAAGTTCAAGAACGAAGATGCTTCGGCACGAATCATGAGTAGAATTGAAGGTACGGACAAAATGGTCCATGAGTTAAAGGGTGACTTCTCTGTACTCTCCCAAACGGTGGTGCCTCACTTTGCCTCTTTCAATTAATTGGAGACCTAAGTCAGACAAATCTCCATGTAACTAAATATAAAAGATGGACGTAGACTTCTGAGTGACATAATTTTTAACCTAAAGAACGTAGCATAAGTCCTAGCAATCGGCACTAGAAGTTAAAAGCACTTGAAGAACCCCTTAGAGGAGAGGTGAGTAAAAATATGCCAAAGGCTAAGCTAAAAAAGGCAACACCTAAAGGAAGAAAAGGAAATGATGAGAAAGAGCTAGATAAAAGTAATGAAAAATTGGTCAAAGTTGAAAAGCCATGAGTAGAACCAAATGCAACAATCATCGTTCCTCCTCTAAAAAGGAAAAGAGTGATAAATTGAGAAAATTTGTGGCAAATTATAGCAATCTTTCCATAAATATCCCACTACTTGAGGTGATTTAAGAGATTCAGGGATACACTAAGTTTATGAATAATCTAATGTTCAAAAATAAGCTCATTAAAGGTCATACCATGGATATTACACATGTGTGTAGTGCTATCTTGGATGGCAAAGTTAAAGAAAAGAAAAATGACCCTAGAGCTTTCACTATCCCTGGAACCATTGGTACTCATGAATTTGTAAAATCTCTTTGTGACCTTGGTGTATGCATCAACCTAATGTTGTATGTCATCTATAAGAAACATAGATTGGACACTCCTACACCAACCTCAATGCGACTTTTGATGGTTTACTAGTCTATAAAAAGGCCACTAGGTATATTGATTGATGTTCTCATAAAGTTGGACAAATTTATTCTCTCAGCGTATTTCATTGTACTTGATAGTGAGATAGATCAAGAGGTACCTATCAATCTTGGTAGTTCTTTCATTGCCACCAAGATAGCCATTGTCGATTTAGAGCTTAGGGAAATGAAACTTTGGGTGCAAGAATATGAGGTCTCATTCAAAATTTGTTGTCAAAGAAGAAAACCGCGGAGCTCCAAGAAGTATCTACAGTGGACGTTTAGAATGAGACGGTGATAGATAAGGGGTTTGAGGACCCGTCGTGAGATTAAAAGGAAAAAAACATTTTTCCATGTTGATAACTAAGTTGCTAGGAGGGAGGAAAATAACAAATGCCATGAGAGTGGCTTATATTTTTTTATTATATTGTTGTAGTGTAGATGTATCTTTTGTATTTGAATAACCCATGCATTTGTGGCATTTGGACTGATTTGAATGAGCTCTGAAAAGGGTAAAGTGTGAAAGTTTACTTTGAAAATCCAAGAAAAAATTAATTTGAAAATTGAGTAAAATACTTAATAGGGGAAAACATGAGAGGAAAAACTACTCTTAGTTACCACGATAGCGGCTTTCGTGTGTGATCGTGACTACGCAGGTCCCTGTGGGTGCGGCCGCTATCCACGGTCGTAGTCATTTCAGTAATTTAAAACCTTGTCTCCTTAATTTCTTTTACACTCCCTATTCAAGGTTTTACTCTTAAATCTAAGTTACAGTGTTGGATAAGTGGTAAGCTCTCAATCAGCATCTGTGCATGTCCCTCTTGTATCACAACTTCAATAGGTGAGATAAACCCTTTCTTTCATTTTGGGAAGATAGGCCATTGAGTGCATGATTAAGAATAGGCCTAAAGTTTTAGTTGTTATGCTTTACATGCTGTCATAATTATTATTGTTACGGTGTTTGTTTCTTAATTGAGGTGTACACATATATGGGGAAACCTTGAGTACCCAATAGTGTGTATGGAAGACAAATATGATATGCACACCTTGTGTTTGATAAATTTATCGAATGAACTTTCAATAGTGGCATTTACTTTTTAAGGGAACATTCACACACACTATTAGCATTGTTCACATGACCTTTATTTTCACCCATATTATAGAACATGCTTGTAGGCTAGAATTTAGAGGAATTTGAGCATGCAGACCTAACATTGAACCAACCTCAGCTGTAGTGATCATAGACGTAGACCAAAACTATGTTAATATGAATGCGGCTCTAATCCACGATTGCGGTAACTCAAGGTAGGTTCTTGTCATGTCAAAAATCCTATTCTCCCAAGTTTTAGCCAAAAAACCCCTAGCACCTAGTCCAATGAACTTTAATGATTAATCTAGCATAGCCTGGAAGATTCGATTGACTTTGAAAGATATAATATGTGTTTAGTGTTTCCAGGACAACCTCATGCATAAGTTTGATCACATCAGGTTCATGCCACTATAATTCCACACTCACTACTACAGTGATTTAACAAAGACAAAGTTGCTGTTAGAAAGAGAAATTTGTTTACAGAATGTACAAGAGAAGCTGCTGAATTTTTTAGTCAAACTTGAAGACATAGGGTGGAGGTACTTTTCCCCTTATCCATTCCTTGTAAATGAGGAATGGGTACATTAATTTTATGCAAATATTACTAAAGTATCTTTCTCAGACCCACTTAATGTGATTAAAAAGATACGGGAAAAGACAGTGAAGTGGCTAAGCAAATAAATGATGTTCATGGGCTCAATCAGACATAAAGGGTGAATTCATGGCAAAGGGGTGTAAATTAGGGAATAATTTGGCACAATGGCTATGTGTCGGAAGGTACGTCTCATGGACCATAACTAAAAGAAATATATCGATAAATTACTTCACTTTCAAAGCTCATATATGGTTGCATATCATTTGTAGGCGAGTGTCTCCTTGTAACCACATGACGATAGTCCCAAAATTCCATGCTAGAATGGTTGCTTATATTCTAGACAATATCAGTTTAGATGTTGGTCAACTTATGGTTAATAAAATAGATTATTTCAAAAACCATGGTGGTACAAATCACTTTTACCCTTCTATGATTACGGAAATATGCAAGAGAGTGGGAGTGGATGAATATCCTAGTAAAACATGGGTGCATCCTATTACCCCTATCTATCCATTGAGGATTCGTAGAGAGGGTGCACTGGGCGAAAGAAAGAAAAGAAAGATCAACATGGAAGGGCTGATATATAACAAATCTGAGCCTCATAGGCCGATAACCACGGGAGCTCTAGAAGAATTTTAGAGTTAATATTGTAAAAATTAAAGATCTTGTGGTTAGCTTGCCTAAAGGGTTGGGAGATCCCTCCACCAACCATCACTCATATATGTCACGTGCTGATTATGATGAATACAAAGAGGACCAAAAGAAGTAGAAAGCTACTATTTATCAGCTTGAGAAAGCCTACTAATCTTTAATGGAATCACAAAGAGATCTTAAGAGCACATAGGAAAAGATAATCACTAGGGAGAAAAAGTTTGGCGAGTACTTTATAAAGATGTGGACAGGGGTAAAGGGCTTAGGGGTGGTTATGAAGACCTACAATAGGCTTTCTACTTCTTGGGTGGATAGTGATGATGAAGCCCCGATCAAGTGGTAAAATCTTAAGGAGGATAGTGATGCTGCAGGGTCTGCAATGATAGCATCCCTTGATACTGTTTTAGGGAGAACCCTTATCTTTTCTACCCTCTATTATTTATATAGTAGGGACACTGCTACCTCTAAGTTGGGAGTGTTCCCTTATTCATGACATTTGGGCATGTATTATAGATATTTCTGCGTACTTCTCTGCTATTTTGTATAATACTTGCTTCTATTTTTATTAGAGTTGTAATATTTAGGCACACTAATTGTGCCCACATTTGCATGGACTAATATTTGTTCGTGGTAGTTGGCTATTTTAGTTTAAATTGTATTTGATAAGTCTTGCCATCATGATTTGGAATCCATAAGTAGATGCAGGGGAATTCTAAGTACCCGTGGCATTGAGGCTATAAAATGTAAGGCAAGTCAGTGTACCTTTAGCATTGATGATTTAGGATCACATCTATATCCATTGGTGAAGTCTGAGTAACCATATGAGTATGTAGCTCTCCCTATGATTATCAATGTGAGACTATGGCTTGAGTCATTATCAAAATTATCAAATTATGCATGGTGTAGATACTAAGGAAAACAACCCCCTCCATCCAAATTTTTTTGCAAAATCTGAAGGCATAGACATGAGAAACTTTGTAATGATATTTTCCTTCATTTTATGACCCCACAAATTTACATTAAAAAGATAAGGAATAGCCCATAGTTATCTCAAACGGGTAGAATGGTTAAACCTTCTCATGGTACTTGCCTGCCATGTGTGTAAGGTTAATTGTCTTCACTCTTATGTACTTGTGCTACCTAGAACTTGCTCTTCTAGTCCTTCATAGCTAATTTATATCATACATTATTGGAGAAATGATATAAGGCCCTCTTTGTTATTTTGGAACCCACTCTAGCATAAAAATCCTACCCATGTATAAGTGTAATCCGTAGTACCCACTCTAAGACTTTAGACCTTTCTTTTGAAAACACATTATAAGCCTTGTACCATTCCTTTTATCATTCTTTTGAACCATACCCTTCTTGAATTTGATATTGTAATTTGAGACAAAAAGCCTAAATTGGGGGTGCAAGAGATTGAAGGAAGAAAGTTTTGTGCCACAAAGAGTAAGTGTATGCCTAATGTGCCTAAGTTTTCAAAAGAAATAAATAGAAGAGGAAAGCACCAAACTAAGAAAAGATAGCCTTAACATTGAAAAAAATTATGATACAAGAAGTTGGGTGAGCAAAGGAAGACAAAAGTAGGCATGGTCAACGAAAGAAAACAAGGAGAGCGCCCTATAGTTAAAAAAAGAACATTGATAAATGTGATGTAAAGGTTCATGAAAGGGTGCAGCCATTTTGCTTCCAAAATGATATCCTACCTTACCCCAACCCTACATTACAAGGATTAGAATGTCCTTCTAGATCTCTAACCACTTACCTTCTTTGTAGTGGCGATTAAAAATTGGGGAAAGTCTATGGTGTAGTGCTTGTTAGAATAGAGAACTTCTTTAAAGAGTGAGGTCTTGCACTTAAAGTTCCTTGTTGAAAGATTAGTAACTAGGTGTGTGAAATTTTTCTTTCTCGAGAGGAAGTACATGAGCTAGTTAGGGTGGGTGATTTTGTCATCCCATACACAAAAAGGTAAATAAGGGTATAGCATTCAAGTCATTTTTAGTGTTTCAGTATTTGTTACATGGTTGCTCACCAACATCTATTGCATCCTTCGTTGGTCCAATTTATAATGAGGGTGGTGGTTAGAAACTTATTTCTTTATATGTAAAATTCTTTTAGTGGTTGCACTAAAGTTGAGTCATCATGATCATTTATTGATAAAATGAGGGCACACATTGTTTCATAACAGAGGGGTAGTACTACTCATTCATGCTCATTATTCATGCACAATGCCTTGATTTAAATGCATAAATAAGACAAACTTGTGATTAGATGCACTAAGATACACTCAATGTAGGTAAAAATATAAGTAGATCAAAAGATCTGGATTGGAGATGAAAATGATAAAGAGGAAGCATAGAAGAGTGCAGCTGAAGACCTGTATTGTATGGACCCTGTTAACGTAACCGAGGTCCTCTATCTGTGGTCGTGGTTAGTCAAGATGGTTAAATCAATGAGATCACAAAATCTAACCGTGGTCGAAGTCAAATACATGCGTTCATGGATTATTGGGAACTTGCCCAAGGGCAGAATTTTAAAATATCATGGACGAATCCCAAATCATATATAAGCAATAACCCTTTCTTCTTTAGGCATTGCTTGTCACCCAATATCATTTTGAATTCTAAGCTTGAAACCTTGATTAGGTAAGTATGTAATCAACTTTGGAGACTAAAATTTCTTAGTGCCTTAGTGAAGCATGAATGATTCGGTTGACCCACATGGCATATTTCACTATACTTTCTTCTTGAGTAGCTAAATAATTTAGTCTTAAGATTATGTTGAATTAGTGTATGATTGTGTGTGGGTATTATTGTGTTTGCATGGATTTTAGTTGTTGAGAATGGGTTTCACCATTAATTGAGCTTATGAGTTAGGATTTAATTGGTGAAAACTCCAAATTCTCGAATGGGTTTGATTGGTGGAATGTCAAAGCTTTAGAAACACATTGTCATCCTCGACAAAAGGACTTAGGTGAATACAAGGTAACCCATAGAATCCTTGAAAGAGGGTTATTGGGGGAAAAGAAAGTGGTTAACAACTAAGCCTATGGGTTACTACCATTTGGAGCATCATCAAAGAAATAGGAATGCTTGGTTGAGGTTTTGGGTGGTTACATTAACTCCACACTTATTAGGTGCTCGAAAAAGCCAATGGGTGAAATCATTGTGGTTTTATCAAAAAATTGATCACAATGACATTTGACCTAGCCTTTCCAGTACTTTACAACTAAATCTCTTGATAAACCAACATTATCCCCCATACGTTACCTCTAAGGAGACATAATCCCAAGATTCTTCCAAACCTTGAATTTAGACCAAAGATAGAATTCACTCTGTAAAAGTTAAAATTTGTGTGAATAATTTTTGAATAATTCCCCCCTTTTACTTATACACGTTCATTCTATTAGCTTTAACCTTATAGTAATGTCAGCAACCATAAGTTAGAAGTCTATCTCATTCACTCCTTGCTATTCAACCTCAATTTACATTGGGTTAATTGACAAGGACCACCTTATCCCTAAATAATGTGAGTGATTTGGGGTTATTAGGTTGAATAGCTTTACATTCATAAATCCACCCACGGGCTATATGGGTCCAGTGTTACCCCACTAAACGATCAATAGATCATATAGCCGCAAAAATTAGAGATGTCATAGATGGATGAGGATTTCATTGCACCCTTTTCCCTCCATAATACATACATACGTGTATAGTATTAAGGGATTACCTTGTTCCCTAAATGAACATGGTCATCAAGACCAACACTTATGTCAGCAAACATGAGTTTTCGGTGTTAGTCATTTGAACTCACACCTTCACGGCTAGCTACTAGAACCCCCATTAATAACCAACTTAATTATTTAAAATATACACAAACCACCAATTAGGGGATTCCCATGTACCCCACAGATTCCATTGTTAAAATAACTTAAGAGATTCCCGGGTACCCCACTAGGTTTTCATTAATTATGAGCATTGGGGAATATAGTACCCTACGAGGTTTTAAAAACTACCCTTAACCATTAAACCATTTAGTCCACGCATTAGTTTCAAGAAATAAGTTAAACCAAACACTTTGGGGATTACATTGTACCCCTAATTCAAATTTCCACCATTCTCATCACTACAATCTAATTTTACAATACAAGATTAGGGTTATAGCAACATTAAAAGTTACAATTTAGAAAAAATTACCATTCTCAAGTTCAACCACCATACCCATGCACCCACATGTTCAAAGCCAAGTTTAAAACATGGAAAACAATAATTAAACCATGGGAAAATATTATTCAATGATAAGCCTTCAAAACGCAAAACTTTTATGTCAAATCATAATAATACCATGAAATCCATACATTAAATCATGTGATTTTAATAAAAGAACAATGAGGGAGGATATACATGCTTGAAATACCAAGAAATTATGAAGAAATAACACCTTTAGAACCCTAGATGATCACTTTCTTCGAAACCCTAGTCTTAGCTTTAATATAGAGTTTAAGAGATAATTTTGGGAGTGTTTTATTAGTAATGATATGATAATAAAGTCCCAAGGAATGTGTTAAGTCATGGGGTCCATGGGGTTTAAGTGGGAAATATCCAAACTGACCCCTACTTAAAAGTTGATAAACTATCGTCTTTTACTTTGACTCAACCATTGACTCGTAACCACTACTTACTAATCATGACCATGATTCTTAACACAGAAAGTGAAAAAGACCCCCATACACTATAAACCTTAAGAGTCAACCACCCAACTCGCAACCAGATCCTATGACTCGTACGCAATTTAACGGCATGTTGAAGCCATTAAATGATCCATTTTACAAATTTTTCATACATCTTCACATAGGATGAATATTGTAAACCCTAGAATTCAAAAACTTATTAGAAACATTAATAGGCTATTTTGGAGTTCTTATGAACTTGAATAAATGATTTGTCGTCCAAATACTTTGTAAGTTATCACTAATTCCATGGTTAATTTAAGTATAATTTCCTGAAATCATTAGAATATCGGTTGGTTGATTTTAGAACTATTTGAGATTGGAAATGACTTATTATTAAGGATAAATGTTCCTTGAGCATAGATGGACGTTTTGACGTCTTCAAAAGTGTGATTCTACAAGTGGGTCCCACATGTATCTTATGATTAATTCTAGACTCAAAGCAAAAAATTTCTATATGGATACAATTGTTATCATATTGATAAGTAGATTGTCATTTTCATTTTGTGGCATCATGTGGAAGCTTCTCAAAAGGAAAAATCACCAACTTAGCCAATTTCATTGGAGTTTCTTCAGCTTCCTTGTAGGCCAGGTTTACTTTCCTAATATAATTACTAACTTATAGTATATTTATTGTAATGTTTTAGATATGGATTTGGAATTAGATCTTGGAGGTATAATTAGCATTATCTAGAATATTTATGCTTCTAAGGAACCGTAATTAAGTGTACTTGACTTAGTTACTCTTGCTTTAGATATAATTTTTATCTTAGTGATAAAACTTTCTAATTTAATATCTAGTATTAGAATTACATACCTTAGCCTAATAAAGGGTAGAATCTACCATAGAATGGATTTCAAAGATTAGGAGTGGGCCTTTTCGATCGACTTTAGACCAAGATTATCGTTATCCCCTTCTAGACTCATTAAGTATGTTATATCTTTTAAATGCATATGATTGAGATCCATAAGGCTAGATACATAATACTTATGTTATATTGGTACTTATGAGTTATTTCTAGTTCAATTTCAGGTCCATCAACTTGTGATGTATGAGATTTAGTTCAAGTTCGACAATTGATTACATAAGTTTTGGTTTAAATCTGGCATTGAGAGTTTATTATGGTTTTTATGTTATGGAAGGATTTATGGTTATGTCTCTGAGATGCAGTTAATTAATATATTTTTGATTACTTCTTCTCGTGAGTTGCCCCTTTTGGGCTTATGGGGGCCGAAATTGTGTTATTTTTATTTCTGTACATACTGGGTAATGGGTTCTAGTTGGGAGTTATAGTTATGCCTTTTGTTATTTTATTATCATTTTGGGTTCTTTAATTACTTACAATATTTAGAGATTTAATCAATGTTTGTCCTTTTGCTTGACTTAGTTTATTTATCTTGCTTCATTATTATTTTTATACTATTATTTAGCTCAGTTGGCCAATGATGCCTAGTAAACATTTATGGCGTTATTACTCATACTACAGTTTTGTACCTTTTTGTTACAGATTCAAGTACAAGTAGCCATTTCTTACATTACGATTGGGCTTCTTACAGATCAAGGACAAGGTAAGCTCTCAGAGCAATGGTTTAGCTTTTCTCCTTTTTTTCCTTTTTCTTAGTCTTCTATTATTAGAGATTGATGTATATTTTTCTAATATAGTACTCATATTCCTTCTTCTAGTAGCTCTTTTACCGATGCTACTATGTCATGGGATATTATTGTTATCTTATCTATCTTTTGGATTGTTATTAGTACTTGAATTAATGTGGTAAGTTTTACTTGCAAATTTTTTGCTCTTATGTTATTTTCTGCTAAATTATCTCATTTCTTATAGATTTTGAATGCAATTTGTCTTACATATTGGTTGTATAAAGTAGTTGCCATCATAAATCATAAATTAGGTTATGACAAATTAGCGTTAGAGTGCTAAGTGTCAAGTATAGTTATGTAGATCAAATTGATAATGTCAGTTTCTTAACTTAGCAAGCCTATTGGACATTTTTAGGAGATCTGGCATAAGTTGGGTGTATAGTTTTGTCCTCTTGTGTATCAAATTTGTAGGTGCTATGTTTTTACTAATCAGTACAGCTATTCTAATGATCTTTTGACCCTAATCATCACTCGGTTATAGAGTCATTCACTGGGGTAAAAATAGAAAAATGTTTTTGAAATACACTCATGAGTGAAATTAAAATGCATAGCCCTAAATGGGGTCACATAAGAAAGTGTGGAACCTAGATTAAATAAACAATATGCATCATGGGAAAAGAGTTTCAACATAGAATTAATGACATCAGGTGATGCCTTAGACTTCTTGACGAGTAATAAGACAATAAAGTTGGTTCCGACCAGTGTTGTAGCTAGATGGTGTACTCTTTTGTACAAGAGTAGATTAAGAGGTAACCAGAACCTTGTTTTCCCGAAAAACAACCTTACCAATGGGACTATTTCTATGAATATGCCCTAATTGACCATACTTGAAGTACTTAGCCCTTCCTTCATTACAAAAACCCCGATGTAACTGACCATAAAATATGTATGGAGGATATGATTGTGTTGATTGGGCCCCACTGGCATAAGATTGGATACTCTCTATCCTAGAATCTTTGCCACCCTAAGAATGTCAAACGACTGACCGCATTGGGTAGGGAGCACTAGCCATCGAGTAGGACCCAAAATTGCCCCACTTCTTCGGGGACTACTTTTCACCATCCCTTCCACTCTATTGTTGATCTCTACCCTGATTATAAAATCTGAACTTCTTACTCTGGCTCTCCTCTATTTCCTCTTTCTTTTTCTTCTCTTCCACAACTTTATACATATACAAAACCAACTTTGAGATATCCATATTCTTGTTCAACAAGGCAGCCTTACTCAACAAAATCAAGTCTTGGGACAACCCGAAAGCGAAGTTCCCTATTTTACCCTTCACACCAGATACCAATTCCAAAGAATAATGAGATAATTGGTCGAACTTTAAGATGTACTCCTTGATTAAAATACTGCCTTGCTACAGGTAAACAGACTCTTCTTCCCCAGCCTCTTTCTTTTCTGGAGAAGAGTTCTAGGATCATGGCATTTTGAATAGTCATGAAAACCTATACAATCTTATTGGTTAAGTTATTTATATTCATATTGATTCACTAGGCTAATATCATTATTATGGTCTTTTGACCCTCTAATCGTCTATTAAACTAGCCTCAAAACTACATCATGGAGTGGTTATGTGGGAATCAATTCAAATGCATTTATGTTTCATCATATATTTGAACTAAAAGGGGATAATTAGGTATATTCCAATCCTTGCCACAAATCTTATCCTTAGTTCATCTAAAGAAAAAAAACTCATATCTGATGTTACACATTCTTATTTAATGTTACTTCTTCTAGGTTCGTAATAGAAATGTAGATATATTCTAAAGGTCTTCAATCAATAGAGTAGTAATTTTAAGAACATAAGTACAACCAATTGTGATAATAAATATTAACCAACTTGAATTTAATGTTGGGAAATCATGTTTGTAGCCTCAACCCTTGAAAGATGGTTTTAAGCCACTCATAATCTACTTTACAATCACGAAATTAATGTAGTTCATACAAGAATTATGTTATGAAAAGTGAAGAATAAAGACCCTATTTGAAGACCCCTTGTGTATTTTTCAATACCAAGTTACCAAAGAACATTTAGAGCAGAATCTAAGTGTCCTATTTATAGTGTAGGATACATTGAACCAAAAATTACCCAAGTCTGTGGAACTTTGAGATCGTAGAGCCTAAGCTCCATGAAACTTTGATATCGCCGCATTTAGGCAGCATAACACACCAAGAAATTAAGCCAAGCATCCTGGCACACTTCTAACACGGTAGCCCACTATTTACCAAACAAACTCATTCCATTTTCTTTATTCTATTCCTAGACTATGTGGCACGTTTAAATTATGGTAAGCTACTTTTTGGGTTGTCCAAACTCATTCGAACATGAACTTTAACATTTATCCATGACATTGATTGAATCACATCTAAATTTGGATAAGTTTTTGTAATCAATCCTCACACTCTCTATCTTGAAGAGCTTTATTTATGCACTTCCCAATAAATTATTTATGTCAAATTTGCTCCTTTTTCCATTACCCATTGTGGATCATGTGTATGACCCTCCGGTAATATTTTGAATTTTTATGTTTTTCAACTTTTACAGGTTTCTAATAGTTTCCCTATGTCATTTATGATTTCTTGGAGCTGATAGTTTGGTTGCTAGAAATTTTTTTTGGTTTTTAAAGACAATTCCTTATTTTTATTTCTTTTCTTGTAAGAATAGGATACCGAGAAAAAACATTAGCTTAATGACCACGTATTCTAATTTTGATAGTTCAAAAAACTCTAGAACATAACTTTTAGGTTGGGTGGACCTTTGGTTCGGGTGCCAAGGCTTCTAAACTCATTTGAAGCAATTGGGTGAAAATTATGAAAAATGAAACATGTGTGCGGTGCTTAATTTTCATCTAAATGACCTTAGATGAGAATTTTAATTGCGATATTGATTAAAAAACATTGAATTTTCTAGGTTCGCATAGTTCATTGCATATATGGGATTCTTAATGAATAATGAGGAGTTGGGGGAGACTTGGAAAAAACTCCCAAGTCTTTCACTAATGCACCCAACTGATGTAGACGCTAAAACGGCCCTTTGGATGTCTTAGCGCAGGTTACTTTAATAGACATCTAGGTGATTTACTGGAAACTTGGCACTTTAGTGGCCCAACATTCACAATCGAGCCATTTTAGTAGAAAGATGACCACAAAACTGCAAGGCATTTTAGCAACAACTTGTCTGCTTTAACAACATGCCATGTATAGATGGGTACCGCTTTAGCGCTTTAAACTAGTAAAATGACCAGCACCAACTTTAATGGATGTTGGAGCCATTAAATGCCCCATCTTACCAATTTTTTATCCATTTTCACACAGGTTAAAG
The DNA here is from genome assembly GCF_002878395.1 of Capsicum annuum. Lineage (NCBI taxonomy): Eukaryota > Viridiplantae > Streptophyta > Magnoliopsida > Solanales > Solanaceae > Capsicum > Capsicum annuum. Next base: position 146,345,709 of record NC_061122.1, on the reverse strand, counting down.
AGTGTAAAACCTTGATAACGCTCAACTTACATATCAATTTACTGCAAGACGGTCATCTTAATATATTTACACAACTTTTGATTTAGGGTGGAATCCGCGGGGAACTGTGTGAGTGGGGATTAATCTAATTTCAAACTAAAGCTACAAGTTAAATTCAAACAAATTATACAAAAAGATAAAATGGGGGTTTGTAATGATTGAAAGAAAGTTATTAACACGCGCGTTCGCTTTAGAAACTCCAAGCTAAAATTCCAATGTTTCAAACCAATGATAGAGAGAAACTAGGGTTTTGATCACTATGATTATTAATCCCCAATGAACAATGACAACAATATTGGGTTCTCTATACTTGTGGGAAACACCAAATTATAAGTTTTGACAGTCCTCAACCAACTTAGATGTTGAACTCCCTAATTCTCTCAAACTTAGGAAATCATTCTATTCATACTGATTTTATCTCAAGTTGATCAACCTTGTTACAACATTAATCATTAGATGAGAAGTTAATCTTCCCAAATACTCATTGATAATTCACTACCCTTTGTTTTTTTCTCAGTGTGAGAAAATCAACATAAGGCAAGATCTATTGTTTGCAACCAATAGAAAATAATTAATACAAAAGAATTATCAGGATGTTCCCACAATCACTCAAACCCTAACCAACTATTAAATCTATGGAGGAATAATTATCGATCCCACAACCCTAGTTGTGGTTTTTAATGCCACATTAAAAAGAAAGAGATACCAACAATTTTATTCATCATTCAAAGTAATAAAACATACAAAAGATGAAGTCTGAAGTTGATTCTCTGGCAAGTTCAAAAGAAAATTCCCACAACCAAATCAAAGAATTGGAAATTAAATTTTAAGTTAAGAGCCCCCAAAAAGAGATAAGCTGGCCTTTGGAGTGAGTTCCAGCCATTTCATGATGATCAAGATAATGAATGAAAACCCTGTCATATGCTTTAAATACTTCATCCTAATTATGGAAAAAAATCATAGATCATAATATTTTCTTGGAGTGGAGACAACGTGTTAGATGACTTATCAGGAGTATGACAACTTATCACGAATGTCGTAAATTACTCTTCACTTTTGACAATCTCTGCCTTAGGTTGACGATCAGACGTGATGGCTTATCAGACATGTGATGACTTATCAGAATTGTCATTGCTTCTTCACTTCAAATCCCATTCCTTACCTAAGCCTAATGATGAGCCTGATGGCTTATCACACTTTTAATGACCTATCATAAATGTCGTCATGTATTCTAGCTAAAGCTTATTCTCTGTCTAAGCATAACGACGAGCCTAACGGCTTATCACACTTCTAATGACCTATCATAGATGTCATCACGAATTACAGATGAATCTCATTATCTATCTAAGGCTGACGACAACTCTAATAGCTTATCACAAGGTTGATGACTTATCAGACAAGTCATCACCTATACTTCCCTCTCTAATTGCTCAAAAATCAACTCTTTTACTTCCATTATTGCTGGTTTACTTGCATCTGGACTTTTACTGCAATATGAAAAAGAAAACAATCAAAAATAACAAAAGTTGCCTAAGAGTTTGCAATTATTCTTAGTTAAAGGCCTCAAATATGTTAGCATCTGCTTACACATCAACACCCTCCACTTAATACAATTTCTTATCCTCAAGCAACTAAAACACATCCAAGAGGATACAAAGTATATTTGGCAGTCAACCATCCATATTATCTCAAAACATCTTTACTATCTCCAAGGTCAATTAATTTAAAAAAAACTACTGTGCATATTATTGAAGGACAACCATGCAACACATAGAAATCAAGATATGGCATCAATTCAACAACAACAACCATGCATGTACAAATATTACACTATCCAAACAAGCTAGCAACTTGCAACGTAACCAGTGTGCCCTTACAATAAAGAGGTCCCACTTCGCTTTTATCAAACATCACATATGTAACCATTGGAAAAGTCAAAAGATGTTCACTCTCAAAATAAAGTTCCAATTAATATATGCCAAACACCATAGTCTTGCCCTTATTTTAGTTACCATAATTTTCAGACAGGTTAGCTAGGATCACTATAGGTCTTCTCTTTGGCTTGTAATGTAGGCTAGGGGCTGGTATGATACTCAATGATATTTAAGGTGACTAAGCCTCCTTGGCACTACACTAAATTTTGCGATCTCCCTTATTTACGTTTACCTAATTTATCCCTTTCTTGATTGAAGTACATTCAAGGTAGGTGCAATTTTTATTCATTCATTTTCTTTTTTCCACTCCTTTTATTTTCTCATTCTTTTCTACCACACATAGCCTTGCATTTTTTCTTTCTTTCTACACTTCTGCATACTCACTTTACATCACACACCCCTAAGATAGCCACCCTCAACTTAGGATATTAGCCTAAGTCAAAGTGCACAATGTCCAAGGAGGACCAGGGTCAAAATAGGTTCATTGTGAAGGGGATAAAGGTGATGGGTATAATAAAAAGAATGACCATTCAGGCTCAAAATTAGGATAAAGGGATATTATTCACACATGGAAGGTCATTTAGGCTAAAAGTTGACTAATATCAATAACGACCTATTATCCTTTTCTAACCGCTATCCTACAACCAAGCAAGACCAACAGGGCAAGTTCTGGATTTAACACACAATGGGAACTAGTTAGTATCTCACACACACATGACACAAATGTGCATCACAAGCTACTACCCATTCGGTTTATGCAATTGTTTAGCAATGGTTTTCATGTCACTATTACTAATACCATGAGAAGATGCACAGTGGTCACATATAAATGCATATCACACAATTACAAATTATATAATTCCAGAGGTATTTATCAATCCCAAAAAAAAATATGTCAACTACCATACATACTTATTTTTCTCTCAGTTAACCATAACACATCACAAAATAAAACACAATAGACCTAAACATGTCAGTTCTACTAGGAATAAGACTCTGAGGAAAAGAGGCACAACAATAAAAACCCAAGAGGACATCAACAACCACAAGTAGCCTCACCCTCAACTAAAAATCATGCAATTTCCCTAATACGTCAACCCTAAAAAAGAGAGTTCAAAATATACCTGTGGCATCATAGGTGCGAAGAGCTGATGTCAATCACATAATACGAATATAAAAAACAAAATACCTTGGGTTGCCTCCCAAGCAGTGCCTAATTTAGTGTCGCGGCATGACCGAACTTAGCTTTTTCCTCCACCTTGAGGTTATAAATTTCACCCCTAAATTAGACTACATCTCCTTGCCTCGATCATAGAGGGCTGGTACAAAAAGTAATGAATCAGGTAATAGAATATGCATGGTAAACCAGTCATCCCTAAAGTGATTTGTGTTTTTATGTTGCTGGTCTAGTGTAAAGATAAGAATATAGGATTCGTGTTCCTTATCTTCACACTCTTCTACTATTTTAAATTATTACACTGATAAGATATAATCTAAACATAATTTAAAAAAGTTCTTCGAATGTGGCCCAACAAACCCTACTTCAAAATTTACACTATCCATAACACTTTCACTTTTATTCACCTTCTCAAAGATCAAGATGACAATTGAGTGGCTACGAATCTTGTGTTTTCTCTATAAACTGGCTAATATCCTCATATTCTTCTTTATTTAGCCATTGTAGATATGGTGAGAGTGGTAACTCCTTCAGCTCTACCCACAACTGTGCTTTATTCTCTTATTTTATTTCATCAATTTGTCCCTTTGAATCGTGATAGCACACATATCTTTATAATGATCACTTTGACCATAATTCAAACACCAAGTTATAGTTTGTTTCCTAGTTAGAATAGTGTCTGCATCATATTGTGAAGGTCTTTTCCACGTACTTCTATCTAAATCTGGATAGTACGCCTCATATGTCATCCCCCACAATAATAAAAAGAATCGTCATCACACAAAAAATCATCTATCCTGGCTAACATCTCAAGAAAGTGTGAGAAAAAATAAAAATAAAAAAATAAAGTAAACCAATATTTACAAGTTTGAATTCAATCAAGTAAGCTAAAATTCTAAACTAACTCAATACGCCAAATTGATCCCCGACAACGACCCCATTTTTTATAACGCTCAACTTACATGTGAATTTAGTGCAAAGCAATCGTTGTCAATATATTTACCCAACTTTGGAGTAAGGGTCAAATCCATATGGAACAATGTGAGTGGCGATTAAACTAATTTGAAGCTAAAGCTACAAGTTAAATTCAAACAATGAAAAAAAAAGATAATATAAAGGTTTGTAATAACTGAACAAAAGTTATTAACACGCGCGTTTGCTTTAGAAACTCTAAGTCAAAATTCTAGTGTTTTAAATCAATGATAGAGAGAAACTAGGGTTGTAATCAGTATGACTATTAATCCCAAATGAACAATGATAATAGTATTGGGTTCTAATGACTTATGGGAAACACCAAATTATAAGTTTTGACAGTCCATCTAAGTGTTTGTCAACCTACTTAGATGTTGAACTCCTTAATTCTCTCAAACTTAGGAAATCATTCAATTCATGCTGATTTTATCTCGAGTTGATCAATCTTGTCACAACAATAATTATTAGATGGAAACTTAACTTTCCCAAATACTCAGTGATAACTCACTACCTTTAGTTTATTTTACAGTTCGAGCAAATCAACATAAGGCGAGTTCTATTATTCCCAACCAAAAAAAATTAATTAATACAAAAGAATTATCAAGATATTCCCACAATCACTCAAACCCTAAACAATAATTAAATCCATTTTGGAATAATCATAGATCCCATAACCCTAGTTGTGGGTATTAGTTCCACTTGAAAAAGAAAGAGATAGCAATAATTTTACTCATCATTCAAAGTAATTAAACATACAAAACATAAAGTCTGAAGTTGATTGTATTCCAAGTTTAGGAGAAAATTCCCACAATTAAATCAAAGAGTTAAAAATTGAATTCTAAGTTAAGATCCCCCAAAGAGAGATAAACTGGCCTTTGGAATGAGTTCCATTCATTTCAATATGATCAAGATTGTGAATGAAAACCCTAACATATCCTTTAAATACATCATACTAATTATGGAAACAAAATCATAGATCATAGTATTTTCTCGGACAGGCAGCAACATGTGTGATGGCTTATTAGAAGTGTGATGATATATTAGGAATGTAATCAGCTCCTCTTCAATTTTCACAATCTCTGCCTTAGGTTTACGATGAGATATGACGGCTTATCAGACATGTGATTACTTATCAGAATTATCATTGCTTCTTCACTTCAAATCTCATTCCATGCCTAAGCCTAAAAACTTATCACACTTCTGACGGCCTATCAAAGATGTCTTCATCAATTCCAGCTAAAGCTCATTCTCTATCTAATCCTAATGATGAGCCTGACGGCAAATTTGATAGCTTATCACAAGGCTGATGACTTATAAGACAAGTCGTTAGCTATACTTCCCTTTCTACTGGCTAAGAAATCAACTCTTTTACTTCCATTAATGCTAGTTCTCTTCCATCTTGAATTTTACTGCAATATCAAAGAGAAAATAATCAAAAATGACAAAAGTTGCTCAAGACTTTGTAATTATTCTTAGTTAAAAGCCTCAAATGTGTTAGCATCTGTTCACACATCAACCCTATAATGTGGAAACTTATGAGAAACATTAATATGCTATTTTACAGAGCTTATTTACTTGAATAAATGATTTTCATCCTAATACTTTGTAAGTTAACACTAATTCCATGCTTAATTTAAGTATAATTTTCCCAAATCCTTATAATATTGGTGGGTTGATTTTATAACTATTTAAGGTTGGAAATGCCTTATTATTAAGGATAAATGTTCCTTGAGCATAGATGGACATATTGATGATTTTGAAAGTGTGATTTTAAAAGTGGGTCCCACATGGAGATTATGGTTAATTCTTGACTCAAAGCATAAAAATTATATATAGATATGATTGTTATCATATTGATGATAATATTATCATTTTCATTTTGTGGCATCATGCGGAATCTTCTCAAAAGGAAATTTCACCAACTTAGCCAAGTTCATCGGACTTTCTTTAGCATCCTTGTAGTCTAGGTTTACTTTTCTAATAGATTTACTTGCTTATTGTATATTTATTGAAATATATTAGATATATGTTTTAAATTAGTTCTTGGAGGTATAATTAGCATTATCTAGAATATTTAGCGTTCTAAGGAACCGTAAATTAAGTATAATTGACTTAGTTACTGATGCTTTAGATAGAATTTTTATCTTAGGGCTAAAACTTGCTAATTTAAAATCTAGTAGTAGACTTATATACCTTATCCTAATCCATGGTAGAATTTTCCTTCGAATGGATTTCGAAGATTAGAAGTAGGCCTTTTCGATCCACTTTAGAACAAGATTATTGTTATCCCCTTCTGGACTTATTAGGTATGTTATATCTTTTAAATGTATATTATTTAGATTCATATGGATAGAAACATAATACTTATGCTATTTGGTACATATGATTGTTGCTACTTCCATTTCAAGTCCAGCAACTTGTGATATATGATATTTAATTCAAGTAAGACAATTGATTGCATAGGTTTCGGTCCAGTAACTTTGGTTATTTAATTACTTACACTATTCAGAGCATCATTCCATGTTTTTCCTTTTGCTTGACTTAGCATATTTATCTTCCTTAATTATTTTTCTTATATTATTATTTAGCTCAGATGGCCGATGATGCCTAGTGAGCATCTATGGCTTTGTTACTCATACTATATTTTTGTACCTTTTTATTCTAGATCCAAGTACAAGTAGCCATTTCTTACATTACGATCATGCTTCATAGACTTCAGAGACAGGGTAAGTTCTTAGAACAAGAGTTGAACTTTTCTCCTTCTTTTTGTTTTTCTTAGTCTTCTATTATTAGAGACTAATGTATATTTTCTATTATAGTACTTATTTTTCTTTTTTTAGTGGATCTTGTTCCAATACTACTATGTCGCGGGATATTATTGTTGTCTTATCTAACTTTTGGATTATTATTAATACTTTAATTATTGTTGTAAGTCACTACTTGCAAGTTTTTGGCTCTTATGCCATTTTCTACAAAATTATCCCTTTACTTATATCTCTGGAATGCAATTTGTCTTACATAATGGTGGTATAAGGTAGGTGACATCATGACTCATATATCAGGTTGTGACAAATTAGTATTAGAGTGCTAAGTGTCATGTATAGTTATACAGATCAAATTGATAATGTTAATTTCTTATCTTAGCAAGGCTATATGAATTTTTAGGAGATCTAACATGAGTTGGGTGCATAGTTTTGTCCTCTTATGTAACAAATTTGTAGGTGATATATTTTTACTAATTAGGATACCTATTCCAATGATATTTTTTCCCTATTCATCACTCAGCTATAAAACAAAAGAGACGCCACTTTATCAAATAGTTTTTTCACAGTTACTAAGAGTGAAGAGAGGCAGCAAAAACTCTATTTCAAGATTTCTCAAGCATTTCTTGTGTTCTTATGTTTGTGGTATGTTTAATGAGTGTTTGAGTTTTCTTAAGTAAGTAACCATTTGTAATTGAAATACTCATATTATAAGAGTAGAATTTTCTTTCTTGAGAAAAGGGCTTAGGTAGAGTTGCCTAAGCTCGTGAGTAATTAGAATTAAGCAGTAGAGAGGGTCCTTTGTAGATATATCAAGATGAGCTTTTTGTAGCGTTTCTACTAACGAAAGGAGCCTAGAGTTATGCTAAAATCAAGAATATAATTAGGAGGATGATTATCATGGATTTCTTTGGTGATTGTAATGGCATGTCGTGTTTTCCCCTTTTTGTAATTACACATGATAATCTTGTGTCTTTACTCTTCATGACTGTCTATTCTTGGTTTTTTTTCTACTTTGCCTGTGATTGATTTTGAGGGACCTTCTTCCACACTGTAAGGTGCAACTCTTAAGGGTTTCATCAATTGATTCAAAGTAAGGTCACTCTAAAATGCTTACCCTAGAGTTTCCTGCTTGGCGAGGCTGCTCCACCTAATTTAGAAGAAGGTCAATCTACAACTAGACCACAAATATTCAAGGGGCAGTATTACGACTGGTGGAAAACTAGGATTTTTCCTTTATTATGGCTGAAGATAGTGATCTCAAGGACATAATCCTTAATGGACCTCATTTTTATGTAAAAGAAGTCAAAGAAGGAGATATTACAAAAATGGTTATCAAAAGTAGGAGGGAATTCAATGAATAAGACTGGAAAATAAGTTAGAAGAACTACAAAATAAAAAATTGCTAGTGTGTTCTATAGGTCATGAGGGAACTATATAACTGAAGGATTCCAAACATGGCATGTTGACTACCCAGTATGAAACCATTACCATAAAAGATAGAGAGACAATACAAGAAAACATAAAAGATTCACTTCCATCACAAATGAGATACACTGCCTTGGAGAACTGATTCCACTATATAATCAAATGAGAAAAATTCTTGGGGTCTTGGAAAAATCATGGAAAAGAAATTTTGATGCTATTACTAAGGAAAGTAATTTTAAAACACATAGTACAAATGAGCTTATATGAAATTTAAAGACTCATGAAATCAAGTAGTAGCAAGAATAAGAGAAGAAAGAAGAAAAAGGGAAAATTATCTAGCACTAAGGGTACTAAAATTAGACTTTAATGTAGAAGACACTGATGTTGCCTATTTGGTAAAAAGAATTGCGAGAGATATGAAGTAAAGTGGACAGTTTTAAAGGAGTAGAAGTAGAAACAAAATGGAGGGAACTGTGGAGGTTAATCATAAAGGTGGAAGTCATGAGCACTTTATGAAGGATTGTACAATGTATAAAATAGACTTCTAGGATTATCACAACACCCGAGGTAACAAAAAAAAATAGGGATTAAGTCCCTTTAAAATAAAAAAGATAGGCTGCAACTGATATTGTAGTTAAAGAAGCCTTAGCAGGTTGGGGTTACTCTTTGTATTACCCCATACTTTTTCCTAGATAGTTTCATCTCAAAAATTTCAATGTAAGACCCGGTAAACTCTTCTTGTAGTCTGAACTTTAGAGTTTATTAACAGAATTGAATAAGCTTTTCGTCGATACCAAATTCGTCAAAATTTGACACTCGTGTGATGACTTAGAGCTATTTTAGTGAGACAGTGTGCCACCTGGAACTTTAGCGCATCACGGAGTTAGCCAAAATGGCTATTGTCAAATTCCAGTGAGCCTTCGTGATGCCACCGCATTGCGATGTCTCTCTAGTTTGTAACCAAGGTAGAAACACGAGTTCCACTGCGTTGCTCCATCAACCAGCTTCCCAATTATCCACTTTCAAGTAAGCTGGCACGATTACGGCACATTGCTTCAGCGTGTAAAACTGGGATTTCATTCAGGTTCTATTATTTAATTCAGGGACCATTTGGTAATTTCACTAAAACCTTAATCAGACTCTACACAAGATTTAAAAGCCCAATAGAGAAAGTTGCTCATTTATTCTCATTACTTTATGAAGAACAAAACACTCTCTCTCAAAGATAGAAAACCCTAGCCCTCACGTTTCAAAAGCGATCTCAAGAATCCTTCCAAGAGACTTTAAGAACTTCAAGATTCTAGAAATCTAAGGTATGAATATGTTGATTCGTGGGTCCCATTCATCCAAGAAGCTCAAGAACCCTTTTCTAAATTTTAAAGCTTTTATGTTTATGAGTTTTCATGATTCATGTGATTTACAATTGATGTTTATGCTATTATTGAGTTGTGATTCATGTTTGTTTATAAGGTTTTCAAGCTTTGACCCTAGTATGTGATATTTATGTGATGATCATGATAAACCCTCTTTATGTTGCTTCTTAAGTGGTGTGTTTATGTTAATTAACTGTAGAAATTGTTGAATAAGGAAAGCATGCTCCCCATATGTTTGATAAAATGCTTATGAGAAGGAATTAGAGCCATTCTAGCATGTTGATTAGAAATCCCCAATTGTGTGCAAGCCCATGCATGCCGAGTGTATGCTGAAATGCCTTAGTGATTGTATTATGATAAGTTTCATGCATTATTGTCGATGAGTATTCCTTATTAAACAACTGTGAGATATTAGAATGCCTACCTTATACATTTACATGCTATAATATTCAAGTGATTGACGAGATATCGTATTCATTGTGTTGTGAATGATAGTCCATTGTCATAATATTCTAGGGTGGTTCCATCTTATTAATTTATGCTATCGAGTCCTGAGGGTATTTACACCCAAAAACTTAGCTTTTTTTCTTGAGCTAAGTCATTCTCAAGATAATCTAAGTCATATTATGATCCATAGAATTCAGTCAGTGATAGAACATTTAGGAAAATTCAGAAATATCAGTACTAGTTCAATCCAGCCTCAGACAGCAATCACTTTCAGACAGAATGTAGAATTCATATGTATTCCATCAGATAACGGAACCAAGTGAACTCAGTCAGATCAGTTAAGAAATATGATCAGTAATAGATTCAGCTCAGTGTAAGTTCGGTTAAGAATCAGTTCAGAGTCCTTCAGTTGGGAGTAGTAACTATCACCGAGCAAGTGCAGTGATGATGACTTGACTGTTAGTGAGGCAGAGTCGTTAGCATCAATCCCTATACTCCAAAACTGTGTAGCCAGTGCAGGATCAGGAGTCACCTGTTATATTAAGGATTGACTATCATACTACCTAAGGCTTGACTTCCTGTTTAGGGTCGCCCGTTTGAGAGGCTTTACTATAGCAGAGGTCTTTACCCATGGTATGGTATTGACACCCTTCAAGCTGGGGTTATAGGTTGGACCCCACCAGATCATATTCGGGGCATGTCGATTGAATGAGAACTCCCACAGTTATAGTTTTAGTATCATTCTTTAGAGTACTAATCAGAAATCAGGACTATTAGATACAGTCATCAATCTCAATAAGGAACTCAGATAGTTCTGTTGATTCATAGACCTCCCTCTAGATAGGCTTGGTCTCACATAAAGTTATTTAATATCAGTACCTACAGAGGTCACCCATCAGATAGGCTTTATCTTAGTCTCAAATTCAGTAGAGTTTTCTAAATATCAATTCCAGTTATCAATCATTAGTTAGGACTGATCTCAAGCTTAGTCAATCTTAATCATTATTAGAAGATTTGGAGATCATCTCGCTAGATAGGTTTGACCTCAAATTCATCTAGTCGGTATCAATTATCGATAGGCTTAGTTATCTAGTTTATCAGTATTAATAAGCTCGGATATCAGTTTCAATAGCTTCAGATATGTATAATCTCCGTATGTTCAAAAACCTCAAATTGATGACATATGAAGTATTAGTTATTAGATTTAGTCGAAGTATGCTCAGTCACAGTATACACAATATGTTAAGTAGTTATAGATTCTCGATGTATGCTAATCCAGCACTTGAATATTATTAAGTTAGCTATTGTTTATGCATAAGCCCTTACATTTAGCCTTACCTCTTTTACATACTCAGTACATTCCCGTACTTACACATTTGTGCTATGGTGTTTTATTTAACTCAATAGGTTCAGAAGCACGAGCTAAAAAGGACCCTAAGCAGCCCAAACTCAGTCAGTAGCAGTAAGCGTAGCAGTAATCCTCATTATCTGAGGATGCTTCTTATTTCAGTACTTCATTAGATTCTCTTTATTAATAGTAGACGGAGTTAGTTAGGGACAGGTATCCTCAACACCACTCTTCAGCCAGTTAGAGGTTTTTTTGTCGACAAATGTATTAGTATTCAGTTTTTAGTTCGAGTATTTTAGACATTTTATACCTTATGGAAAGTTTTCACCAAATTTTTGCACTTATTGTATTATATTATGCAGTTCTTAGGTACAGATATCAACAAAGGATTAGATTATGGTCCTTCGGGGTCAGGAGCACCGTGTAACGACTAAGGGGTAGTCTCAGGTCAGTACAAACTTGGTATCAAAGCCTAAGCTTCAATAGTGTCCTAGGGAGTCTGAAAAGCTGTATCTAGTATAGTCTTGTGCATGGGTATATTGCGCCATATTAATGTACAAGATTCTATAAGATGTTTAGGAAAAGTTTTCCTTCTTTCAGTATTCATGTCGTGCCAGTTTGCAAAAACTCAAGTTGAACTCTCAGTCTAATCTTGGTCCCCCTTCTTTCTGTAGAATATGCTTCGTGTAAAGAGAACAGGGAATCAGTTAGCCCCTCAGCCCGTAGATCCCGAGAATATGAATATGTTACATTTAGAGTTTTGGGAAGCTTTCAGGTGCTAGCCTAAGCTGTGACCACTAGCGTTTAGGTTAACCATCAGGTTGTAGCCCCACCTTAGCATGATAGGGGTTCAGCCGCAGCCAGAATTAGAGATTTCATGACAATGAACTCGCCAGAGTTCTATGGGTCAGTAGCAGGTGAGGACCCACATCTTTATCTGGAGGAGATGAAGAAGATCACCCAGGTTATGAATTTTTCTGAGGAAGGGAGTGTAGAGTTAGCATCTCATAGGATGAAGAATATTGCTCATGATTGGGTAGTAATATGGAAGAATGGTTGAGGGAAGGATGCAGCTCCCATGACTTGGCAAGAATTTCAGGATGCCTTTTTAGATAAGTTTGTCCCACTATAGATGAGGAAAGATAACATAGAAGAGTTCATAAACCTAAGGCAAGTCTCTATGATAGTGAAAGAGTATTGTCTTATGTTTTACCAGTTAGCTAAATATGCTCCTGATCTGATAGCTGACCCTAGAGCTAGTATAAGTAAGTTTGTGACTGATGTGTCTGGGTTAGTGTTAAAAGAGTGTAGAACCGCTATAGTCAATAGCGATATGGATCTTGCTAGGTTAATGATGCATGCCCAGCAAGTGGAGGCAGATAAAGCTAAGGAGAGAGAGAGGTCTACTTAGAGATTCAGAACAGGTAGTTATAACTTTTCTCAAGCTGGGTCTTAGGGTTGTAATCATTCTCACCATTGTCAGAAAACTTCAGTCCCAGCTCCATCCTCAGCTAGTATGCCTGCACCAAATTTTGGAGGTGTGAGTCATGATGGGGCACCAGGTTCCAAAGCCCAGAGTAGTCTTATAAGTTAGCGCACCTACCCTCTTTGTGGAGAGTATGGAAAGAACCACTTAGGTGCGTGCAGAGCTAATAGTCAGCTATATTTTGGATGTGCAAAGCCAAGCCATAGAGTGTGGGAGTGTAGAGGGCTAGCTCATAAGGGTACAGATTCACGTCAGTAGGGCACCACTCCTAGTACCATCAGTGGTCAGCGTCAGAACTAACTCTATTAACTTCAGACTCCCAATGATTCGGAAGGATACCCTAATATAAATTTAGGTACGTTATAAGTCGTTTATATTCATGATATCCATTGTTAGATTCCTTACTTCCATGTGAGCTTATGTTTTAGCATGAGTTAGTTAGTAATAGTAAGTCAGTTTAGCAGTCAGACAATCAGATTTGTATAGCTCATTTTTGCATCTTTTCATCTATTCATGTTGTCCAAATCTCTGGAATGTAACTATTCTAGGGTAGCGAGTCATAGTAATTGCAAGATGAGTTCGGTCTATGATTGATGCATTAGTATCACCTCTCCGAGTTCAGTCAAGATCCAGTTCATAGATGCCCTGTGCATCACCTTAGTTTTCTCAAGCATGTCGGTGAAGTAAGTGTTCTTAGAGGGACATAGTGTCCCAAGGGGGAGATACCCTATAACTCCTCGATGTTTCCCACTCCTTAAACCCATTCAGTTTCATGCTTAGATCCTCATTATAAGCTTTGCATCATATATCATTGCATAATAAGTCAAGTATTATGAGTTAACACTTTCTGACCTTAAAGAAAACATGGATAACTATTCAGCTAGAAGGATACAAAAAATTACAAATGTAGTGATTGACTCTGTGTGCGAAATTACTTCAAAAAAAATTTCTCTAAGAAAAGGTGGAAAATCAAGAGGTTGAGTTAGTTGCTCTTATTCTCCAAATATCTAAAACAAAAGAGCAGGTTACTATGTTATAATCTGAAAATTCAAGCTTAGTAAATCAACTAGAGAAAGGTAAAAGTTTATGATAAAGAGGAAAAAACAATCTAGAAGAAAAGATAGAAGATCAGGATGTTGAGTTGATAACTTTGACTCTCCAGATATCATAAACTGAGCAACAGGTTGCTAAGCAAAAATTTGATAATCTGAGTTTGGTAAGTCAACTGGAGAAAGTAGCTTCTTTTGAGTGTAAAGGGAAAAAGAAAGTCTCAATGTTTAAGGTGAATCTTGAAGAAGAAGTAGAAGATTCTGAAAGGTTTCTCATTACTTTACTTTAGAAGAATGAGAAGTTAGAAAAGGACATGGTTCGTCTAAGGGAAGAACATAAAAATCCTAAATGGGCTGCATCTTCATAAATATTTTCTAACTTAACTAATGAAGTAGTTAATAATCGTAAGGACCTTTGGTATCAACATTGATGAAGAGTGAATTTACCATTTAGTTGCACTAAATATTCATACACACTTCTATTATTTGAATGTAAAAGTGAGACATATTTGTTGTTAAATGTACTCATTCTCATATTTTATAGGTGTACAAGTGCTGATAAGAAAAGAAGCAAACTTGAGCAGAAAAGGATCAAAAAGGAAATTAAAAAGTAAGAGTTGGACACATTAAAGAAGGATCAGGATCTATTTCTCAGTTATTATGATCGCGGGCTGACGGTCGTGATCGCATCTAGTCAAGCTAGTCAACCAATTATGATTGCGATGGACTAACAATGATAGCAGTGACTGTGATCACAATCAATCTATCATGATCGCGTGAGGGTAGAAAATATACCATAGGAAAAAACATCATTTTGACCAACCGACCCCAAATCTAATTTAAGTCTAAAAATCTTTTCATTCTAGGGCATTTTTAGATTCATCATTCTATAACCCTACCTTGCATCCTTAGTATAGGGTTTTGTAATTTCTTGGAGATTGGAGCTTAAATTTGCACTAATTTGAAACAAGATTAAATTAGAGGAGCTTGAAGTGTACATTTAGCTTTAGCTGTTGAAGATTCATTTGATTCTAAAGTGTTGTCTGACCTCGATTTATTTTCTTATGAATAACTTTGATGGACAACTTGATATATTTTTTTACATTACGCTTATATGTGCAAAATCTACCTCTTGGTATTATGCTAGATTAGCGTGTAAATATGTATGGGAATTGACTTTTTTGTGCATTTACTAGTTTATAATAGGGATTCTACTATTGCTTGAATAAATTGGTTGGTATTTGTAGGTGAAAGCCATAATACCCAAATGGGTTTGATTGACAAAAATCCGAAGCTGTTGAAAGCTCAAACCATTCTTGAAAGTGGGGTTTGGGCAAACTTTAGAAACCCACCTCTTCCTTGAAAGAGGGATATGGGAACCAAGGAAATAGTAGACAATTTATAGGTTTGTCTTGAAAAATTTTCACTATCTTAGACATAAGGGTGACTAGGTAGATGACTATACCATGGATATCATCCTTTAAATAAGGATGCCCAATTGAGGTATTGGGTGGCTTTATTTGACATACTTGTTAGGTGATAACACTCAAACTACACCTCTCATGTGAGAATGCAAGCGATCATTGTCAATATATAACCGAACTAGGTTGGGTTCGAATCCCACGGGGAATATGGTGTGAATCTGAGTTGTATGCGAGTTAATCAACTAATAATTAGTAGTTTTCGGTAAATTGGGGGTTATAAGAATTTAGTAAATAATTGTTAGTCACTTTATTTTCGGTGTTTGTAATAAAGATTTTATAGAAAACAAGAATTATGTTCACTACGGGTTTTAGTACTTGACAGATGCTAATAGTGATTCAAGATTCTCACGATAGGTAGGAGCAACAGATTGCCTTTATTAAAGTTATGCCTAAATTTCTCTCGACTGACTAAAGTATTTAATAACCTAATCCTATTGGACTTAGGGAAATTATATTCACTAACCAAACTTCACCTCAGGTTAATTAACCTTGTTACAACGTCAATTATTAAACGGAAGATTGGTAGCTTCCATGTCCCTGTCAATAATTCACTTCCTACTATAGTTGATTTCTTATCACAAGCAAATCAAAGCAGGTGCTATCTATCATTTTCAATGAATAGACAATAATTAAAACCTCAAAATTATCAGGGAGTCCTAGTACCTTTAGAATCTTGAACACTTAGCAACTTACCAAGACCTAATCCATAGATCCCATAATTCGAGTTAAAGGGATTTAGCCACTCATAATGTAATAATCGATAAAAGAAGTTGAATTCATAATTTGAAAGATAAACTTACAAAAATATGAATAACAACAAGTGTTTCTCAGATTAGATTAAAAGTAAAAATCCTAAAATATTGATGATAATCTCTTCAAAGTTAATTGTTTTAATCAAACCACAAAACTAGAGAGAAAATAACAAAATATGTGCGTTCCTAAATAGTTTCAGCATCCTCTTTAGAAAACCCTAAACTATGCTTTAAATACTTCAGCCTAATTATGGAAACAAAATCACAGAGTTCAGTGTTCTTCTCGGATTAGGTGATGATATGCATGATGCCTTATCAGGAGGCTGACACTTATGATGGATTTGTCAGCTCCTCTTTAATTTTGACTATTTTTGCTTAAGGCTAACAATGAATACTGACGGCTTATCAAAACTATGATGACATATCAAAAAATGTCGTCACTTCTCCACCTCATCTCCCATGTTCTATCTAAGGCTAATGGTAACTACGACGGCTTATCACAAGGCTGACGGCTTATTACATGTCATCATCACTTCTTCCAACTGAATCCCATTCTCTATTTAAGGTTGACAATGAAGCTGATAACCTATCATAGTGATGACGACTTATCAGGAATGTCGCCAGCTACACTTCTCTTTTATTTTCATCATAGTGGTCAATTTTTGGGTGAGGATATCAAAATTTAAACAACTCTGGAAATAGGAAAACTACCTCATTGTAACCACTTCACAACACTAATATCAGTGGAGTTGATGGCAATGGATCTACTCGAGCAAATATTGAATGAGTGTGAGAATGAACTACTTCTTTATATCTTTGAGTTTGTCTTACCAAAAAAGTATACTAAGACCGTAATTTTGAAGGACAAGAATCTTAAGGATTGACATTCAATTGGTGGCCTTTTAATTCTCTCACTATTTTCAAAATGAGCTCACACAAAAGTGTGATGCAAAATTGGGCAAATGGTTCAAGTCTTCGAAGTGTATGATAGAACATATTTCATCATGCCCCTAATTTTTCCCTAAGAGCCTCTAAGATGGAATTATCAAAAGTTGAGAAAAAGTTTTAAATCATCTAAGTGGAAGCATAAATAAGGATTAAAAAGGAATCGTGCCACGATAATAAATAAGGCACTCGATAGGAGGCAACCAATCATTTTTTTATTTTATTTTATATACATTTTCGGAATAATTCACATAATTTTCATGTTCTTTAGGTGCTTTGGGAAGCTTGGAAGCCGAAATAGGGTATATTAAAGTTTTTAAATGTGGCACCATGCAGTAGAATAGGGCAGAATAAAGGTGGGAAATGCCTCAGTTACTGCAGTTACGGGTTAGGTACTGCAATAACACCAATCATTCTGCCATTGCTCAGTGTCAATCTTTTAAAATGGCTATCAATGCAATTTTAGGGAGTTCTTTAACCATTCTTATGGTATTGTGTTATGTAGTAAGGTAACTATAAGTCCTTAAGTTGTGTGTGTGGCCCTGCCCTTGTGTGTATTCATTGGTTTGCAATCCTTTAACTTAGTCACAGGAAGCATGAAAATTTTGTGAATTGATTATTTTTATTTGTAGTTTTGTTGTTCTTCTAATAACGATGGTGGATAAGCTTTTCCCTATGATAAATTTATTAACGACATTCATAGGGGGAAAGTGTCTGATTATGTTTTGAGCCATGGATCATAGGGAGAAAGCCTAAGTACCCGTAGAATCTAGATCACAAATGCAAGGGAAGTCTTACTACCTATGGCATTGTAGATTTATAATTACACGCATACCATTAGCGAAGTCTAAGTAGCTATATGGTTGGTTCACCCATATGAAGAAAAAATGTGAGACCAAGTCTTGGGTTGTTTCCATGGTTAGCAACTTGTGCATGGTACAAATGCAAAGTGAATAGCCCCCTCCATCCAATAATTTTCAAAATCAAGAGCATTGACATAAGCGATATTATAATAATTTCTTTTCTCTTTCTGTGACTCCAAACTTTTGACTTGTAAAAATTGGCAGATAATTTATTTTTTTCTCTAGTGCGAGGGCCAATTGAGCCCCCTTGGCGAGTTTGCATGCAACGTCTTGTGAGCTTACTTGTTGAAATCTCATCTGTACTTGTACCATCTAGAACATGCCCTATTAGACTCTCAAGGCTAGTTTTGTTTGTATTTTTGTTGGGGAGATGATCTTAGGCCATCTTTGTGATATTAGAAGTCCACTATAGCCTAAAAATACTACTCGTACATAGATATTAGCCCTAGTCACACACTTTGAGCTGTTGGACCATTATTTGGCAAACACATTGTAATCCGTGAGCCCTAAAATTCTTATCCCTCTTTTGAACCCTATCCTCCTTTGATTTAATAATGGAAATTGAGGCTACCAATTGAGACTAGAAGCCTAAGTTGGTGGTGGTTAAGATTGGAAGAGGTAACTTCGGGCCACGAGAATGTAAGTTAGTGCTTAGGAGTTAAATTTTGAGAATAAATGAATAGGAAGAAAAGAAGGGACCCAAGAATGGAAATAAAAGCATAAAATTCACTAGGCAAAGAGGCGGCAAGAAGACGTTTTCCAAAAGATGGGTGAATTAAGATAGTTTAAGTAGGCACATGCTCAAAGAGTGAAAAAAAATAGAAGTGGCCAATGGAAAAAAGTTGAAATAAAGGGTGATATAATATAGATGATCAAGGAGGGTATAGTCACTTTCTTCCCAAAGACTAACCTACCCTACCCCGAACCTATGTTACAAGCTCAAAAGGCTATTTGAGATCTCCAACAAAGTGCATCCATTGTAGTGGTACTTTTTAACATCAAGAGTTGTTGAGAGAGAGAGAATTTCATACTTAATTGCATTTTGGATATTTAATAACTTAGTGTGTGGAATTTTTCTTCTTGTGTGGAGGAATGTAAACAAGTAGAAGTGGGTAATTATATCATCTCCTAAAAAATAAGGTAAAAATATTATAATATAGTTGAGGTCAAAGAGGAGTCATTTATTTAGTATTAGTTATTGATGCATGATTTCTCTTTGAAGTCTTTTGCATCCTTGAAAATTATGTGTTATGTTGAGGGGTGTCGTGAAATAGTCTTGACCATGTTTTATGATGTATTTTTTGTAGTAATCAAGTTGAACTCATCATGATCATTTGGGTGATCTAATTTTAGCATAAAAGTGTATTGTCTCATGGTTAGAGGTAGTGTTGCTTGAGGACAAACAAGGCGTTATGTTGGGGTGTTTATGGGGGTGAATTACCACTCAATTGCACTAAATATTCGTGCACACTACTATTACTTGAATGTAAATGTGAGACATATTTGGGGTTAAATGTACCAGTTCTCATATTTTGCAGGTGTAAAAGTGCTTCATATTTGGGGTTAAATGTACTAATTCTCATATTTTGCAGGTGTAAAAGTGCTTGGAAGAAAACAAGAAAACTTGAGCAAAAAAAGGATAAAAAAAGGAATTAAAGTGCAAAAGCTGGACAAGTTGAGGCAGAATAAAGATTTCGCCCTTAGTTATCACGATTACAGCCATCAACCTACGACCGCATCGAGTCAAGCTTATCAACAAACTACAATCTCCTAGGACTAAACACAATTGCAGTGAGTGCGATCACGATCAATAACCCACAATCACATGAGGGCAAAAAATGTCCCATGGACAGAAATAATATTTTTACCAGCCAACCCCAAATCCAATTTAAGGCTAAAAATCCTTGATTATAGGTCATCTTTTGATTCGTTCTAGGGCATCTTTGTCTATTGAAGATTTATTTATGTCTAAAGTGTATGTTTCCCTCTTTTCATTTTCTTAAGAATAACTTTGATGGACATCTTGGTATATTTGTTTTCATTATCCTTATGATGTGCTAAATCTACCTCTCGAGATTATGCTAGATTAGGGTGTAAATATGTGTGGGATTTGATTTGTTTGTGCATTAACTAGTATGTGATGTGTGTTCTACTATTACTTGAATAAATTGGTTGGGATTTATGAGTCAAATCCATAAATACCCCCAACGGTTTTGATGGATGAAATCCCCAAAATCTAGAAAGTTCAAACCATCCTTGAAAAAGGGGTTTTGGTAAACTTTTTGAACCCATGTCATCTTTGAAAGGGGGATGTGGGGACGAAAGAAATAGTAGAAAATTTTTAGGTATGTCTTGATAATTTTTCACTATCTTAGACATAAGGGTGATTAAGAGGTTGACTATACCATAGGTATCTTCCTAGAAATATGGATACTTAATTGAGGTATTGGTGGCTTTATTTTACACACTTCTTAGGTACTAAAAAGGATCAATGAGTGACATCTTTGTTGTTTTGTTGAAAAACTAGCCTCAAAGACCGTAAACCTAGACTACCACATCATCAATGATTAGAATCTGCATCGAATTATGATGTTCACATGCATAGCTTGCCCCTACAAAAGTATAATACCAAGATCCATTTTAGTTAATTATACCCTAATTATTCTTAGTCTTAAATTGGTCCATTTTAAGCACAAGAGTTTCCTTTAAATTCAACAAGATTGAAGACCCCATGAACCATTTTGTTCAATAGGTTTCACCCTAGTAAGAAACTATTATTTTGGACTTACTAAATTGCCACTCAAATCGTTCAGCGTGGATTTGACCCCGACTCTTAGTTGGGTAAATAAATTGACAACGACTACCTTGAACTCAAATTGACGTGTAAGTTGAGCGTTATCAAGAACAAAACTAGTTCATCTGGGTCACAAAACAAGGTTTATCAAACTATCAAAAGCAAAACATATAGATCCTTATACACTCACTGCGAAAGAGATGGACTTCTGAAATAAGACTGTCTAAGCTAGCTCAAAGAAAGAATGATAAATATTAGATATGTCCACAAGGGGGGAAACAATCCCAAAGTAGTAAGACCTTGGAAAGACATGAATATGACAACACAACCTTAATAGGAAAAAGGGGATTTATTCACACCTCTGTCTTCCTTCTGGGAACTCAAACTCCAATGGGTTCTTAAGTCTAACAAAGAATTGTATGTATATGCGGGAGAAAGGGTTTGAAATTAGAAAAACCTTTTTCATATGTAATTGATCAAGACTAAATAGAAGGTATGATTGTATTCTCTTTCCTGAGACAATTTGAGGTAAAAGGTTTCTTATGTGATAAGCACTTCTATCCTGAGCTAAAAAAGATGTGAAACAAGCCATGGTATAATGTGGTGTAATAAATCTAAAAAGTTGATTCTAGGATATATCAAATCAGCTAACCTACTATAGAGTGAATCAGTGTCTTCTCATAAAATTGGCTATGTTTAGGAGGAAAGTATCCTTGGTAAACTAGGGACATATTGGTATAAATCAGTACCATACCATTATTTGAATACACCCATGGGAGCAACTTTTGAGGTGGACAGATGTGACAAGCACAAAGTTGGCGGTTCACACAAACTGGAGAGGGAGTTAGTCCTATCTCTTAGGTTAGTATCTTGTCTATGCTAATTTTGTCTTACCATGAAAAAGTCGTGTCCTGTTTTTCCTTGTGTCACAACAAAGTTGTACTATTCTCAAAGGAAAGGTGAGTCACCTAAAATCTGATATTGATCATATGTTGTTCCCCCAGTAAACCCTTTCTTGTGCTAATTAATCCTTAAATCTTTCTACACCGAATCCTCATATCAAAAAGGGAAAATTCAAATTCCAAATAGCCTTTCAAAGAAAATACCTTCTTGATGACTGCCTCTCTCCCAGTCTCTTGTCCTTCAAAGGATTCTAAGCATAGGATTGTGAAAAATCCCTTTCCAAACCTTTCTGAAATACATTCTTTTCCTTTTTATTTTCCAAAATATAGCTCTTTTATCACTCAAATTATCAATAAAGAATCATCCTTGAATCATCAAAATTGTCCTGATGATGTTGTGATGGATAAAAAGGGTTACTAAAAATCTTATCTTGTTGTTGAGTATCTCAAAAAAAACTTAGTTGATCAACAAAAAATAGATGTCGGTAAAATACCAAAAAATTCTGGAAAATAGTCTCATAGTTTTACTAGGAAATAGCTGACACTTGAGGCATCTGCTTCCATGAAGGGAAAAGTAGCTAAAAAATAATGTGTGATCACTTATACTAGAAGAAAGATTGGGGAGAAAAATAAGGTTGTATCGAAGGAAGAAAGAAACAGGTTCTTGATGAATCAAATAGTTTTAACTATAACGATTTCTTATTCAAATGTGCTAAGAAAACTTGATATGGTGGAATTAGTTGATTTTGAAATGTATCTGCAAAGAATGATGAAAGTCGCAAGCTTCAGGATAAAATTTAGCATCTCTCTAAAGAAAGCTCATATGCCGATTAAAATCTTACTTTTGAGAATTCTAAAATGAAGAATAAGGTGTCAATCTTAACTGATGAGGTCTTTAGGTAAAATGTAGAGATAAGGCATCACTACAAAAACCTGACCCTACTCTTTTAAATTATTCTTCATAGTCCTTCATTTGTTCATTCTTCTCAATTCCTGTGGCTTTTTTCTTAAAAAATATTTAATTAATGCACTGTAACAATCATATCCTACTTATGAATGAATCTTTTCTTTGTGTGTTACATTTGTTCTCCTTAAATAGGAAATTTATTCTTTACGTTATTATTGCCCTAGTGGCCATAAGTTAACTAATTTTTCCTTAATTTTCTCTTGGTTTACTGTTCTCACTTTTCAATGATGCCAAAAGTCGAAATATTGAGTTTATGTAGTAGGGACAAAGTACCAGGTGGACCAGTTACAAAGCAATTTCATTTGTAGATTTTAATGGCATGCTAATAGGGGAAAGTATGTGTTGTGCTGAATAGATGAATCAAGAGACACATATTGACAGAGGGAAGTGTACAAATTCACTAAATTAAGGTGCATGATGATAGAGGGAAGAAATTAGATGTTTTTATTGCTAATTAAAAAAAGAGACCAGGTCCCTGTATTGTATGATGATGGGGGAAGGATGATGCTACTGGAACATTCATCTTTCAATGGTAATCACACTAATTAAATCTTATGACTATGCATTGATGCTCAAATTTTTTTGTTGGTGTGTCATAATAAAAAAGTATGAAAATTGATATATGTAGTTTTGATGATGAGCAGCTAACTGCAAGGGACCAGGTCCCTAGATATGCAAGGTAGAGTATAGCTGGTATGCCTTGTATGCCTAGTTTTGTCGTTTTGTGTAATGAACTTATAGGTGCTATGTTGTACTGGTTAAGATAACTGGTCCAATGATCTTTCAACCTTAATCATCACTCAGCTATTAAAGGACAGAGATGTCTGTTCACCAAACAGTTTTTGCACAATTCTAATGAGTGACGAGAGGCCGCAAAAATTCCATTTCAAGATTGCTCAAGCATTGCTCATGTTCTTCTTTTGTCGTATACTTAATAAGTGTGTGAGTGTTCTTGTGTTAGCAATGATTTGCAATTGAACTACTCATGTTATAAGATTAGAGTTTTCTTTTGTTTAGAGAGAGGCTTAGGTAGAGTTATCTAAGCTTGTTAGAGTGATTAGAGTTAATGAGTATGAAGGGTCCTTGGTAGAGTTACCAAGATGATCTTGAAGTAGAGTTGCTACTACAGAAAGGAGCCTATATTTCGGATAAAATCTAAACTGTAATAAGGAGGTTGATTATAGTGGATTTCTTTGGTGCTTGTGAGGGAAAGCCATGGTTTTTCATTCCTGGGTTTCCATGTAATAATATAGTGTATTTTCTTTTCCAGTACTGTCTCTTACTTGCTGGTTATTTTTATGTACTTTTCTTATGATTTATTTTGAGGGACCAGGTCCCTCACTATATGGTGTAACTCCCAAGGGTTTCAACAATTTGAATTAGAGCACGGTTACTCTAAAAGGTTCACACCTAGACTCTCCTGGTTATCATGTCTACTCCACTAGAAGGTCAATCTACAACAAGGCCACCAACATTCAATGGTAAATATTATTGTTGATGGAATACCAAGATCATTGACTTAATTATGGATGAAGATAGTAAACTTATGGACATAATCCTTGATAGAGCTCATTTTCCTATAAAATAAGTTAAAGAAGGAGATGTTCCAAAAATGATTATCAAAAGTAGTAGGGAATTAAATGAAGAAGACAAGAAAAGAATTAAGAAGAACTACAAGGCAAACAAATAGTTAGTATGTGGTGTAGGACAAGATAAATACCACATTATTTGTGCTTGTGAAAATGCTAAAAAAACTAAGACTTCATGAAAACGGCTCATGAGGGAACTATAGATCTTAAGGATTCACAAGTTGACATGATAACTACCCAGTATGAAACCTTTTCTATTAAAGAAGGAGAGACAATATAGGAAATACATATAAGATTCACTTCTGTCACAATAAACTACACTACCTAGGAGAAGTGATTCCACTATATTAAGAAGTGAGGAAAAATCTTGGGGTTCTACCAAAATCTTATTAAAGAAAAGTAGATGTTATTACTGAGAAAAGATACCTAAAGACAGTCGCTAAGGATGAGCTTATTAAAAATTTAAAGATGCATGAAATCAAGAAGAAGGAAAAACAAGAGAAGAAAAAGGAAAGAGTTAAAAATATCTGGCACAAGGGCACTAAAATTATAATTTAATGAAAAATACACTGATGTTGCCTAATTGGGAAAAATAATTATAAGTTATATGATTAAAAGTAGCCAGCTTAAAAGTAGTGGAAGTAGTGGCAAAGAGGGAGAAATTATGGAGGTTTGTGACAAATGTGGAAATCTTGAGCACTTCTTTAAGGATTGTTCATTGTATAAAATGCACTACAATAATTATCACAACATCAAAGGTTACAAAGGAAGAAATAAGGACTAGGTCCTTATAATATCAAAATGATTGGTTGCAACTGATATTGTACTTAAATAAGCCATAGTTTGTTGAGGTGAGTCCTCCAGTTAATCTGATAAAGGAGAGAAGTCAGTAGATGTTTCCATTCTTTCTAAGGAGGATGACATGGTGACCTTTGATTCCTTGTTTGCTTTTATTGAAACACTAAAGATGAAGAAGAAAATTGGGTAACATTTTTTGACATTAAAGAAACTTTGATAACCATTCTTCTAGAAAGATTCAAAAGCTTGAAAATATATTGATTAACTCCATATGTAAAATGACTTAGAAAAAATTTGATCAATAAGAAAAGATAGAGAGTCAAGAGCTTGAGTTAATTGCTCTAACTCTCTAAATATTAAAAATTGAAGAGCAGGTTACTAAGTTAAAAATCTAAAGATATAAGCTTAGTTAATCAAATAGTGAAAGCTAATAGTGTCTATGCTAAAGAGATAAATAATTCTTTAGAAGAAAAGATAGAACATCAAGATCTTTAGTTGATACATTTGACTCTCCAAATATCAAAAACTAAGCAAAAGGTCTCGAAGTTGAAACCTGAAAATCTGAGTTTGGTAAGTCAAGTAGAGAAAGTAGATTCTTCTGAATGTAAAGGGAAAATAGAAGTCTCAATTTTTTAGGTTAAGCTTGATGAAAAACTGGAGGATTCTCAAAGTCTTTTTATGACTGACTTCAGAAAAATGAGGAGTTAGACAAGGATCTGGTTCCTCTTGGGGAATAACTTAAAAAATTGATACAATGGACTATATCTTCTCAGATCCTTTCTATCTTTATTAATCAAGGAGATAATAATAGTAATGGCCTAGGGTATCAGTACAAAACTCATTCATCTGGGTCACAAGCCAAGGTTGATCAAACTATAAAAAATATGTAAATTCTCGTACACTAACTGTGAAAGTGATGGACTTCTAAAAAAGACTATCTAAGATGGGTTAGAGCAAGAATGACAAAGGTTGGACATGTCCAATAGGGGATCACCTATCCTAAAGTTGTTAGACCTTTGAAAAACATAAAGACAGCGACACTACCTAGCTGGAAAAAAGGGATTTAATCATACCTCTATCATCCTACTGGGAACTCAAGCTCAAATAGGTTCCCAAGTCTAACAAATAATTATAAATGTAGGAGGGAGAAAAGGTTTAAAATAAGAGAAACCTTCTTGTTATGCAATTGCTCAAGACTAAATGTAATGTTTGATTGTATTCTCTTTCCCGAGACACTTCAATGTAAAGGTGTCTTAGGTCATTAGCACTTCTATCCCAAGAATGAACTCACAAAGATATGAAAGAAGCTAGCAAGGTCTATGTAATATAGAAGGAACTCAGGATAATTAAAGAATGCCAAGTCTAGGACCTAGGCTTCAAACAAATTTCCAGAACAAGTCATGGTATAATGTGGTGTAATACATCTAGCAAACTGATTCTAGAATTGGTCAAATTAGCCTTACATACTATCAAGTGAATTAATGTCTCTATATAAAATAGAAAATATTTAGGAGACAGGTATCCTTTGTAAACTAGGTACATGTTTGTCTAAATCTATACCATACACTTAAAGGAATACACACATGGGAACAACTTTCAAGGTGGACAGATGTGACAATCATAAAGTTGGAGATTCATTCAAACTACCGAGGAACCTGGTCGTATCTCTCAGGTTAGTATCATGTATGTGCAAATTTTTTTTGTGCAGCAAAGAAAAAATGGTGTCCTTCTTATCCTTGTGTCAGGACAAGCTTGTCCTATTCTAAAAGGGAAGGTGATTCATCTAAAATATGATATTAATCATACGTTGTTCCCCCAGAAAATCCTTCCTTGTACTCATTGTTCCATAAATCTTGTTGCACCCACTCCTTCTCATATCAAAAAGGGAAAAACCAAATTCCAAATAGACCTTCTCAGAAAAAGACCTTCTTGATGGCCGCAGATCTACTAGGCTCTTGTCCTTCAAAGGATTCTAAGCTTAGCATTTTAAAATATCCCATTCCAAACCTTTCTGAAAAATATTTTTTCTCATTCTCTTATAAAGCTTAACTTCTTCATTACTCAACCTGTCTACAAAGAATCATCATTGAATCTTCAAAATTAGTGTGATGATGTTGTGATGGATGAATTCTGGGTTTCTAAAAATCTCATCTTGTTGTCAAATAGCCTAAAAAGTGCTTAGTTAATCACAAGAAAACTGATGTCAGTAAAATACTAAAACTTTTGTAAAATGGTCTTCAATTTTTACTAAAAAATAACTAATTCGTGGGGGATATATCCCAAGAAGAGAAAAGTTACTAAAAGAGAGTTGTGATCACTTATACTAAAGTAATAAATATAGAGAAAAATAAGGTTGTATCCATGGATGAAAGAAACAAGTTGTTGAAGAATTAAAAGGTGTTAACTGGAAAGAATTTTAATTCAAATATACTAAAGGAACCTGTTATGGTGGAATTTGTTGAGCTACAAATTTAGCTACGAAGGATGAAGAAATTAACAATCTTCATGAGAAAATTTAGTATCTCTCCAAAGAAAGGCCATGTGACAATGAAATACCTAAAATTTAGATTATTGAATTAAAGATGAAGGAGTCAATCTTAACTGATGAGGTCCTTATGTCAAATGCAGAGATAAGGCATTTCAACAACAACCTGACCCTACTCCTTTAACTTTTCTTCGGAACTCTTCACTTTTTTATTCTTCTTGATTACCGTTGCTTTTTCACAAGTAATAGTCAATTTATAAACTACAATGATACTTATCATACTTATTAATTAATCTTTTCTTGTTGTGTTACATCTATTCTCTTTAAATTGTTAAGTTATTGTTCATATAAGTGTTGCCCCAGTGGCCATGAATTAACAAATTTGTTCATAATTTACACTTGTTCTACTACTCTTACTTTTCAATAATGCCAAAAGTGGAAATATTGAATTTATGTAGTAGGGACCAGGTACTAGGTGGACCATGTACCAAGTAATTTGAGTTGTAGATTTTAAGGGCATGCTAATAGGAGAAAGTATATGATATTCTCAATAGATGAATGGAGGGAGTTAAATTAATAGGGGATAGTTTGTAAATACATAAAATGAAGGTGCGTGATGACAAAGAGAAGAAATCAGAGGTTTTTGCTGCAATTGCCAATAAGGGACTAGGTCATTATACTTCATGATGATAGAGGAAGCATGATGATAGGGGGAATATTCATTTTTAGTTGGTAATCACAGTGATTAAATATGATAAATTAACATCAATACTTAAAATTGTATGGTTGGTTTGTCATTAGTAAAAAGGAAGAAAATTGTTATAAGTAGTTTTGATGATAAGCAGCCAACTGTAATGGCCCAGGTCCCTTATTTGAAAGGTATTGTACCATGGCACGCATTGTCTGCATGGCTTTTTCCTCTTATGTAGCTAACTTGCATATTCTATTTTGTAATTAATAAGTAACTGGTCAAATGATATTTTAACCCTAATCACCACTCAACTATAAAATGAATGAAACACATCTTCATTAAAAAGTTATTGCACAATGTTAAAAGTGAAGAGAGACTGTAAAACCTTCATTTCAATATTACTAAATCATTGTTTATGTTCTTATCTTTATAGTATTCTTAATAAGTATGTGTGTGTTCTCGAATGAGTAATGATTTGTAATTAAACTACTCATGTTATAAGGGTAGTGTTTTCATTATTTGAGAGACGGGCTTAGGTAGAGTTCCAATGTTGATCTTGTAGTAAAATTTTTACTAGTGGAAGTATCTTAAAGGTAGGCTAAAATGGAGAATGTAATCAAGAGGTTGTTTATATTATATTTCTTTGGTACTTGTGACAGAAAGCCACATTTTTTCTCTTCCTAGGTTTACAATAAAAAAATTTATCTCCTTACTCTTCCTACAATGTCTTTTACTTCCTGGTTATTTTGGTGTACTTTGCCTGCGATTGATTTTGAAGGACTTGGTCCCTCACTGTGTGGTGTAAATTCCAAGGGTTTCAAAAAGATCTTAACTTTTTTCAGTAATCTTATGCTAAGATATTGAGGTTTTTTTCTAAAGATTCCTTTTGTTTCACTCTTTCATAGATGACTAGGATACATGCTACTGCTACATAAGACAAGGACACTAAGTCATAACTAGGGATTATGTCACTATTCATGGATTACTTAGAGTTCAAGAACAACTGAGATATGTATCCCAAGTAAGAGACTAGGATACAGATCTTTCACCAGACCTTATTCTCTCTTTTGATCCCAAGATTTCTCTACCCCATCCTATGGTTGGAAAAGGACCACCCAATGGTCCATGGGGTTTATTTCTTCTTTATTGCTCAGGAAAGAATTTGTTTAGCCCTTAGGATTAGGTTGTGGTGCACCATATGATGGTGCACACCATAAGGATTAGAGAAATATTAAGTTGGGGTACAGCTATAGTTGAGCCTTTTACAGTTGAGGTCTTTTCTACATCAGCAGTTGCTTAGTTGGTGGTTGCCCAACCTGTTATGTCTATTAAGGAATAGAAGATGTTGGGCTAATTATTAATATTAACTTTGCCTAGGTTTTTTGGTGCATAGAGCTAGGATGCTTGAGTATTCTTAATTTTTTGCAATGATATGGTCCATAATTGTGGCCTACTTAAGACCCATCATATGGATTACACTAATTTTTTGTTAAATTTGGCAGCTCGACACTAGTAGAAAAGGTGATCTAGATTCTAAGACAGTTGAATCTCCCCCATTAACATGGACTCAGTTCTTCATGGTCATCATGGAGAAGTTTATGCCTCAAATTCTTATAGATCATTTAAGAGATTATTTCTTAAGGGTAAATCAGGGATCCATGACTATTATGGATTTTAAGGCTCAATATCATGAGCTATCTAGGAATGCTACATCTATTTTGACTACTAAGTATGAAACGTTTTGGTGTTTTTCTTGGTGATTAAGACATTCTCTCTACATTGCTATGTAGAATTTGATTTATCCTGGTAGGTCTATTGATCGGTTCTTGATCATGTACAAGTCCTCAAGGAGATTCATCGTGAGGCCAACGGGGCAGCAATATGAGGATAGTTTTAGTGGGAGCCTTAGTGTCCCATGGTTTCATGGAAATGGTTGCACGGTAAGTACCCTCTGTGTTAACCTTATAAACATTAGGTATGTCTAGTAGGCTCATTCATGCCACACTTTAGATCTTTAATGGAGGCTTGTCTAGTTACAATGATCATCTTGGCTAGGTAGTGATCAGCCTCTGATTGGTTTATCTCCTGGTTATTCTAATTATATTATTCTAGGTTAGCTGGATTTTCTAGTTTTTGTACAGCGCTAGGGGCATGTTATGGTTATAGGGCAATGGGCTATTTCCTAAGAGATTTCCCTAATTGTGGAGAGATGGTTCCTTTATATCAAAGTGTTCTTTTGATTAAAGAAGTACCTCCCTTAGCTAGAGGTAGTATGCATGGTCATCGAGGTAGTCCTTGGGTGATCGTAGAATTTAAAATGTAGGTAACGTCATTGGAGATTATTTAGGATCTGAACCAAGTTGTGGGCATGGTTTATTTCATGTAGTACCTGCTAGACCTAAGGTTGAGTCTTAAGATAGTTCTATAATAGGTAGAAATTTAGCCTATCGTCAATTAACATTTGCTTTATTTGATATGAGATATACTTTTTCTTGTGAATTTATTTATTATGCACTACAGTTAGAGTTATCTTGGGATTCTTTATCAGTGTTGTTATGTGTATCTACTCTTGTGGGTGATTCCTTAGTAGTGGATCGGGTATATAGATCAAGTGTTGTGACTATTCGAGTGTTTGATAATCAAATTGATCTTATTATTTTATACAAGGTGGATTTTTATTTGCTTTTGGGCATGGAGTATTTATCCCCATATTATGTGACCTTTCAATGTTTTCCCAAGACCGTTACCTTAGCCATGCTCGTCATACCCCCGATTGTCTGGCAGAGATCTATTACCAATGACCTATAGGGTATTATTCCTTATATTTAGGCTAGGAGAATTATTTTGTAGGGTTGCAAATCTTATCTCTCTTATATATGTGAGGTTAGTGTTTAGAGTTCGTTACTTTACTCTGTTCCTAGTGTTCATAAGTTTCTGGTTGTTTTTCTTCCAAGTCAACCTAGTCTTCCTCCTAAGTGCAATATTAAGTTTCTTATTAATTTTGAGTTGGGAACCCAACCTATTTCTGTGGTACCATACTATATCATTCCTACCGAGCCTACGGATCTGAATTCTCATCTGTAGTTTCTTCGGGGTAAGGGTTTAATTAGAATGATTATGTCTCCTTGGGGTACTCCATTCTTGTCTGTGAAAGAGAAGAATGGTTTCTTGCATATGTGTATTGACTACTTGTAGATTAAAAAGGTGACAGTGGAGAATAGTTATCCTATGACTCATATTGATGATTTATTTTACCATCTTCAGGGAGCAGTTGTATTATCTAAGATTGACTTTAGGTGTGATTATCATCAATTGAGGATTTTGGCTGAAGATAGCCTTTAGGACCCTTTATAGCCATTATAACTTCCTAGTACTATCTTTTGTGTTAACTAATGCATCATCAATAGTTATGAACTTTATGAACTATATGTTCAGGCCCTATTTATATTATTTTGTGATTGTTTTCATTGATGATATCCTTGTGTATTCGAGGAGTAGAGAGGATCATATACATCATTTGAGGATTGTGCTTTAGACTTTGAGAGATCATAGGTTTTTGCCAAATTCTCAAAGTATGAGTTTCTCCTTGAGTTGGTTACATTCCTAGGACATATGATATTTAAAGAGGGAATTATTGTTGATCAATCAAAGATTAAATATATTCATTATAGGCTAGGCTTGCATGTCTATATGAGGTTCATAGGTTCTTTGATTTGGCTTGTTATTATAGGTAATTGATTATGGATTTTTCTACTATTGCACTACAGATGACCAAATTGAATAGGAAGTAGGTTAATTTCCAGTGTTCCGTGGCGTATGATTTTAGCCTTTAGAAGCTAAAGGGATTTCTCACTTCAGCTCATATATTTGATCTTTTTGTTAAGGGTAAAGAATTTACTATGTAATATGATGCTTTTAGTATTAGTTTGGGTTGTATGTTAATGCAACAGGTTTGAGTTATTCTTTAAGTGTTAAGGAAGATAAAGGTGCAATATTGCAAATTCCCACTCATGATTTGAATATAACAACAATAGTTTTTGCATTTAAAATTTAGAGGCATTATGTGTATGGCATGCATCATGAGATCTACATAGATCATCGTAGTCTTCAATATCTTATGACCCAGAGAGAGATTAATTCTCAAAAGCAGAGATGAGTGAAGTTTCTTAAGGATTATGATATCTCTATTTTGTACAGTTCAGGCAAGGCAAACATGGTAGCAGATACCTTAGGCTAGAGCACAGTAAGTTTAGGTAGCTTAGTTTCTATTTGGCATTGGTGTGGGACGTCTAGTCCTTAGCAAACTTGATTATGAGACTTGATGTTTATGATTCTATGAGTATTCTTGATAGTTTTGAGGAAAAGTCTACCCTTTTTGAGTAGGTTTGAAGTCGTCAGTTTGAGGATATGAGACTTTGCATCATCTATGATCAGGTGTTGAGTGGTCACACCAAGAGGCTACCCTCGATTTTGATTGTGTTCTGAAGTTTAATGGTTGTATTTGTGTTCTGAGGGTTGGAGACTTGATTCAGTCAATTTTTTGAGAGGCTCATGGCTCTAGATATTCTATTCACCCTGGGATATCTAAGATGTACAAAAATTTGTAGAAGCATTACTGGTGGATGGCATTAAGAGAGACGTGTCAGACTTTATAGCTCATTTCCTATTTTGTTAGTAGGTGAAGGCCGAGCATCAGAGAACTGGTGGCTTGATACATAAGATTGCCATTCTCAATGGGAAATGGGAGAATAATACTATTGACTTTGTAAGCGGTTTGCCTTGCACCTCCCGCTGTTCAAATACAATTTTTTTGCATTATGGAATGATTGAAAAAATCACCAAATTTTATTCCTAATCGATGTCCTTTAGGGATGAGAGGTTAGCCTATATATATGTTCATGTGATAGACTATTTTCACGTAGTGCAAATATCTATTATTTTTTCATACCAGGGTGCAGAGTTCACTTTTAGCTTTTAGAGACCTTTTCAGGAGGTTTTTGGTACTCAGGTTTATCATAGAACAACATTCCACCCTTATACTGATAGACAGTCAGAGAAAACTATTCATGTTCTAGAAAATAAGCTCTAAGCCTATGTTGTGGATTTTGGAGGTCCATGGGAACAATACTTAGATTAGGCAGAGGTAACATATAATAATAGCTACCATTTACATATTTATATAGCACCCATTAAGTATTTATAAGGTAGGAAATGCCATTCTTCACTTTTATGGTTTGAGATATTAGAGATTAGACCCTTTGGTATTAACTTGCTTCAAAAGTCGTAGGATATAGTCAGGTTGATTCAGGATAAGTTGAGGGAATCTCAGAGGTAGGTAAAAGGCTTATGTAGATCATAGACTTTGTAACTTGAGAATTTGAGTTGGCAATCGGGTACTTCTTTGATGATTTGCCATGAAGCATGTGATGAGGTTAGCGAGAAAAGGTAAGCTCAATACCAGATATATCAAGATATTTAAAAAAAATTTACACAGTTAGAGAGGTAGAATATAAGTTAGACTTGCCCTTATATTTTGTTGTTGTTCATCCGATTTTAATATTTCTATGTTGTGGATGTATATTCCATATACATCTCATATGCTAAGAGGAAAGTCAGTTTAGTTGAATGAGAATTCGACATTTGTGGCAGACTCAGTGTTTATAATAGCCAGGGATGTCAGGTGATTGCACATTATAGAGATTCTAGTAGTTAAGGCTTAGTAGAGACATCGCATAGTATAGAAGGCTACTTAGGATATCGAGGGTGAGATTTGAGACCAGTATACTTACCTATTTGAGGCTCCCGATATATCGCAACCCTTTAATTTAGCAAACAAAAGTTCATTCAATTTTGAAAATTGGTCATTTTTTTATTGCCAAGTATTTTCATCATTTAGAGCATTAAAATGGTTACCTCAATTCATTTATGACTTGCTGGAGCTATCAATTTAGTTAATGGGTAGTTTGATTTGGTTTTAGAGCTATCTCCACGTTTTGAAGACTTTATGAGAATGAATAAGCTGTCAAGAAAAAACATTAGCTTAACGACCTCGTATGTATATTTTGGTAGTTCCAACACCTCCTAAACATCGACTTTAGTTTATCTGAACCTTTGGTTTGGGTCTTATGGCTTACGAACTCATTCTAAGCTATTGGTCCAAAATTAAGAAAAATAGCACTAGGGTGTAGGACACACTTTTCATCGAAACAACCTAGAATGGAAATTTCAAATGCATAATTGAGTCCACAATGTCAAATATGATATAGTGGCATAGTTAATTTGCATATAAAATATTTTGAACAAATCCTAAGGGGTTGGTGAAGACTTTGAGAAAATTCCAAGTCATTAGATGGTGCACTAAGCTTGTGCATCCGTTTAAGTGTCCCTTTGGGCACTTTAGCAGAGACCTCTTTATCAGTCAGCAGGGAGCTTTAGTAGCCCAGAAGCCCGAACGAGCCTATTGAGCAGAAAGCTAACTGCTGAAGCATAACACGCTTTAGCAATGGCTATCTACTTTCGAGGCATGTGCTTTAGCCATGACTTGTCTGCTTTAGCGGCATTCCCTGCTTAGGCAGGTACGACTTTAATGGATCAAGAGCGCTTTAGCTATGACTTCTAATGTGGCTAGGTGCCCACTTTAGCGTTACTAAAGAGCCATTAAATGGTCCATATTCATAATTTTTCTTCCATTTTCACACAAGATCAATAGTGTAAAACCCTAGAACTTGTAGAAATATGGGAGAAACATTAATAAGTTATTTTTGGGAGTTTGTGAACTTGAATTACTCATTTTTCCTCCAATTTATTGGTAAGTTCTCATTAATTCCATCATTATTTTCCCAAAATTCATATAATATTCGTGGGTTAATTTCAGAGCCATTAGATCTTTGGAATTTGCTATCCTTGAGGGTAAATGTTCCTTGATCATAGAGGGATACATTGAAAGTTTTGACAGTGCAATTCCACAAGCAGGTGCTATAAGAGAGTTTTGGTTGATGTTGGATGCGAAGCATAATAATGCACTATAGCTACCATTGTTCACATATAGATTATTGTATTATTGTTTAGATAGTGTGGTATCATGCAAAAGATTCTAAAAAGGGAAATTCACTGACTTAGTCGATTTCATTAGGCTTTCTTTGGCGTTCAGGTAGGTTAGGTTTACTTTTCTTATTGATTTCCCTAACATGTAGTATATTAATGATAACTCCTTATATGTGGGTTGGTAATTAGGTATTGGAGTTATAATTTGTATTATATAGAATATTTATCCTAATAAGGAACCATAAATAAGTCATAATTGACATAGTTACTCAGGCTTTAGAAAGAATTGTTATCTTAGGACCAAAAGTGGCTTATTTAATATGTAGTATGAGAATTAGACACCTTAGGCTAGTATCGGGTAGAATTTTCCTTTGAATGGATTTCGAAGATTAAGAGTGACACCTCTGACCGACATTAGAGTTAGATTAACATTAGCCCCTTGTAGACTTATTAGATGCATTATATCTTTTAAATGAATATTATTGAGATTGATAATGCTAGATACATGATACTTGTGCTAGATTTGTATACTTTTGCTAGATTCATTCTTGTGAGTTGATGCTAGTTTTGATTCAAGTTTGGTAAATTATGATCTATGAGTTTGGGTTTATGAGCACTTTCGGGAGACATTAATGTTAGATTAACATTAACCCCTTGTAGACTTATTAGGTGTGTTATATCTCTTAAATGAATATTATTGAGATTGATAATGCTAGATACATGATACTTGTGCTAGATTGGTTCTTGTGAGTTGATGCTAGTTTTGATTCAAGTCTGGCAAATTATGATCTATGAGTTAGGTTTTATGTCCAAAATTTATTACATGAGTTCCGGTTGAAGTCGAATCTTGAAAGATGCATATGGAATCAATGGTATGGAAAG
The DNA here is from genome assembly GCF_002878395.1 of Capsicum annuum. Taxonomy (NCBI): domain Eukaryota; kingdom Viridiplantae; phylum Streptophyta; class Magnoliopsida; order Solanales; family Solanaceae; genus Capsicum; species Capsicum annuum. The sequence goes on along the minus strand of NC_061122.1, from coordinate 146,309,498 downwards.
ATTCATAGTTATAATTTTTATATTTTGTTATTTAATATATTTTCGAGTACTTCTTCTCTTAAGTTATACCCTTTAGGCTTATGGAGGCTCATGTTGGGTTATTGACTTTTCTGCACTTCCTGTCTTATGGGCGTCAATTTTGTATAGATAGTAGCATCTTTCTTTATGTTAGTATCATTTTTGTTTATATAATTACTTACTTACTGTAGTCGAATGGTTATTCCAGGTTTGTCATTTTACTTAACTTAGTTTGTTTATCTTGCATATTTTTTGTTTATTTAATTACTTACTTACTGGGTGCCTGTGGAATTGGTACTAATACATAAATTTTGGATCTTAGTGGTGCAAATCTTATTAATAATGCTTGTTGCTTATGTTACGGTCGTGCTGGTGCCAAATGGACACTGAGCAAAAACTTTTAAAAAAGAATAGACAATGCAAATTTTCACTATGCCAATAGCTCCAAAACATCAATTTTAGGCTAGGTAGATAATTGGTTTGTGTCCCATTGCACCTCAGCTCATTTCAACCTATTGGTCAGAAAATCAAAAGTTTAAAAATATGGGTGTTGGACTCACAATTGGCCTAAACAACCTAAGATGAAAAAATCCAATGTTACTAATGCATCCGAAACATTAAATTTAGTGGGGTTACATTGTTTGTTTACGAAAATTAAAGTGTAAATGAGTTTTAAAGGTGAAAAATAAGTTTTGACCTTGTTGAACCAAGGACATGGCAATCACGGAAAATGAAGGGCAACCTCAGACCAACGTCGAGCGAAGACGGTACCTCTGTACCTGGAGGGGTTATAAATAGCCCACTCGATCAAGATTTTGCCATTTTTCACTTCTCTATGGACCATAGAAACCCTAGAATGTTATGCTAACCTCAAATTGATTTTCTGGGTTGAGTTAGAAGCTTGATTAATAAATATATTCATGTTTAACAATCTATTTAAAGTATGAATCCATCATTTCTAAGAATTAATTAATTTATTTTTTTTTCCAAAATCCAAATTAGTTTAATGGCATGATTTTGGCCCAAAAAAGAATTTTTTTCACTTAATATGGTTTTAATTCCCTAATAATGCGTGAGCATTGGGTTATTCTTGGAAACGTGTTTTCCGTATGTGGTACCCGCTAGGGTGTTTTGGTTGTCATTTTTAGATCTTAATAACAATGGTGCAATATAAGTATCAATGTTCTCATAATGATCTATAGATTGTGATTTAAAAGTATGTCACCTTGCAGTAGCTTCTCATAAGGAAAAAGTAAAGGTTTAGCGGTTTATAAGTTATCTTTACATTTGAGGTAGGTTATGCTTATTTCTTGCTAGATTGGCAACTGTTATATTATAATTTTGATATGTGGTTATATTTGGGAAGGTTTTTAGGTGTTCTATTGGAAAATAATAAAACTTGGGTTTAGTTGAATTTTTTGGGTCCTTTGCACTCATAGTATGAAATGCTTTACTTGTAGGCTAGAGCCTTGGTTAATTTGACTTATTGTCTCATAGATGGAATGGGAATGCTTTAGTTTCTTTAGTTAGATATAAGTGACCTTGTCACCCATGAGTTGGGTTAAGTTGACCCTAGTTACTCAAAATTCTGGTACTGTACAAGTTGCCTTAGATGAGTTAAGAGTAGTTCTTGTGAAAGATATTTACCTTAGGAAAAATGTGACTTGATAAACATCTAAGACCTATTTTATTTACTTTAGTCTATTCCTAAGTAGAAGTTAGACTTGAAATTTATTTTTGGCAATTAGAAGTGGGAGCTTGATCCATAATAAACATGGACATACGTAGTTCCATTAAAGACCTTAGGCTCTTCTTAAATACTTAGAGAATGTCATTGGGAACATATTGGCTAAACTTTGTAAATAAATTATGGTGATTACATTAGAAGTGATTAATATTATTGTAGACTAAATTATCAATAATTCAATAAATAGCTATGGATCATGTTATTAATTAAGCCCATGACTATGTTATTATTCAAATCATTAACTTTACTACTATTTTAGGATTTGGATTATGATATTACTCATTCTATGCTTTGTCTAGTTACTAAACTATTGATTATGGCAATGCTTTCTTGTTGCTACTACTGTGAGTCATGATACTAAAGGTTGTAAAAGGTATATTTATTGACTTCATAGGAAGCCATGCTACTAGTCATGTCTAACCAAGTAATGCCTTAAAATATTTGTGCTATCTATATATTCATATATTTATGGATAAATTATCCTTGACGATAAATGATGACATATAGAGGTACGATTTTCCTTATTTCTCTATTAACTTAGCCATTGTGGGGTTTATCTTTGCTTTAGCCCTTCTGGTGATTGCCTTTACTTTAGCCCATGTGGGGCTGTCACTTACTTTTGCCCTCGTGGGGCTTCTCATTTACTTTTTCACTTGTGAATTAGTGCTTTATTATTTATATGTATATATATATATATATATTGATGTGATGATGATGGCCAATAAGGCCAAAGGATATACTGATGTGATAAATATGCCTGGAAATGCGAAAGGATATATAGACTTTATGATGAGATAAGAGCAAAATATTGACCTTAGGGTGCCGATTATAGTGCACTACCATTAATTACTTATAAAATAGAATAGTTAATGATAAATTATTATTAGGAAGTTGTGATGGTTATAGTTTAAAATTGAATCATGACTAGTTAATAAGTGGGAACTTGTTGAAAAATGAGGATTCACGTAGTGAGTAATGCTAGTATCAAATAAGGGTTAATTAAGTTATGCTAACTATTATAATAAGCTTTGTGGTAACTTTTTATCAACCAAATAAATATATCACATGATATATAGAGATTTAGGGGACTAGCAAATGACCTTTGTATAACTAATGTACATTAGTTAGCGAATATAGGTAATATGAGGTAAATGATGGCAACAGTATGGACTTTATTATACGGTCGATGTTGGTAACTAATGAAAGTTGGGTAAAATGTTTGATTGATGATAAATATGGAACATGGTCGAACAATAATGAGAGTTGTATATGTTCTTGGTTTAATAGGTGTATTTTTATTATTTCCTGTGGTGTACTCATTGTGGTATGTCACACTGTGATGGGTTTCTTCACTTTATGCACTTATTGGTGTATCGGCGCAAACTTTGTACTTGTGTTTCTTATGAATGTATTTGTGTTGCTTTATGATTTAAAGTTATTTATTCTGATGTACGACTATATTGAATATGATGATACATTATGTTATTATATTTCTAATTTGATTACTTATTATATATACAGTGATGATAGACAATTGATGTTTGATTTTGTACCATGACATCGATATGTTTATCTTGCTTTATGTCTACTTTATATCATGACTTAGCTCAGTCAACCAATGATGCCTACGAAGTACCTAGTGTTTTGGTACTCATACTACACTTCTGTACCTTTTTGGTGCAGATCTAAGTACTAAATGTCGTCGTTGAGTTATGTTTATTCTATTATTGCCATCCTGGAGATAGGATAAGCTATTGGTGTTTTTAGTCACCTATTTCCTTCTATATTTTATTTCATTATTTTTATTTGAGATAGATGTATTGACTTTTTAAGATTCATAGGTTGTATCCCAATCAATATCATACTTACATGATCTTGTTCCGATTATACCAGGAATTTGGATTTGTATCTATGTTTAGTATCTATTGATCTTAGAATTCTATTTATGTATATCTTATGTTCATTCTATTTTTGCCTAGTTGGGTATATCTTGTCTAGGTACCCATTGAGATAGCTCTGAGTTAATGTATTGGCTTACCTATTAGCAATATATAATAGGTGCGATCATGAATTTTAAAGAAGGTCATGAAAAATTGGTATAAGAGCCTAGGTTTCACTAGTATTGTTGAAACAAGACCAAGTGTGTAATAGAGTCTTGTGGATCAGAGCATTGATATCCATTTCCTATCTTTGGGAGGCTATAAGACATTATAAAGAGTATTTCTTTTCTTTCACTCATATTATACTAAGAGGCTCAGTTAGTTTGTAAATATTCCCTTTACTTTACTCTTTCACAGTTACCTAAGACACGTGCGACGTTTATGCAAGATGAGGGTCTTGAGATCGAGCACATGGATCCTATTCCTATTTATGGATGACCTAGATATAGAGGATAGTGGCGTGATGTATCCCTAGCTTGGGACTAGGATAGGACACTTTCCCAAGATATTTTCCTGTACCTGATCCATAGATTCCTCCATAATAGTTAGCGGTCGGTCTGCGATAAGTAGAGGCTCCACCAGCCTTTGTTTTTTATAACTTCTCAGAGATGCCTTGATTAAGCTATTGGATATTGATGGGGGTATGATGCCTAATGCTACAAAATCTACTAATCAAAGTGCTACAGAGGTAAGTACAAAACCTGTAGCTACAGCTCACAAAATTGAGGTTCTTCTTGCATCGATAGTTGCTCAGCCAGTAGCTCTTCCATTAGTTGTGACCCAACATACTATGTAATTTAAGCAGAAGAAGATGTTAGGTAGATTACTAATCTTGTCTACGTCTATTTTTAGTGATCTAGGAAAGGATGCATGAGTTTCTGACTACTTATGAGGACAGGCTTTGTAATTTAGGCCTTATTAAGACTTATGGTGTGGATTACACCACTTTTTAGTTTGATTTGTTTGCTCTTCATTAATGGAGAATTTAGATGGATTTTAGACCAGCTCGATCTTTTCCCTTGTCATGGACTCAGTTCTTTGAGAAGTTCTTGGAGATGTATTTGTCGAACAATCTTTGAGAGACTAAGCAATCCATTCTCCAGATTAGAGCAGGGCTCGATGGCAGTTGTAGAGTATAAGGCCAATTTTTATGAGTTAGATGGTCATGTTACTTCTATATTTTTACACTGAGAATGAAAAGTTTGCTGCATTGTTAGAGGGTTGATACTCCCTATTCTTATGGCTACCTAAAGTCTAATTATTATGTGTAGGATTTTGCTGAGGTTTTATATCATGCTACGATGATATAGGAGATACAACATAATAGTCATGAGGGCTATGATAAGAGGCCTAGGTTTTAGGGTAGATTTGGTGGGAGTCATAGTAGTTCCCACTTTAAATATTGTAATTCTCATGTTGGGTATCCTCTGTATCTATATTCTCAACCTAAGAGTCAACCTAGTTGTCCAATTCTGGCATCTCTTCAAATTACTGATGGAGGTTAGTCTATACTAGTGGTCTCTTGCTAAGGGTAATGATCAGTCTATGACAGATTTATTTTTGGGTCAGGCTAAATATAGTGGTTAGCTGGATCTGTTGGTTCTGGTTCTGCTTATGTTTTCTTTTTAATTGTCAACTTCCAGGTCTGTATTCATGGGAGTGCCCTGGTCGGGTTGATTGTTATTTAAACCTAGGGTGTTTCCCCTATTAGTATAGTTTAGCCAAAAGGTAAAGATTGTTCTCATGGTTGCAGAGGTGCTTATCAGGGAGCTCGAGGTAGTACTCAGGTAGGAAGGACATGAGTTAGGTAGGTACCTTGCCAAGTGTTGGGCATGGGTAATTGTGTGCAGTACCTGCTAGGCCTAAGGCTAAGACATAGAATGTTGTAGTTATTGTTACGATTATGAAGTGCCACAAGTTTTCTTTTGCTTTATTTAATCTAGGATACACTTATTCTTATATATCTACTTATTAGGTACTACGGTTGGAGTTAAGTAGAAATTTATTATCTATGCCATTGTGTGAATCTGATTTTTTAGTAGTAGATTGAGGATTTAAATAATGTGTTGTTATAGTTAGGAATGTTGATACTTATGCTGATGTTATTATTCTGGATATGCTGGATTTTGATGTGATTCTTGTCATGGTCTAGTTATCCCACCATCATGCGGTCATGGATTATTTTACAAAGATCATTACCTTAGCCATGCCCAATGTACCCCCAATCGTGTGTCAAGGAGCGGTTAGTCATAAAACCATAGGGATTATTTCTTATGTTTGTTTTAGAAAAGTTATATCGAGTGGTTGTGTGTCTTATCTCGCTTATATTTGTGATACTCATGAGGATGGCCGAGCACTTGACTCTATTCTTGTTAATTATGAGTTTTAGTATGTGTTCCCTATTGATCTACCTGGGATTCCCCTATCTGCGAGATTTAATTTGCTATTAACCTCATGCCTGGTACTTGACCTTTTTCTTTGGTACCCCCTATATGCCTCCTGCCAAGCTTAAGGAGATAAATTCTCAACTTCAGGATCTTTTTGGTAAAGGTTTTATGAGTCTGAATGTGTCCCCATAGGGAGCTTTAATGTTTTTTGTGAAGAAGAATGGTAACTCCATGCATATGTGTATTAATTATAAGCAGCTTAATAAGGTGACAGTGAAGAAAAATTATCCTATACCTCACATTGATGATTTATTTGACTAGGATTAATGTTCAGCCATGTTTTCTAAGATTGATTTAAGATCTGGTTTTCACAAGTTGAGGATTTGTGTTGAGGATATCTAGGAAACAACTTTTATGACTTGTTATGGTGATTATGAGTTTTTAGTGATGTATTTTGGGTTGACTAATATGCTAGCCGTATTCATGGATTTGATGAACTATGTGTTCAGACCCTATCTTGACTTCTTCGTGATTTTTTTCATTGATGATATTCTTGTGTATTCGAGGGTAGTGAGGAGCATGTGAAATATTTGAGGATCGTGCCCAATACTTTAATGGACCATTTGGTTTTTCCCAAGTTCTCTAAGTGTGACTTTTTGCTTGAGTCGATGACATTCCTTAATCATATATTATCTAAGGCTTATATTATGGTAGACCCATATAAGATTAAGGTGATTTGTGATTGGGTTTTGCTGGTTATTGTGTATTCTTTGTTGAAGTTATTTTTCACTATTTCATCCCCTATGACTTAATTGATTCGAATGAAGGTTCCTTTACAATGTTTTGAGGAGTGTGAGTTGAGCTTTTGAAAGCTTAAGGATTTTTGTAGTTCAGCTCTACTATTAGATTTTCTAGTTGAGGGTGAGGGATTCAATATGTTTTTTGATTCTTCTTGTGTTGGTCTGTGTTGTGTTTTCATGCAACATGGTTATGTCATTACCTATGGTTCTAGACAACTCAAGGTGTATGAGCGCATCTACCCCACTCATGATTTGGAGTTGGCAGAAGTATCTTTCATGCTCAAGATTTGGATGCATTATTTTTATGTGGTGCATTGTGAGGTTTTCACTGATTATTATAGCCTTCAGAAACTTTTGACCCAGCAAGAGTTTAACGCTCGAAACCATAGATGGATAGAGTTTCTAAAAATCTATGATCTTTTCATCTTGTATCATCAGGGTAAGAAGAATGCAGTAGTTTATTCCTTGTGTCGCAAGGCTGTGTGTAGGGGTAGATTTTCTTGCATATTAGTTTTTCAGAGGCCCTTAGCACAGAACGTTCAGTCCTTAGCCAATTTGATGGGTCCCCTCAATATTTTAGATCCTAAGAGGATTTTGGCTAGTATAGAGGGGAGGTCCTCACTATTTGATTAGATTTGTGATGGATAGTACGAGGATGGAAAGTTTGGTCCTTTTGTTATCTGGTGTTGAGTTGTGATTTTAGGAGCCAAAATATTGATTTTGAGGGTGTTTTGTGATTTTAGGGCCGTTATTGTGTTCCTCAAATTGGTGTCTTCATTTAGTCGATTCTATATGAGGCTTATAACGCTAGATATTCCATTCATCCTAGTATAGCTAAGATTTATAGAGATTTGAGAGAGAATTATTGGTGGGATATCACGAAGAGAGATGTGGCAGACCATACTGCTCATTGCCTATGTTGCCATCAAGTAAAGGTCGAGAATCAATGTCTTAGTGGTTGGACATAGAGATTGCCCATTCCTTAGGAAAAATAGGAGAGGATTGCTATGGACATCATTAGTGGGCTACCTCGTATTCCCCATGATTTTGATGGTACTTGGGTTATTATAAATTAATTAACCAATGTAACATATTTCATTCCAATTGATATAACTTTCAATGCTAGAGATTAACCTATATATATGTTCGAGAGATATTTTGTTTACATGGGTTGCCCATTTCTATCATTGTAAACCATGGTAATGTGTTTACTTTGAGGTTTTGGAGAGCATTCCATGAGGATTTGAATACTCGAGTGTATTTGAGTATAGTCTTTCACCCATGGTCCAATGGTCAGTTTGAGCGGACTATTTGAGTTATCGAGGATATGATCATAGCCAATGTTAAGGTTTTTAGAGGTCAGTGGGATATGTATATAACATTGGTAGAGTTGCGTATGACAACAACTATGAATTGAGTATTGAGATGGCACCTTTTGATGCCTTATATGGTAGGAGATATCATTATTTGGATGGTTTGGGACTTTGGAGGTGAGATCTCATAATTTACTTCAAGAATTGTTAGGTAGAGATAGGGTAATTTAGGAAAAGCTGATAGTATCCTTGAGTAGGCAGAAGGCCTACGCTGACCGTAGGCTTTATGCCATGAGATTTCTTTATATTTAACCCATAAAGGGTTTGATGAGGTTTGGAAGAAGTGTTATCTCAGTCCTTAACATATTGGTCCTTTAGAGATTCACAGTATCGTAAAGGGGGTAGTTTATGAGTTAGCCCTACCTCCAAGCTTTGTTACTATTCATCTTATTTTCCATGTCTCTATGCTGGGACAGTATATTCTTGATCTGTGTTATGTTGTTAGATAGGACTCAGTCATGTTGGATAAGCATTTAACCTTTGTGTAGGAGCCTGTTTTGATTTTGGCTAGCAAAGTGAGGTAGTTAAATAGTAGGGAGATTCCTGAAGTTAATTTTCATTGGAAGCACTGCCTTGTAGAAAAGGCCACTTCAGATATCGAAAATGAGATATGGGCCCAGTATCCCAACCTGTTTAAGACTTCATGTACTTCCCCATCTTTAACTTTTGAGGATGAAAGTTCCTTGGAAGTGGATGTTGTAATGACGCTTTTGGTCATTTTCTCTAATTCCAAAATTTTTTTCCCTTTAAATCTTGTCCATATCTACCCTAAGTCTTTTATGACTTGCTAGGATTGATAGTTCATTTAGTTTGTATAGCCAATTCCCTTTTTCAAAGTCTTCATTTGTTCCAAATGGCCACTAAAAATAGCCCCCTTGGTTGAGATTTGGCCATTTTTCACTTCTATTTGGACACTAGAAACCCTAGAATGATATGTTAGCCTCAAATTTATCCTTGGGGAGAGGGGGAGTTATATTATTGATTAATATATATATTCATGATTAAAAATGGATCTAAGGTATGAATCATTCATTTTAAGCATTAATTTCTTGATTTTTCTTGAGGGCATGATTTAGCTGAAATAAGCATGGTTTTCACTTAATTCTTGACGGTTTTGATTATCTAATAGTGCATGAACATCGTGTTGATCTTTAAAAGGTTTTTTCTGTATGTGGCACTCACCTGAGGGTTTTGGATGTCATTTTTGAACCCAAAGCACAATGATGCAATATGGGTATCGATGTTCTCATAATAACTTGTAGATTATTTTTTTTGATAGAATGGCAGCTTGAAGAAGCTTCTCGGAAGGGAAAAGCAATGTTTATCAATTTATGAGGTTCCTTTGGATTTGAGTTAGGTTATGATTACTTCTAGCTATATGGAGCTATGTTATAAAATAATTTTAATATCTTGTAAGATTTGGGAAGGGTTTAAGTGTTGGATTGGTAAATTGTAACAGTTGGGTTTGGTGGAATTATTGTGGTCCTTTGAACTCATGGTATGGAATGCTTGACATGTAGGCTAGAACTTTATTTAATTTGGCCTATTGTCTCATGGATAGCATGAAAATGCTTTTGGTACTTTAGTTAGATGGGAGTGACCTTGTCACTCATCAGTATAGTTAAGTTGACCCTAGTTACTTATACATGTGGAATTGTACTTATTGCCATGGATTTTTTAAGGGTACTTCTTGAGAAAGATCTTACCTTAGGACTAGTGTGACTTGATAAACATCAAAGACTTGGGTAAGATACTTTAGTCTATTCTCGAGTAGAAGTTAGACTTGAAATGTATTTTGGGGAATTAGAAGTGGGATCTTGACCCTTCTTAATATTGGACATATATAGTTCCTGTAAAGACCTTAGGCGCTTGTTAAATTCTTAGAGAATGCCCCAGGGAGCATGCTGGCAAAACTAAGTAAATATATTATGGTGCTTACATTAGATGTAATGATATCGGTATTGACTAAATTATCGATGATGCTATAGGGATCTATGATAATGTTATTAATTAAGCCTATGACTATGTTATTATTTAAATACTTGAGTAGACTTTAATTTTGAGCTTTAGACTATGATATTACTTAGTCTATGCTTTATCTAGTAACCAAACTAGTGATTATGCTAGAAAGCTTTCTTGTTGCTCATATTGTGAGCAATGATACTAAGGGCTCTTGAAGTTATAATTAATTACAACATGAGAAGCAATGTTACAAGCCATATTGAACCCAGTAATGCCTTGAAATATTTATGTTATCTATATATTCATATATTTCTTTATAAATTGTCCTTCACAGTGAATGATGAGATATGAATGTATGCTTCTCCTTACTTCTCTTTTACTTTAGCCTTGCTGGATTTTTTTACTTTCTTTAGCCCTTATGGGGATTGTATTTACTTAGGCCCATATGGGGCTTGCATTTACTTTAGCCCTCGTAGGGCTTGCCATTTACTTTACGCCTTGTGGGCTTGTTCATTATTATTGTTATATATATATATATATGTATATATTTTAATGTGACAATGATACCCAACAAAGATGGAGGATATATTAATGTGATCATTCCTGGAAAGGCCCGATAATATATTGATGTGGTGATGCCTAGCAAGGATGACAAATATATTGATGTGATTATAATGCCTAGTAAGGCCGAAGGATATTATGATACCGGTGAAGGCAGGAAGGTGATTCTTGATGTGCCTATGAGTGCACATACTTGTTCAAATCTTTGCTAACCTTATGTATGGGAAATATATAGATGCATTTGGAATGAGAGCAAAATATTAATCTTAGGGTGCCGATTATAGTTCACTAGCATTAAATACTTATAAAATAGAGTAGTTAATGATAAATGATAATTTTGAAGTTAAAATAGATATGGCTTAACATTGAATCAAGAAAATTTAATAAGTAGGAGACAGTTTAAAAATGAGGACACCTCATGAGTAATGCTAGTACAAAATATAGGTTAATTAAGCTGTATAGACTATTAGAATGAGCTTTTTTGCGACTTTTTTCAAGAAAATGACTTTTTAAAGTGATGGCTAGAGTTTACTGGATTATTTAATGACCTTTCTATAGATAATACACATTAAATAGCGAACAAGGGTAATATATAGCCAATGATGGGAATAGTATGGACTTAATTATATGGTCGATGTTAGTAACTACTGAAAGTTGGGTAAAATATTCTATTGATGATTAATGTGGAAAGTAGTTGAATTATGATAAGATTTGGTTACATTGTTGGTTAAATAGTTGTATTTTTATTATTTCCTTTTGATACTCACTGGTGGCATGGCATACCATGATGGGTTCCTTTACTTTATGCACTATTTGGTGTATGGGTGCCAACTTTAGACTTGTGTTGCTTGTGATTGTACTTGTGTTGCTTTATGATTTTGAGTCGTATATTTCTTATGTACAATGATATTGCATATGATTATGTGTTGTTTTATTATTGTTCCATTTGATTACTCATTATATAGAGTGATGATGGAGATGATTTAGGTTTGATTTTTTACCCTAACTTATATATATATTTATCTTGCACTATATCATCTTTATATCATGACATAGCCTAGTTAGCCGATTATGCTTACTTAGTACCCATTGATTTGGTAGTCATACTACACTTTTTTACCTTTTTAGTGCAATCTAAGTACTACACTTTTTTACCTTTTTTGTGCAATCTAAGTACTAGTTGTTTCCATTAAATTGAGTCTATGCTAGTGTTTATATTCAGGATATAGGATAAGCACTTGGAGTTTTGAGTCGCTTATTTCTTTCTATTCTTCAGTCTGTCTTTTGCATTATTGACAGAAGTATTGACTATTTAAGATTCTTTGGATGTATTCCTATTATTATCATACTTAGATGCTCTTGTACCAAGTATACCAGGTCATGGGATTGGTATTAGTATTTTAATATCTATTTATATTATAGCACTATCTATATAAATCTTATGTTTGTTGTATTTTTTCCTAGTTGGGCATCTCTTACGTAAATAACCCATTATGATAGCCTCGGGTTAAATACCTAGTATCGGGTTAATATAGGTGCCATCATGACTGGTAAAGTGGGTCATGTTAGTATCTCAGTAATTTGGATGTGCTATGCCTCATATTATTGCAAGTAAAGTTATGTTTTCTGATGATCAAAAGTGGCTTGATAGATTCACTCATATGGGTCCTCCTAGAGTCAATGATGTTGTAGGAGAGATGCATATGAGTTCTTGATTGGCTATCATGCGAAGCTGTATAATCTTGGTTCTCTTGAGTCGTGCGGGGTTGTTTAGACTACTTAAAAGTTAGAGGTTCATTTATAGATTCGTGAAGGTCATTTCTTAGTTGCAGAAATCTTAATTCTCTAGAGATAACGTGGGATCAGTTTGTTAAGGCCTTTTTGAATAGGTTTGTGCCTTTCAGTATGAGGGATCAGGGGGGTGATTCAATCACTTAAAATAGGTCTCCATAACTATTATGGAGTATAAAGCATTCTTCTGTGCCTTTTCTAGATATTTTTGTTCCCATATTTCCTCTGAGTCTGAGTATATTGAGAAGATTAAAAAGGGGTTAGACATTTTCTTTAGTTTGTTGGAATACAGATCGTAGTGTATGGGGAATCATTTTAGAGTATAGTGGATCATGGTAGGATGATTAAAGTTATTCTTCAAAGATTTTAAGGAAGTGCTAAGAGGGTTTGTCGTCACGGAAAGTTTTGAGGTCTCACTTCTCTCGGTATATATTTTAGAGGTTTCCATGATTTTATGGTAGACTGTTACAAATAGCTTGGAGGGGTCAAGTATTGGGTCTTTTAATTTAGTATCTTTTGGTTTTCATCTTTATTTATTAAAGGTATACATTTGTGTTATTTTATTATGATTGACTTTTTTCTATGTGTCTTCATACTTCACTTTGGGTTTTAATTCTTTTTGTGAGCATCTTGATGTGTCTATTTGTGTAACTAACCCCGTAGAAGACTCTTCAGTGGTGGATCAGGTGTACCAATCTTATGTTATGACTTTTACTGGACATGAGATCTAGGCAGATTTGATAGCATGGTGCATTTTAATGTCTTCTTGGGTATGAACTGGTTATCTCCTTATCATGTGGTCTTAGATTGTGATGCTAAGATCATGACTTTAGCTTCGTTGAGTTTGCCAATGATAGGTTTGAAGGGTACATTTCACTTGGGTCTCAAGAGAGTCACATCTTTCCTTTAGGCTTATCATTTAGAGGAGAGGAGATATTTGTCTTATTTTTCCATAATTTTGATACTAGTATTTCTTTCCCTCTTTCTTTAGGTTTACGTTATCCGTGAGTTCATAGATGTTTTCCCTATAGATTTTCCTTGTATGCCTCAAGATTATGATATTGATTTTATATTATTGTTAACTCAGGAACCAAGCCCATTTCTATTCTTTCTTATATGACATCCCCAGTTGAGTTGAAGAAATTGAAGGATCAATTGTAGGATTTGTTTGTAAGGGATATATCTGACCTAGTATATCACCTTGGGGTGCACCTGTTTTGTTTAGGAAGGAAAAGAATGGGTTGATGCATATGTAAATTGATTATCAATAACTGAATAAGGTGATGGCTAAAAACATGTATCCTCGTCCTCGTACTGATGATTTGTTTGATCAACTTCATGGTTATTTAGTTTTTTCAAAGTTTTATTTGAGAATTGGGTATCAGTAGTTGAGGATTAGAACTTCGAATATTTCAAAGATAGCTTTTCAGTTAATGAGTTCTTGGTCATATCCTTCGGGTTGACCGATTCCCAAACCGCGTTCATGGCGAAAATGAATCAGGTATTTTAATCGTGTCTCAACAATTTTATCATAGTATTTGTAGATAATATCTTAGTTTATTCCAAGTGTGAGGCTAATAATGAGGAGCATTTGTGGTTTGTACTTTAGGGATTAAGGGATGAGAAGTTTTATGTTAAGTTCTCCAAGTATGAATTTTTGTTGGAGTCTGTCTCTTTCTTGGGTCATGTGGTGACTATGGATGGTATTATGATTGGTCAAACAAAGATTGCAGCATTTCGTCATTGGGCTAGGCATCATCACTCACTAAAATTCAGAGTTTTGTTGGCTTGAAAGGTTACTATTGGTGTTTTGTTAAGGTTTTTTCTTTTATTACAGCTCCATCGACCAAGTTCATAAATATGAAGATTTGTTTTTAGTTGTCTAATGCTTGTGAGATGAGCTTTAAAAAGCACAAGGATTTTTTGAGATCACTGTCTATCTTTAATTTTCCCAAGGAGGGCGTGGATTTTACAGTCTTTTGTATTACTTTTGGTGTTTGGTTAGGTGTTGTGTTGTTGCCGGAGTATCAGGTTATTATGCATGCTTCTCATTAGTTAAATCCCCATGATAGAAATTATCCTACCTATAATTTCGAGTAATGTGCAGTTGTTTTTGCATTGATATTACGGAGGCACTTCTTGTATGGAATCCATTGTGAGATTTTCTCTGACCATCATAGCCTTTATTTTTTATTCACCCAACGAGATCTCAATATTAGGCTACATCATTTTATTAAGTTGCTTAAGTATTATATTATGACTTGCAATTCTCTATCATTCGGGTAAGGCTAATGTGGTTTCAGATGCATTGAGCCAAAAGTCGACTAGCATAGATAGCTTGGCATATCTTTTGACCTAGGATAGGCCTTTAGCCTTAGAGGTTCAATATTTGGCTAACTAGATGGTTAGGCTTGATATTTTGACACCTAGGTATGTTTCGGTATATGTGAAGGTTATGTCTTCTTTGGTGGAACTACTTTGGGCTCACCAGTTTGATGATATTAGTTTGAGAGTGATTCCGAATAAGGTGTTAAATGGTGAGTCTAAGGAAGCCTCGCCTAATCCAGGCAGTCTTGGTAGTTGAATTTTTGTGCCAAAAGTAAGTAGCTAGATTAGATCAATTTTGGAGGAGACTCACTATTCCAGATATTTCATCCATCTAGGAGTGACTAAGATGTATCATGAATTGAGGAAAAATTATTGGCATGGTGGCACGAGGAAGGATATAGTAGATTTTATAGCTCGTTATCTATGTTTCCTGCTGATAAAGGCCGGTTATTTGAGACTTGGTGTTTTGCTTCAACGGTTACCAATTCTCTTATGGAAATGTGAATGGCTCTCTATGGACTCTCTGATAGGTTTCTTCAAATATCTCGTGGTTTTGATATTGTTTGGGTCCTTATGGAACAATTGATGGGTTTCCTCATTACTTTTCAGGTTTCTTTAAATATTTAGAGGTTGGCCTATATTTGTATACATGATATAGTGCATCTTGATTTTGTGACAGTTTCTATCATCTAAAATTGAGGTTTAGTGTTCACATCTCACTATTGGAAATATTTTCAGGAGGATATAGATACCCAAGTTGATCTTAGGACCACTTTTAAACCCAAGATCAAATGTCAGTCAGAGCAGACTATTAAGGTTTTAGAGGATATGCTCCATATTTTTGTAATGGAATTTAGTGTTTAGTGGGACAAATATCTATCTTTGATACAACTTGTGTATAATAATAGCTACCATTCCAGTATTTTAAGGCTTTGTATGGTAGACACTGTCGCTATTTTATAGGTTGGTTTGAGGTTTTTGAGATTAAACCTTGAGGTATGAAATTTTTTTGTGAGTCCTTGAATAGAGTTTGGATCATTCAAAATAGAATTCACGCGACTCAGAGTAGGCAGAAGTACTATGTAGATCGTAGACTTTGTGCCTTGAGAATTTTTTGTGTGACCATTCCTTTCTTTTTGTGTTGCCCATGAAGGGTGTGATGAGGTTCCGGAAGAGGGACAAGCTTTGCCCCTGTTATATTACACCTTTTGAGATCCTTTGGACTATTGGGGATGTGGCTTATGAGTTAGTATTACTGCCAGATTTATCACCTGTTCATCCAATTTTTCATGTTTATATGCTTTGGCATTACATTCCAGAGGATTCTCATGTCATTCATTGGGAGACATTCCAGTTAGATGAGTAGTTGTCTTTTGTTGGGAAGCCTATTTCCATCCTAGCCAGAAATTCTAGACAATTATGTTTTACAGTTATTCATGTGGTTTAGCTCCAGTGAAGGCATTGACCTTTAGATGAGTCTACTTGGGTGGTTTATTATGAGATCCGTAGTAGATAACCCAGTTTATCGCTAGTTCAACTATTTCTATTACCTTTAGTTCGAGGATGAAGTAGATTTTTGTGGCAGATGATGTAATGATCTTGTTTTTGTGATTTTTTGTGAAATATTCATTTATATGTAATTTGCCCATTTTACCCCTCCACGTGATTGCACTGTGGTATTAATGGGGTATAGGGATAACTGGCACTGTTCTTAGTGCATTTTGGTTTGATATATCTGAGTTTGTGGTTTTTGCTGGCTTGAAAACCCTTATAGTTTACTTTAATCAACATTTATTGATTTGTGATTCAAATGGTAAAATGTACTACACCTGCAGATTTAAAATTTTGATTCTAGGTTGGTAACATGGTTGGTGTGGTTTTATAACCTTTGTATCTCATTTTGATCCTCCATTCGAAAAGTGTTGAAATTGGGTTTCTGAGGATAACTTTGTGGAAACAACATTTTTTTTTGAAAATCTTATATCACCATTGGATCCAGATTGTCAAATTTGGGTAACTAGCGAGGTTGGTTCAGTTTTGTCTCTTTTAGATCCCATTTCGATTCTTGGTTCTGAAATAGTGTAAATAGGGTTCCGGGGTCAATTTTATTATAATGACCTTTTTTGTATATTTGAGGATTCCATTGGATACGACCCTTTGAGCGGTGTGATCGCGTATGTGACCTTTTGTTCACTTGTCCTGGCCTTTTGAGCAGGTCACGTTAGTGGTCAAAGTGTCGCGTAAGAATCCATTGTTGAGTTTATGCCCTTAAATTTGTATATTTGACATTTTGGGAGTTAGGAAGCTCCGATTATGACGATTTGTGATGCGATTTCTCATAGAATCACTGTATATTAATTTAGAAATCTATTTTCCCCATTTTCATGAATTTTTATTTTATTTTATTGTAATTTCTACCCTAGTTGACAATAAAACCCCCGTTTTCACCATTTTGGGGACTTGGGTGCTTGAATTAGGACGATTCCGTAGGGGTTTTCAATATTTCTTCCATGGGTAATCTTAGAATCTTATAATTATCATTTATCTCTTGATTTATACAACAAGAGAACTTCAAATTCCTGATTTTTATAATGAGTTTTGTGGGTTTTAACGGTAAATTTCGAAAATGGTTTTTCATTTATTTTAACTTTGTTCTTAACTCATTTTTGCGTGGGTTTTCATCTGTAAACTACTATAAGTATGAGGAACTTTATTTTAAAATTAACTTATGATTTTACACTTTTTTTTCAAAAATTTATTTTGGTGTCTGTTTTAACCACGACTAAAAAATGGGCAATTTGAGTATCATTGTCATTTTTGATACGTAGACTCTCAATTTAAATGCTTTAGTTGATTTCTGGACCATTCATAAGGGGAAAGATCTGTATTGAAGCCATGTTGAATCACTTTTAATCATTTTAGGTAGGTTATGACTTAACCTTCTTTAGACTATGTTGGGTAGTTAAAAATAATGTAAATTAATGCTATGAGTACATTGTGATTTATATGCCTGTGTGGAGGCCTATACGGATATTGTTAGTGGTTTTGAGAAAATAAATGTTATGTGTGATCGTGTATATTGTTGGCTTAGTATAGATATATGTAGGTTGGTTACACTATTTTTGGTGGGAAAAAGGCTAGATTTTTGGAATTATGTGGTATCATTGAGATTTTTCGTGCATGTTTCACTTCATGGTTATGGATTATAAATAAACATGAATGGTTGGTGGATTCGAGTAGACTTTGTGCTCACTTGGTTGGTTTATTGATTGGATATCAGATATACTTATTTTGGTTGATTGTCAGCTTTGCATCATCATTCTTATTGCATCTTATACTTTATGCACTTGCTTTTTGTATATTATGCTTGATTTATATGTTACGTCAGATATATGATCATGAAATATTTGATCTACTGTGGAAATACTAGAAATACAGAAAATACTAGAAATATTGGGAACATTTTAAACGCTGACTTGTGACATCATTATAGACCCTCCCCGAGGGACATATAGAATATGATTCATGGATATTAATATTATACATTACTTGTATATGGATTTAGGAACCCGTCATGGTTCCTACACCAAGAATCTTTAGCACCGTAGGTGTATATAGAAATTATCTGACAACCTCGTGCATCACATCATCATCATTATCTTCGTTGCACTTCTTATATTTTGCTTGTGCTATGATTGTATTTCTGTGTTTTACTTGATATCCATCAATCTATTCTATCTTCCTATACTTGTATTTGATTTGTGTGTATATTTGTTCTTCTTTTGTTTATATGTATTTACTATATGTGTGTATATTATAACTGCTAATGAAGACTGTATGGGCTACCTTTTGGGTCATTTTTTGATATGAGATATGACCATAGTTTGTGTTAATATAGTTTATTTTCTACTTTACTCAGTCACCCTATGATACCTATTGAGTATAAGGGGACCGTTTACATCCCTACTGTGCCGTTTAAGTGCAGATCCAGGTACGACTGTGCCACATAGTAAGCTAATTTGGGTGACTTTTGGAGTATTCGAGGAAGCAGACGTCCTATGCTTTAGGAGTTGTCGTACTACCTCTTCCTAATCTATTACATGTCTTTTTTTGAATTCTGAGACAGAAACTTTATCCTTTTTGGACTAATATTGTATCTTTTAACATTAGAGATGTATTTAGTAGTTCTTAGACTATGATGGTTTTGAGTTTTGGTTTGGTGTTTTTGATTATATTTTCCCTATTGTCATATTTGCGTGGCATGGCTTTGCTCAAGAGGCTTTGTCTTGGGAGTTGGTATTGATTTCTCATTTTATATTAGTTTGAGTGATGAGCTTACTTTTCAAGGCTTCTCTCGAGAAGTTCCATCATGACTCTCGATTTTACGGACATTACACTGCAATACAACCAATATCGCAAATAGTATGTAGAAAGAGTAGTAATAGTAATACATATGAGCTGTTAGGAATTATTGATCAACCAGGTTAGTTCACGTAACAACATATAGAATTCAAAGAATAAGGCATGATAACTTACATAATCATTAACATCAATGTACATATTTAATCGTCAATATTGAAAACTTTCCCTTATCCTTCTTATCATATTTTAAATAGTCAATTCAATTAGCCACACTAATTTCAAATTAGCTGAATTTTTTGTAATACTTACATCCGCTTGCACACATAACTATGGTCACATAGCTCAATAGAAAATCATACAGAGTATCTCTCACCAGGGATTATACCCTCAGTCAATAATCATAAGAAAATCCATAAATAAAATTACCACACAACACCATACCTATATGACACCAATCATGCCCTTAATAGATTTTTTCATTAACCATTCTAACTAGTATGCTTATAGCTGTACCAACCCAAAAAAAAAGCAAGTACAATTATAATGTTCACAATCTAGGGAGAGGTGCCCTTCTAAATCCATCGAGGTAAAAAGAACACTTAATCGTCACATATAGTAACAATCTCACAAGACTAATTAACACTACCTCAATCTCTAAAGCACAACATAAACATTAAAAGAAATAAGGCAATAGCCTCACGTATGTAACCAATTCATCACCATTATTGAAAATATTAACTCACATGTATACACACATGCTTAGGGGACTTATTTTTGCCTAATAGTTATGACCTATAGTGGATTAACTTTCTCCAACTACCAATTGTGGTACCTAGCCCTCAAAAATATCAAGAGGCATGACGTCTAAATCAAGTCTACAACTACAATTGAAATATACATAGAATCATTAACCTAGCCTACTATCTTTAATGCATATCAAGATTGATGTATTTCACCACTAAATAATGACATCTATATATTCATAAACATTCTTTCCTAGCTGATTTATTAATGGTTTAACACTATGCAACTTTACCAGTCTCATTTTAAGTTCACACCTTACTCATTAAATTTCTATCACTTAAAAAGAATTTTCTTAGTCTCTTTATGATATGACACCTCCTCACCTTATTAAACCACTACCTTGAATAATATCCAAATGTAAGAACATCCAACCGCAATGACCAACACATCAATTATGCCTTCTACATGGAAATTTATCCATTTTTGTATTTATAAGCTTGTAACATCCACTGTCACTATCAAATTGAGATCCTTATAAAATTGAGGCCCTTCATTTGGTTAAAACAACAATTGCATCATACAATGATAACTATTCTATAAAAAATGTTTATAAGCACTTTAGAACATAAATTATCTTTTTACACAATTTTCTATTAGTTATCCATTCTAGCTCTATGACCACAGGCCTAAGAATGATTTCTTTTGTCAAATAAATATTATGAAAATATTAAATAATCATAGTCAACTAATCATATAGTTATATCTTCTCTCAATGCCAAGCTACTACATACGATAGCATGAGCTCATGTGTATTTAATTGGGTTAGCAAATTTGATGATGAACGTATGAGAAAGAAGGATGGAATCTCAAACCTTAAAAGCCTTGCTTTTTTGTTTTAATAGTAATTAACTTAGAATATCCCGAGGGAATTTTTAGAAGAATGAAATCGAATTAGTATAAGCTTTGGAAAAAAGTTTTTTTTTAAAACTCGTTGGATTGACTATCGGGCACCACTACAGTGGCTCAAGGCCCACTACCTTGGACATAATATAGAAGCCAATGTCTAGATATCGCAGTCCTTTGGTAGTTTATTTATCCCCTTTTCTCCCATCACGAAAAATATAAGACTTATCTTTTCTCGACCTTAACTCGACATAACTTTTTGAAAGGGGGTATTTTATTGGGGTATTTTTCAATAATGATGGAAGGGGTCACTACGCTCGGTATTTCTGTGATAACAACAAAGATTTCCCCAAAATGTAAATCAATATCCAATGATCAAGGCATGTAATTCATATATATATATATATATATACATATATATATATATGTATTTATGTGTGTATGTGTTACAGATTTCAACTTCTATAAAAGCATTTTCAAATAAGAAATGTAGTTAGAGTACTATTTTACTTATAATTAAACTTCAAAGTTTAGCATGTTTCATACTCTTTGAAGATAAAAAAACTAGGTAACTATATAGTTTTAGACTAACATAAAATATGCATAAAAAATCAAACAAAGTCTAATATATGAATCAAATATTAAGAAAAAATTATTCTTACCTTGTCATTAGCTTTTACGTGCCTCCATTAGGCTATGTTTCATATCACTCTTTGATTTTATTTATAATTATTGCCAACTATTCCATATGAGTTAGATAAAAGTATTGCGTGTATGCATTTAAATCCCTTCTCTAGTGGCCTTGTATTTCACTATACATGTTTAGACATAAAGAGTAGTAGATTACCTTACAAGCATCTACTCAAACATTCAAGTATTGTTCAGTGAATTCTATTTCTATAGTTAGCTGAGTTGAGTTTAAAGAGTTTATTACTCTATATGCATATTATAGATATGTTAAGGATTTAGTGGTTAAGCATTATTATAGAATTCAAGGTCTATGTTGATATTCTTAGTTATGTATGCACTCATGTATCAGATGGGCTATATTTGAAACACATTTTTCAGTTTTAGTTGTTCATATGTATTTATATTTCTATGTTAAAACTTATGTAACATAAATCATGTTGACTTTTTAATGTTAGATTATGTTGACTATTTTTCCCTTTATTGTAGTTGTCTTTTGGTATTAATGGTCTATGGATGTGGATGGCGTAGTCCATGAGGTAGTAGGATTAGTATTTTGAAAGATTTTATTTTGAAAGGTTTTGAAATTTGTATGGTTGACTTTGATTAACATATGGTGTTATCTAGGTGGTATGAGAATTCTATCATTTTTGTTATCTTTGGAATGTCATTTTTTGGAATTGTAAATACTTCAGTTCAAGTATCATGACATTCTAATAGACTTAAGCAAGGTGGATGAGAAGAGGAAGTTTAAGGCATATGTTTGACTTAATTTAATATATGTTGACGACAAACTCTATTTGGTGACTTAATTATTCCTATGAGTCCAAAATGTCTTTTTCAATTATATAGCATATTTGGTTTATGTTCTTGATGTTCCTATGAGTTTTAAGGATTGATTCGTAGACTGTTTAGTTTTTATTGTTTTTATGTATTGTTGGTGCTATTATAACTACGCCTACAAAGCATAAATCAGACCTTCAAAGCCTCACGAATGACAAGGGGGATTTTTCTATTATCCAGGCAAGGTTATGGCCTCTCGAACCTATATAGCCTCATCTACAATATTGAAGCCATGATTTTTAGTTTACACAGCCATAAAAGGCTTGCTTTTGATATATGTTCCCACTCATGCAAGGATCTATTTTATTAGTAAAGTCTTCTTTGTTGATATTTTAAGGCACATGTGTCGAAATTGTCGTGGACAATCTATACAGGTACAGAGATTGATGCTGATATTATTAGGGTTTTTATTTTCTTTGAATATCTCAACTTTTAGAGATTGAAAACTCAATTTTGGAGATTCAAAAGGTGATTTTCAATTAATCTTCACGAGGTACGTTTTCTGATGATTTATTAATGATATAATCCAACTCCTGGGTTTTCAATTGAAAAAATTGGAGATCTTGGGGTAAAGATGAGAAATAGTATTTTGATAAAATTTCATGTTTTAGTTCTTTAAGTTATGGTTAACTTAAATTTTAAATAATTTTTCTCTTGTGTCTCGGGGTTGACTTTTTAGACTCAAATTTAAGTGTAGAAATATGAATGTCAATGAATTTATTTTCTTATATAGAATATGTATTGGATTATATTGGGTTCATTTAGAGATTATTTTGGAAGTGTACCACTTCAGTTTGACTGTTTAGACTTTCTTTAAGGCAAGTAGTGACTTTCTTTGAGTCAGTTAAAAAGTGTTTATGTATTAATTGCATGTATGGTGAGTAATGGGGAAGATGGGGGTTTATTATAGATGAGATGATGTGAAACTTTGTGAGTACTGGTGTATTGTAAAGGGTTAAAATGAATAATTGTCTTGATTGGACCATCTTCCTTTATTTTTATAGATGGATTTGTGTGAAAAGTGATATAGTGATTTTATCAAACATGATTGTTTTCGGTATTGATTATACCTCCCTCCAGAGTGTCATGTGAGTAAAGTGGAAGAAATTGATGATATTTTTGCTTGTAGCTGGTATTTTTAGTTGAGTCTGGCCTTGTGTATCCTGATTAACATATTTTTGTTACTCTTATTATTGTGAATCATGAATACTCACTCATACTCATATTATTTCTTTTTCAAAGAGATATTTTTATAAATATGATTTGAAAATAACTTACATATTGATGGGAAAGTGTTCCTGGTGGATTTAGCAATTTTTTACTTAAAATGAATTGCTTACCAAATTGAAAAGTACTCTTGATGGATTTCACTATTATTTACTTGCATACCTATGGAAAAGTGTTTCATGAATACTTTATGGATTTGATTTTCATGCCTATTGGGAAAGTGCTCTTTATGGCCCAATTTGAAATGGTTTTGAGCGAAATCATAATTTATATGCCAAATAGAAAATTATTCCTAGTATGTATATAGACCTCAGGGGTATCCATTGATCTTTACAAGATATATTGAGCAACAAACGTATCACCCATTATTTATATTTGATTGTTGTGAATTGTGATTGAGTGGATTATTTCTATTGTACTCATTTTTTCAGAGCTGTAGATTTTGATCAATATTTTTTCCATATTATTGTTGTATAATTGTTAGCATAGGTATAACTTTCTTGATAAACAGGTGCTCTAATATATAGTCAATACTAGTGTTTTAGGCGGTTCTTTCCATCACTTTAAATTAGGATCAATGTGGTTTGGTTCTCATACTTATTTATTTCTGAACTTCATGTATCAAGATTTTGGGGGAGTGGTTAATTAATCTAATGCCAGCCATATCTATCTTATTTTAAGTTGTCTTTCTTTATTTCGATATACTTTAGAATATTATTGTAATAGTTCTATAATTTGTGCCTTTACTTGAGGCATCCAAATATTTTTGGTTTTTGTTTGAAACACCCTGGTTTTTGATCCTTAGAAATTTCCTGTGTTTTGAACTCTCTGGACATCATACAACTAGGGGTACTAGTTGTATGTTAGGATACGTCTTAGGGGTCAAAACTCGTATGTTGATCAGTGTGGTTTAGTTTAATACTTTAGTAATGCCTCAAATTTTGTACTCAAAATCTACACGACGCTCATGACCCTGAAGGACCATAAGCTAACCCATGACTGCTATCTATACCTGTATACTGCATGAAATACTTTATAATGAGGAAACCATGAACTGAACGGACATAAGGTTCAATACTGAGACATATTATTCGAAAAAAATATAACATCTGGGAGAGGTATAAAATACCCAAAAAAACTGAAATAAGCTATCTGAACATACTGTGGGAAATAGTTATCTAACCTACATGCCACTAATATGCCATTATGGCTGAGTTGGATCCAATTTGTAATCGTAATTTGAAGATTGACAATACCGCACCACTGGTAAGGATAGGTTATGGGTGACCCTCATCAGATAGTGTCTGCAAAAGAGAATGGTAGGGCCCTTATCTGATCGTGCTTATCCACCTCATTAACCCTCATCGAACAATGTATGTCAACCTATGCTGGTTACATAGTTCTGGAACGCAAGGATGACTTCTAAGAATCACACCTTCATCTGATAGTGTGTGTTCTCATCCTTGGGTTCACTCGGTGCTAATTCCTACTCCTATCTGAATAGACTCGGAACATGATTTACTGAACTGAACATAGGTTGAGTTACTAATTTCGTTGACTGATGGAATACTACTGATATCTGACAGCTAACTGAGTTAATGAGATCATGGAGATTTCCTGAATCATAAGACTATCTGAAGTCTAAGAATTCGTAGCTTATCGGAGAGTATCATGAAAACATGACATGGCTCTAGGCACACATAACTAACATCATAATCCTAAATATATTTATAGAAGCATTTCATCAAAGCATGTGATAGGCATAACTTGTACATAATGGGGATTTAATGGTATCATGCTAGTTAGGCACCTTTCCTTCATCTAGGCATTAAATCAAACATATTGTAGGCATGGTACATGTAAACATCATGGTACAATAATTAAACATCATGGTTTAATTCTAATTTCATCATTCAAGGGTTTAGTCATAGGTTTGCATGAATCTATATCTATAGCACTCCAAAAGCTATAATCAGTGATGGAGATATGCACTTTATTAACAATTGGTATAAGAATCTTTTCTATAAATAGATGTTTGGAACAAGGTGGCCACTTCATATCATCCAAAGATGAGTGATCAAGTTGAGATATCCAACCGAGAGATTAAGTAGATACTATAGAAGACTGTTAATGGGCAATGAAAGAATTGGGCTGAGAAGCTAGATAATGCATTGTGGGCATACCAAACGGCTTATAAGATGCCCATTGGTACCTCTCCATATAATTTTGTTTATGGAAAAGTCAGTCATATGCCTGTAGAGCTGGAAAATCAAGCTTATTGGGCAGTTAAAAAGTTGAATCTTGAGATGAAGGACACAGGAGAGAAGATATTGTTGAAGGATGTTGAACTTGATGAGTTTCATCTCCATGATTATGAGAATGCAAAATTATACAGGGATAAAAACAATAGATGGCATGACAGGAAAATTCAGGATAGGGTGTTTGAACTCGAACAACTTGTTTTATTATTCAATTTAAGGTTAAAGTGATTTTCGGGTAAATTACGGTCTAAGTGGTCTGGTACTTTTTAGGTGATACAAATGATGCCTCATGGAGCGGTAGATCTATGGAATAAAGAGAATATTGAAAATTTTTTGGTGAATGGACAACGTATGAAGCATTAGTAGGCGAATCATAAAGATAAGCATAATGTGTCCATCACCTTTGCAGATGAGTGAGGTTGAGCTAAGTCATACCACGACATTAAATAAGGTGCTGCATGGGAGGCAACACACAAATATAATGTAATAGAAAATTTCCTTTCTATTTTATTGTTAGGAAAGAAAAAAATATAATACAAAAATATGAATCGTGCCACGATCAAAACTAAGGCGTTGAGTGGGAGGCAGCCTACTTTTTCTTATGTTAGTTTGTTGTTTTTCATTAATAGGAAAGAATAAGAAAGATGGAAGCATGGAGTCAAAGGAGAGGTAAGTGACATTATGTCGGGGAAGCATTCAGATAACATACTCCCTATGAAATCTCACCAGGTGAAAAAATTAGGATAATGAAACATTGCTCTGTGATAAAAAAGTCAATCAAAAATTTTTAGCATTCCAGTGAGTGATAACACTCAACTTACACTTCAATTTAGTGCAAGGCGATCGTCGTCAATATATTTACCCAACTTTTGGAGTTGGAGTTGAATCCACAGGGAATAATGTAAGTGACGATTAAACTAATTTGAAACTACAGCTACAAGTTGAATTCAAACAGATAATACAAAAAGATAAAATGGGGATTTTGAAGATTAGCCAATAAATGTTGGTCGCTTTAGCTTCAGTATTTTGAATCAAGAGTTTATGGAAAAACCAGAATTATTTTCACTAGGGGTTTTGGTACTTGACTGATGCGAATAGTGGTTCAATATTCTGATGGAGAGTAGGATAACAAGCTATCTTTATCGATGTTATGCTTAAATGTCTCTCAACCTACTTAAGCGTTTAATTCCCTAATCGTCTCGGACGTAGGTACTTTCTATTTACTGCTTAGATTTTACCTTAGGTTAACCAACCTTGTTACAGCGCTGATTTTTAAACGAAGTATTTTCGAGTCCCTATTGATAATTCACTTTCAACTATATTTGATTTCAGTTTCAAGCAAATCATAGCAGGTGTGTCTACTGTTGGCAACCAACAGACGTTAATTAAATCTTTAGAATTATCAAGAAATCCTACCGCCTTTTGAACCTTGAATACTTAGCATCTCATTGTAACACCCCGAGATCCCATCCCGAGACGTCACACGGTCCTTATGACCCCAAAGGACCACAAGCTAACCTTTACTAATATCTGTACCTGTACACTGCATAATATCTAAAATAAATGCGGAAACTAGCCATAAGGTTCAACACATCTATGAATACTCATAATATAGAAACCAGAATACTAATACATCCGTCTGAAAAAGCCTATAAACTGTTTGAACTATGGAGTTGATGAGAAAGGTCCCCAACTAACTTCGTCAACTGAAAATAAACAAATTCTGAAACAATAATAGTAAACTGAGATTCATTCTCAAAAGAAGAGGAATCACTGCTACTGCTGCTGACTGGGACTGAACTGCTGAGAACACTCTGGATACTGTGACTCTGAACCTATGTTGTCAAATAAAACACCATAGCGCAAATACGTCAGTATAGGAATGTACTATGTATGTAGACGAGGTAGGCTAATGCAAGGGCTCATGCATGCACAATATCTAAACTGAATAATCATGAAGATGCTACATGAGAAGACATACATGAATGCACAGACCATGAACACAATCATCGCAACTCAAGATACTGAAACTCGGATGCAACTTAACTGCAAACTGAACTCACTACTAACACTGAGATACTGAATTACTGGCTCATCTGATACTGATAACTGAGGATCTGGATGTACTTACATCATGGAATAAATTTTGAGCTTACTACTTTCGACTGATAGAATTAGAGATCAATCTTTTTAATAGATTATTTCGAAAGCAATTACTAATGATAAGAAGTATGATCATGTCAAAATCTGACAACAAGAATACGCAATAGAATCTGAGAAGGACATCAAGCATATCTGATGGGAGATCTCTAGATATGTTAAAATAATAAGCATCTGTATATGAGACAAAGCCTATATGATGTGATGGTCTATGAATCAATGGAACTATCTGAGTTCCTCACTGAGATAGATGACTGTACCACACATTCTTGATTTCTGAAGATCGCTATTGAAACTACAATTCTGGGAAGTAGTTACTAAACCGACATACCCCTACCTACCACAGGTGGGGTCCAACCTGTGACCCTAGCTGGAAGGGTGTCAATACCGTTCCCCGGGTAAAGACCTCTTGGTCAAGCCTCTCTGATGGAATGACCCTCGCACGAAGTCGGCCTGAGGTAATATAATAGTTAAACCTCTCTGACAGTGACAACCTCTACTAACGGAAGACTCCTATATCCTGCGCTGGCTACGCAGTTGTGGAGTTTAGGGATTTCTCCTAACGACTCAGCCTCTCTGATGGGAGAGCCGCCACCCCTTCCCTTGCTTGGTGCTCGCTTTCACTCCCAACTAAAAGACTCTGAACTGAAATCTTGTCTGAACACAACTGAACTGAATCTAACACTGATCACGATTCTCAAAAGATCTGACGGATGATACAGAGCTTGAGTAGATTACTCGAATCACTTCTTTGATTAGAATTGAATCACTTGAATACTATTAGATCTGAGATAATTTTAGGACTGAAGCTAGATTACTAACGATATAGAGATTAAAGAGATAACTGAGATTACTAAGCTTTCGTAAGTTCTGCAGTTGTCTGAAGATGCACAGTTCTATAGTTCACTGAGTTTTGAGAATCATGGCTCGGCAGGAGTTATCAAGAAACTGACACGGGCTCTAGATAACAACTTTTTGTTGGGTATAAATTCCCCCATGACTCAATAGCGTAAAAGTAAAGCATAATCCTTCATTCATCATCAAAATCATTCATGTATTATCACAATCATTCATGCATCATCACATGCGTTCATTAAGACATCACCTCAAGAATTTAAGGATCGTAAACCTCTATTTATCACCACAATTACTACAAAGTCACTTCAAGCATTTAGAAATCATAAACATCTACTAGCAAAGAGAAGATGTACTATTAGATTATACCCCATTCAAGAAGGTCTTACATCAAGCACTTCATACCTATATCAGTTTTGACACCTGTTTGGGTATCACATAGCTTTGGGAAACTTCTTACTATCATGTTACAACTTACTTACTAACCACTTGACATGTATTGAAAACTTAGCATATATCAAATAGCACATAATCGGGGAATTTACTACCATCATATCTTGACTTGTTCACTATGGTCTTTCAACAACCACTAGACATGACCGATTTTTACACCTACTTGGGGATTTCATGCTATCTTGGCACATTTCACTCACTAAGGCATTTCACAAACACTAGGCATGCATGTACTAGCTTACAATTTGGAGTTTCACATTCAACATACTATAATAGCTCTTTCATTCACCTAAGCACTTTATCAAACCTATGGGGAACATTCTTCACTTGTTCAACCATTTCTACACCCAAAAGTCATGAACACATCACATGAAAAAACAACTTAAAGAGGGTCTATCACAGACATCATATGAATTCCACATACTAGGGTCAAAGGTCAATAATTCTATAGGCACACATAAATCAAAACTCAACAACACATTAAACACCAATTTCAACTCATACAAATCATTAACAACTCATAAACATAAAAATCTTTTAGTTTTAAAAATTGTTCTTGAGCTTCTTGGATGAAAGGGACCCAAGAATCAACATCTACATACCTTAACCTCTGAAATTGGATGAATCCTAATACTTGAAACTCTATCCGCACTTGTAATAAATAATCCTTGAAGCCCACACGATGAGGAACTTGATTCTTGAAGAAACCTTGAAGAATTCATGGATGATTTTTCTTAAGGATTACGGCTCTTGATAAAACCCTAGATAGATATTATTGAGTGAATTAGAGGAGAAAAATGATGAATTTAGGGTTTGAATGAGGGTTCTTATATTTATAGAGGCTCACAAAAGGTAGAAAATGACCAAAATATCCTTGAAAATACGTCTCTAAATTACTGAAAAAAATAGCTGATGACATACATGATAGGCTGTCAGACCTGTGATAGGCCATCACGAAATGTCATAAAAAAAGGTTAAATTTTTTATTTTCTGCCTAAGGCTGACGACGTCATTAGAAATGTCGTCAGAAATGTAATGATAGGCCATCAGAAACGTCATCACCCTTTTCCAGTTGTACTTGCTGGATTAAAGTGGGCATAACTCTTTGCTCCGATATTGATTTTTAACGAAATTAGAACCATTGGAAAGGTAATTTAAAGATATTTCATTTAATATAGAGTAGGTCCTATAATTCTATTATTTCAAGGAGTTATAGTCGATTAAAATTGACCCAAATTTTGACGGTCACTAAAACATGAACGATAGGAAAGCTTTCAACTCGTCCATGTGTTAGGGGACCTCCATGATCTTAATTCATGCTCAAATAAATTCTCACATGATTCCAAATATTTCATACTTGGGAGGATACTTTTGAAACATTTTGACTCAGATTTTTGCTTTACCAAATGCGCTCTAAGGCTGTTACTGGAAGAGGATTTTGCGGGGTATTACACTCATCAAGACCTTACCCTAGATCCCATAACTCAAGTTAATGGAGTTTAGCTACTCATGATGTAATGAATGAAATACATAATTGAATTCATGATTAGAAAGATAAAACTTACAGATATGAATAATAACTAGTGAATCAAAGATTAGATCACAAAGGAAAAATCCTAAAATACTGATAATAATCTCTTCAAAGTATTTGCTTTTTCAAGCCAAGAAACTCGAGAGAGAGAAAATATAAAACTAAGTCCCTTAAATCTCAAGTGCCAACAACCCAAGAAAAATCCTAAAAAATGCTTTTTATAGTTAATCCTAAATAAGGAAATAAAATCACAATGTTCAGAAAATCCTACGGAATAGATGAAGGCATGTGTGATGGCGTGTCAGGGTCCCGACAACTTATAAGGAATGTCGTCAGACTCTCCAGCATTCTTTGCATCTTCTTCTTTAACCAATGACAAAGATTGATGACTTATCAGATACATGAAAATATATCAAAAATAACGTCACTTCTTCATTCAAAATTTGATTCTCTGCCTACACTTGACGACAACTCTGAAACCGTATCACAGTTGTGATGACATGTCATAAATGTTGTCATAGTTTTACTTTAACCCTTCTAACACTGCAACACTTGATGTTATTTCTGATAACTTATCACAGGGTTAACGACTTATCAAGAATGTCGTTAGCCACACTTCTAGTTCTTTTGCATTAGTTTTCAGCTCTTTTGCTTCCATTTCCTTAAATTTCCCTTGCATCATAACTTTTACTGTAATATAAAAGTAAAATGATCAAAAATAACAAAAGTTGCTTAAGACTTCACAATTATTCTCAGTTAAAAGCCTTAAATGTGTTAGTGTATACTTACACATCAACACCCTCAACTTAAAACAATCGCTTGTCCTCAAGCACCTAAAAGACAACACTACGATGCTTAACTAATAGACACATAAGATACCTATGATAGTTGATCATAAATTTTAGTTCAAAATATATTACTCTCTCCATTTTTAATCTCTTTAAACCCAGTTATGTATATCCATGAAGATCAACAAAGTGACAGAAAGGAATCAAGATATGGCATCAATTTAGCAACAATAACTATGCATATGTATAAATTACACAACCCAAACAACTATCCAACTAGCAATGCAACCGATATGCCCTTATAACAACAAAGTCCCTTCTCACATATATATGAAATCAAGTATGTAAATGTAGGGACGGTCAAGAGAAACTCACTCTTAGAAAGAAATTGCAATAAATGCATGTCAAATACCATATGTTTTCCCTTATTTTCATGGGCTAAGTTTTTAGACATTTAAGTTAGGATCACTATAGATTTTTTCTTTGGCTTTGAAACGTAGGCTTGGGGCTGGTATGAAATGCCATGATATTTAAATTTACTACGCCTCCTTGGCACTACACTATTTTTGGGGTCTTACTTGTCAACCTTTATTTAATTCTCTCCTTTCTTTATCACACGTACTCTGGATGGTGCGGTATTCTTGACAATTACTTTTTTTCATAACATTTCTTTTCTTATTTTTTTCCACCACTCTCAACTTTGTATTCTTTTTTTCATTCTACCTTTCTTCATACTCATCTTACGTCACACACCCTTATGGTAGCCACCCTCAACTTAGGCAATTTGCCTCAGTCAAAGTTCATAATTTCCAAGGAGGACAAGGGCCAAAATAGGTTCTTTGTGATACAAATGGGAAGGTGATAGGTATAATAACAAGAATAGGCATTCAGGCTTAAAATCAGGATCAAGGGATATTATTCACACATGGAAGGTCATTTAGGCTAAAAGTGGACTAATATCAACAATGGCCTATGATTATTTCCTAACCTCTATCATATAACCAAGGCAAGACCAACCAGGCAAGTACTGGATTTAACACACAACGAGAACTAGGTAGCATCTCACTTACACATGGCACAAAGGTACGTTACAAGCTGCTACCCATTCGGTTCATGTAATTATTAGCAGTATTTATCATGTCCCTAATACTAATGCCATAAAAAGATTCACAATAGTTACATATAGATGCTCATGACACAGTTACCAGATAGATATTTGTGAGCTATTTTTCATTCCATGAGAAATCAACAAAAATATGTTTACTGTCCTACATACTTATTTTTTCCCCCAGTTAGCCACAATACATCAAAAAATAGACACAATATGCCTAAATATGTCAGCTCTACTAGGAACAAGACTCCGGGGAACAGAGCCAAGACAACAAAAACCCCAAAAGGATATCAACACCCACAAGTAGTCCCACCCTCAACTTATAATCATGCATTTTCCCTAATGCGTCAACCAAAATAAGAGAGTTAAAAACATACCTGTAGCACCATAGGTTTGAAGATCTAATGTCAATCACATAATATGAATACAAACAACAAAATACCTTGGGTTGCCTCCCAAGCAGTGCCTGGTTTAATGTCGCGACACGACTCAGTTATCTTAACTACTCTGACTTTTCAAGATACCTTGTTGCTAATTATTTATGTCACCACTTAGAGGATTTGAAACGTTGACCCAACTTTTGATCAATACAACTTTAGGGTGTATTGGGCAAATGTGAGGGCATGATATGGAATATTCTATGATGCCACTTCAAAGACTTGAACTGCTTGCCCAATTTTGTATCGAACATTCGTGTGGAGTCCTTTGGCAATGGTGATAATCTTAAACATCCACTAGATGGACACCAATCTTTAAGCTTTTTTTCTTTCAAGAATGGTGTTGTAGTATACCCTTTTGGAAGGAAAAACTCCAAAATATAAGAATCTTCCTCCTTATTTTCAAAATTAATTATTTACTTG
Source organism: Capsicum annuum (assembly GCF_002878395.1). Classification (NCBI taxonomy): domain Eukaryota; kingdom Viridiplantae; phylum Streptophyta; class Magnoliopsida; order Solanales; family Solanaceae; genus Capsicum; species Capsicum annuum. The sequence continues at coordinate 146,275,806 of NC_061122.1, read as the reverse complement.
GGTGATTCATCTTTCATCAGATCAACCCAGTATAAAGTTGAAAATTGCTTCAAATGAGGACTAACTCTCAATTTTGGAGTAGCATCCCTATTAGCATTTTTACCCCAAAATGGACTAGAGTCTTCACAAGGATTGTGCTTAAATTCTTCTTTTGACTCTAGTACCATTTCCTCATCTTTAGCATCTTTATTCATAAATGGTTTAGTTTGTTGGAAAATCATTGAGGGTTGCGCAACATAAAACTCATCATCAACATTGGATTCTTGCTCCTCATCTTCAAACTCGTCCATTATGTTAAATGATTCCACCGACAAGATATCATCTAAACATAATGTGAAAAATGCTTTGAATGCTTGACCTCTATATCCATATCCTCTATCATTCTTCTTTCCTCATTATTTGCACTTATGTCTTGATGTATATCATGTATGATATCATTCGTTGTGTCCACACACTATAATATTAGTTAAAGCATAACATCAGTTCCACTCTTTTCAATGCTTCATTCTTTCAATTCTTCACCATAAGACCTATCAAAATCATAAAAAGAACTAGAATTTTTGTTAGCATAATGGGGGGAGGGGGCATTTGTGCGATCACTCCAATGTCCTTCTTAATCACCATATAATGAATAATCACATCCCAACAAGATGGAGATGGTGCACGCATCTCTCTCCGGGGAGCATAACTACAATCTTGACAAAAGTGAGGTCCATCACAATATGGAAATGGATCATCAAGATAAGATTTCCAACCATCAAGCACTTGTTCATCCCTAAATGCAATTGTAATAAGCAAACTAAAATAAAAATCTACCTAACACAAGAAATAAAAGAAAACTAAAAACAAATATTTATAAGTTTGAAGTTAAGTAAATAGGCTAAATTCCAAACCAACTCAATACACCAAATTGTTCCCCGGCTACGGCGCCACTTTTGATAACGCTCAACTTACACTTTAATTTTGTGCAAGGCGATCATCGTTAATATATTTTCCCAACTTTTGGAGTCAGGGTCGAATCCACAGGGAACAATATAAGTGGCAATTAAACTAATTTGAAACTACAGCTACAAGTTAAATTCAAACAGATGATACAAACTGATAAAATAGGGGTTTTGTAGATTAGCCAATAAATGTTGGTAACCTTAGCTTCATTGTTTGGAACTAAGAGTTTATGGAAAAATCAGAATTATATTCACTAGGTGTTTTGGTACTTGACAAATGCGAATAGTGGTTTAAGATTCTCACGGTGCGTAAGATTACAAGCTATCTTTATTGATGTTATACTTAAATGTCTCTCTACCTACTTAAGCACTTAATTCCCTAATCTTCTCAGACTTAGAGAATTTCTATTTACTACTCAGATTTAGCTCATGTTAACCAACCTTGTTACATCACTGATTTTTAAATGAAGTATTTTTGAGTCCTTGTTGATAATTCACTTCCTACTATATTTGATTTCTTACTCAAGAAAATCAAAGCAAGTGTGTCTACTATTTGCAACCAACAAACGTTAATTGAAACTTTAGAATGATCAAGAAATCCTACCACCTTTTGAATCTTTAATATTTAGCACCTCATTAAGACCTAACTCTAGATCCCATACCTTAGGTTAATGCAGTTTAGCCACTCATGATGTAACAAATGAAACACATAATTGAATTCATGATTTGAAAGATAAAATTACAGATATGAATAATAACTAGTGAATCACAGATTAGATTACAAAGGAAAAATCCCAAAATACTGATAATAATCTCTTCAAAGTATTTGGTTTTTCAAGCCAAGACACTCGAGAGAGACAAAATATAAAAATACGTCTCTTAAAACTCTAGTACTAAAAACCCTAGAAAAACCCTAAACAATGCTTTTTATAGTTAATCCTAAATAAGGAAATAAAATAACAATGTTCCAAAAATCCATTAAAATAGGTGATGACATTTATAATGGCGTGTCAGGGTTCTAACGACTTATCAGGAATGTCGTCAGGCCCTCCAGCATTCTTGGCTTCTTCTACTTTAACCGATGAAAAAGCTTGATGACTTATCTGATACGTGATAATATATTTGAAATATCATCAGTTCTTCATTCAAAATTTGATTATCTGCCTATACTTTACGGCAACTTAGATGCTTTATCATAGTTGTGACAACATGTCAGAAATATCATCATTGTTTTACTTTAATTCTTTTAACACTACAACACCTGGCGTGATTTTTGATAACTTATCATAGGGCTGATGACTTATCAGGAATGCCGTCAGCCACACTTCCAGTTATTTTGCATTAGTTTTCAGCTCTTGTGTTTCTATTTCCTTAAATTTCCCTTGCATCATGACTTTTACTACAATATCAAAGTAAAATGATCAAAAACAACAAAAGTTGCTTAAGAATTTACAATTATTCTTAGCTAAAAGCACTAAATATGTTAGCATCTGCTCACAAATCAGTGAGCCAGGAAGATAATCCCATGGAGCCTCTCCCATAGCACTTCTAAGCAAAAATTTTTATGTCATTCCAGTGAGCAAGGGTGATAATCCCGTGTTACCTCATCTTTCAAGGAGCTCAAGAGCTAGCATTATCTCACTTATAGCGGCACGCTGGATCCCGTGCCACTTTTCTTGGAGCAACACCTTCTATTTTTAATACCTTTATATATAATATTATTCTTCAAATTCTTTTTTATTTTAAACCCTAGCTCGCGGTGCCCAGCAGTTCTCTCTCCTAACTCCCTTCAAATTATCAGTTTTCTCTCAAATAATGATGAAATTCATCTTTATCTTCATTACTAATTGAGAGGTAAGTGAGTTATTCTTTTCTCTTTCAATTGATTAGGTGCATGAAGCAGTTATATTAGTGAATTGTTTGAAATTTTGTGTTATTTATGCCTTAGAATGTGATGCTGCTTCCAAATTAAGATATTAATATTAATTTGTGTTTCTTTATTTATGTACTTCTTCATTATTGATCTGTTAGTTGAGCCTTGATATGAAATTTGGTAGCATAGGTGAAATTTGTGTCAAAACCATATGGGTTTGTTAAATCGTTGTCACTAGTTTGTCTGTTGTATCCCGATATAAAAGGAAGATAGAATTTGTTAAGTGTGGGGTAATCCAACCACATTAGATTCGATTAGGGACTATTCAACTATTATGTATGTGTGTTGCTGGACTAATTTCTTGTGGAATTATGCAATAGTGTCAAATTAGGACTAACCTCATTTGCTTTTATGTTGGATTAATTTTATGAGTAAATTTATGTGTACCTGTTGTTTGATTTTATAAGTAATCGTGCACTATTTGTTCAGCTAGATTCTATTTGAGAAAAGGAAGATTTCTCCATGTGTTATAAATGAGACAACAGATAAACTGTTTCTAGCTTTGTTTGAAACTATATGAGTAATTGTGCTGCTATTGATTGATTCTTGAGGGGAAATTTGAGTACCTTAGTTTTTAAACCAAATCACTTGTACTAGCAAATAAGTGTGGTGTGTTTCAACACCAACACAGTTAGTGGTTTCTAGTTCAACGGTTTCCATATATTTGATATAGTTGGTGCCTATTTTACTTTAATAGGAAATATGTTAGGTAGACAATAGAAGGGTAAGGTAAAGGCAGGATCTTCTAAGCCAACAAGAAAAAAATAGACCAAATGGAAGCACATTTCAGCCCTCAGTTGTCCCACAAGGGTAAGTATGAATGTATAGTATTAGTTGGGTGTTGGATGCTGCCCGAAAATGATATACAAAGCATGATGAGTCGAAGTATACAGCTGGATAATTAATTCACAAGGAAAATATACTGAGGAAGTTTCCCCATATTGTACATAGGATAGAAAAATTAGATATGGAGTTATTGTTTGCGTAACCTCATGAGTGTAATCTGAGCCTCAGTAGAGAATTTTATGCTGATTAGGACCCACAGGATCAAGATACAGAGGTCAAAATATGTGGATGGGCTATCCTTTTCAATGATCATTCATTGAATGTTCTTTTTGGGATACCTGACGTTGATGTTGAGCCACTAAAGCTGATATATGTAGAACCACCATATGATGGCATCCACCATTTACTATGTGGCAATCACTCGATAGTAAGATGGGCCCATAATTGAGAAACCAATGCTCACCACACATTGCTTTTTAGTCATATGAATAGGGAAGCCTCAATATGGGTGGATATCATATACACTTGTCTCATATAAGTAACACACCTAACTGATGTGACACATAAAATGGTATTCCCTATCTATACATTGATGTGTGATTATGTTGATGTGAATATAGGTGCATTAATTTTCTCAGCTATAAAAAAAACGGATCTTATCTAGAGAACAAGTTTGGTTTTGGGGGCTTATTGACCACATTTTTATGAGATTAGAGAGTACCCGAGGAGGACCTAGACTATAGATTGCTTGTGATCACTATCCCTATCGATATATCCCGCACAAAGGGGGGTCCTTCTCATGGAACTATAGTGATTTTGCCTATAAGCCAGGCTCAGAATAATGCGATTACTGCTTGAATGTATGGGATTCAGATACTTCAATAATGGATTGGTGGGATATTAGGGTGGTAGAGTTAGACTGTCCTCTTGGTAATCATGCGAGGACCATGCTACAGATAGGTCCTAATTTTGTAGAGCTACTAGAAAATAATGTTCCCACAGATGAGGAATGAAGGTTGCATTATTTAGATGATGAATCAAAGGAGGATGTTGGTGATTATATAAACTTGGGAGATGATGATGCTGATAGGGGCATGGATGGCATATGATCAGGAATTCCCTCCCTACCTCATACTATACTTATTCTACAAAGCATTGGGATATTGCTTCCTTTTTAAGTGTGGGGTGGTAAAAGTCTTGTTTCTTCTACTTGTTATTGCCTTTATTTCTATTGGACAATTTTAATTTTTTCTTTTAGGTGTTTATTTTTCTGTTTGGATGATTTTATAGCTACTCGAAATGTCATGTCTGTAATAGTTAGTAAGTTTAAAGTATTGTTACAATTTGCCCTCGATGAATTTTTCGTGTATTGTTTCAGTTTAAAGTATTTATTTCCGCCCTCTTTGGCAATTTTAGTCATAGTTAGTTGACCCCCCTATGATAGATGGATGACAACCATCTAAAAGGGAGTTAGTCTTTAGCAACTTAGAATTGATAAGAACCTGATTATGTCTTTTAAGAAATGCTTTGTGCTGGGCCAAGTTTTTTAGTAACTTTAATCAAAGATTGTTTTGAAACAAAAGGAAAAGAATGGGTTATTTTTTGATGTTTAGTTTCAGTAGGTCTAATGAGATTTGATTTGCTTAATGTTGAATTTGACAAAGAACAAGATCAGGAACCGTAAGGATTCGATTTAATTCTTTGCATGCACCGTGAGAATGAGTACGTGTTTATATCCAACATGTGTAGGAATGTCTAGAACTTGCCTGATGTGTCTACAAAATGAAATAAAAGGTGTTTGGTGTAGGAAGTTTATATAGGCATTTCCTTGTTAGCCAAATTGTAAAGACTTTATTTACCTACCCTTATGCATATCCCTTATTCACCACGTTGACCTTATAGCCTAGTTTCTTTGGTATCCTCATATATATCCTAAATCCTTTCTTTGATAGACCTTGATTAGATCTATAGCTCTCAAGTGCTTTAGTATAGATGATAAATAAGTAGGGAGTGTGAAATTGAAGTAGGAGAAAAGTGAAAGTAAATCCCTAAAGAAGTTTTTATTTGTGTGTTTAATGGTGATGGTTAGGAGTTATAGCTAATTTGAAAGAATTTTCAGTTTTTGTAGCCCGGTTTTTGTTACAATGAATTTGTTTCGGCCTTGGTCCATTTCGAATATTATACACCTCAACCTAGGCGAATAGCTTTAGTTGAGGGTGGCTATGATAGGGGTACATAATAGTAAAGGGGTGTCAAAAAGAGTTGAGAATTGAATCATGATTTAAAATAAAAATACTCCTACCATAAATTTTTGTTAATATTCTTGATAAAGTTGGGGTGAAATGAATGATGTGTGAAGGTAATGAAGTGAAAATTGGGTTGATAGAATGTGTGTTCGATTAAAGATTGACATGTATTAAATCTCTTAAAGAGATTAGTCACTATTTTCTAAATAGTTCCTACCTATCCCTTAGCATACATTAAAACCATGGAAGACCTAATTGATCCTGCATTTCAACATTCGACTATTAGTGGAGTATACACCAAGGATAAGCTTATGTTTCATTGTCTAACAAGTATGAAATTTTTTTAAGAGTGAGTGATCGAATTTTGATATTCCCCTCATTAGAAATATTGAAAAATTATGAGTGATATGGGGAAACTTTCTTGTAGTGAGGGTGTATGCGGATGAAAATCCAAATTACTTATTGTGTTGTTTGACTGAGTGCTTTGATTAAGTTTGCCAATAAATCGGATATCACTATTGAGATGATGGGGTTTGAAACAAAATGGTCATGTGCAAAATGTCTTCTTGACATGTTTTGAAATAAAAAGTCATTGGTAGAAATTTTAATTGCCCAACGCAAGCATATCTCTTAGGTTGTGATATAGAGATTAATTAGGTAGTATGTTTGTGATTGTTCAAGGACGAACAAGGTTTTAAGTGTGGGGTGGTGATCTTAGATGTATTTATATGTCCAATCACCAGTATTCAACCATATTTGGACTTGTTTTGAGAGAAAAAATGTGATATTCTTATTGCATTTACGCCTTAATTGTCTTTTATATTTAACCAACGGGATTAGTAGTGTAGGGTAGATTTCTAATGGATTTGAAAAAAAAATCGTATAAATATTATGAAGCAAGAGGTGATTGATGTTATGAATTGATTATGTGGAGTATTGTCGACCCGTGAAGGAGTTATAGAGCAAGCTCGAAAGGTAGGATTACGTAGTGGAGCAATAAGCTGAAAACAACAAGTGTCGTGCCATTGAAAATAGGGAAAAAATGAATTCCAGTGATGCGAGGTGATATGCCCACGTCACAGGCTCTAAATCCGGCTATTAGGACTTAGTGAGAATTTTCAAGATGAATTCCAATGGTTCAAGGAGATATGCCCGCAATACCTCATGGTTAGCAGCGCTATGGCAAAGGCAGATCTTCGGTTGGAGCAGTGCTGAAAAGTGGGTTGTGCCTCACCTTGAGTAAGGCTCCCAGGACTTATAGAAATAAATCGAAGGAAATTCCAGTGGACTAGGGAGATAAGCCCACGACGCCTCGCTTGGAGCAACGCTATAGCCAGGGGGGTGCCTCATCCACTCTACCCATGCAAATTTTGGGCCAGTATAAGAAGAAAATGTAAATATAATTTCAACCACTTTTGCAAGCACAACAGTGGAGGAAAAGTTTAAAATTCTCTCTTTTAGGGTTCTTACATTCTTTTGAACTTCTTTACTTCAAGATTAATTTTGGGTATGATTAATTACTTATTTTTTATGTTGAATTCATACATAAGTGGCTAAACTCCCTTGTTCTGGGGTTGAGACCAAGAATATGAATACTCTTTGATATTCTTTTATCATTGTTTCTTTTTCGATTTTCATCTGGATTATTCTTAATTTCTTGAACTTTCTATTTTGATGAGTGGCCACTATTAAAATAAATCTATATTTCTATGTGAATTCACCGGGATAATCATAGGATAGAACGAAGAAATTAAGGAGCAAGGTTTTTATTCTTTTATGAAATAAGGGGTTTGAATTAGCATCTAGGATAAAGATATACCTAGAAGTCTTGCTTGGTTCAATTGCAAGAAGTTTACTTTATGAATCTAGATTAATTGTTGAATCTCTATAGGAGTTGTAGTCGCAATATTTAGTAGATAGAAGATTTGATGTCGGGAGACCAAGATCTTAGCACAAATCTTGCAAATCAACAACCCGATAAAAAATTAGACTGCGATATGAATGCAGATTTGTAAGATTATTACAAGTGCCTCAAACCTAGATTCTCATCATTACTATTTACGACCGTGCTTGCTTTGTGATAGTCACAAATTGTTATTTCTTATTTATTAATTCACATTTTTATTCTTAATTTCCCAATCATCTTGATACTTTGCAACAGTTAATACCTCATTGTATAAAACTAAAAGTAGGTTGAATTTCTAGTTGCTTCGTCCTCTTGAGAACAATATCTGACTATCTAAGTCACTATATTACTTGTATGATCATGTGCACTTGCATGTGCATTTGAGGAGCAACAATGTGGGACTCACTTTTCACCAAAAAGACCTTGGTTGGAAATTTCAATTATGCCATTGAGTCCAGAACATTGAATTTTATAGGGTGGAATAGGATTTTTTAGTATATAAGATAGCAGATGAATCCTGAGGTGTTGGTGGAATCAAAAAATAATTTTTGAGCTTTAGTTGGTGCACCACTTAAGTTCCCATTTTGGTTGCTTAAGCAGAGGACCACTTAAGTACCCAGCTGACCACTTAAGCGATCAGGCTGGCATGGAAAGGTTTGCTTAAGTGGAGAAGGGACTACATAAGCATTAACTGTTTAGACAACCAATGTAGCTAAAACAAAACTTTGTCACATAACCAGTGACGGCTTATCAATATTCTTACGGGACCCGTGGACCTAAGAATGCTATAAATTTAGCGAACTTAAATTACGTGTTTCTTCTTTGAATTTGTGGTAAGCTTCCACAAATCACTTGATTTATTCCGTTATTTTTTTCCAAAATCCCGGTAATATTGGTGGGTTGATTGTATCACCATTTGAGCTCAAAATTCACTCATTTTTTGGGGTATATGTTCCTTGAGCATTGAGGGACGTATTGTCAATTTTGAAGTGTGTTTTGCAAATGAGCCTCACATGGGATTTTTAAATAATTTTTGACCTAAACCACAATAATGTAATATGGGTATCATTGTTTTTGTATTGATAAGTATATTTTGATTTTTATAGTGTGTCACCTTGAGGAAGCTTCTCAGAAAGGGAAAATATTTATTTAGCAGGTTCTTAGAACTTTTCATCGGTGTCTAGGTAGGCTAGGTTTACTTCCACATTGTTGAACTAATTCATCATATAAATATGATATGATGATAGATATGGGATGGGATTTAGGAATTAAAAGTATGATGGAAAATATTTTGATTATTTGGACCGTTAATGCTATCTTGAAACCAACAAATAGGCGTAATTTACTTTGTTGCTCATGATTTAGGTAGAAATTCTTTCTTAGGGCTAATTGTGGCTTGTGTGACATCTAGAAATAAATTTATATACCAAAGCCTAGTAAGGGGTAGAATTTTCCTTTGAATGAATGTAACGCCTTGGGAGTACACCATGGATGCCACATGGTGCTTACAATCACAAATAACATAAGCTATCCCATGAGTTGGTACCTACTGTGAGCACTGAACAAACCGATATTAAAGTGTACACATGTGTGGAAAACAACGCTGGATACACCATAAAGTTTAAACATTTAAAAATATCTCTAAATTAATATTCTTGAAAAAATATCTGAAAATAAAATAGTAAAGACAACTAATAACAACTGATAACTGGCTAACTGTAAGTGTCAGAAAGCCTTTAATTGACCGATTGTGGAGTTGATGGGGCTGATTATTGAACTAAAACACTAAAATAAACGTAAACAGTCCTCGGAATATGAGGACTCACCATTGCTGCTGCTGTTGGTTCGCTCGATATCTAGGTGCAATCGAGAACTTTAGCATCCAAATCTATGATATGAGTCATCATAGCACAAGAAACGAGTATGCTATCAGTACTTTTAATATACTAGTATGCTATAAGAGGTTAGGCTGATATGCATGAATAATAACTGACCGAATAAATAGCATGAGATAACTGATGTATAGTATGTGAGGAAGTTGTAAAATCTAAGAATGCATGACCAAGCATATGGCATGATACTAGAATGGTCAGTAAACTAAAACACTAAAATACGGATACAGAACTACTAATAACTATATTCCATAATCAAGCAAGCCTGAAATGGAACTCTGAACTGAATACTGGACTGAGAGTATGGGATCTATTATCTAACCAACATACCCCAATAAGAGATAATTGGGGTACAAACGGTGACCCTAGTTTTAAGGGTGTCAGTACCATTCCACGAGTACTAACACTGAACATGTGGATCTACTAAACTAAAGTTTCGAAAGACTAATGTATCACCCTTTATTGGCAGGTGCTCTAGTGAGATATATGCCAACCCGCAACTGACAGGTTAACCTCTCTAACCTATGCTGGCTATGTAGTTCAGGAATGTAGGGATGACTACTAAAGGTTACACCCTAAACTAGAAGGTGAATCCCTATCCCTTGGTTCGCTTGGCGTTAAATCCGACTCCCAACTAAACTTACTTAAAATATTGAACTGATCCAAACTGGACTAGTAAGATAAATGACTGAACTAATAATACTCATATATGCCTGAAAACCAATTTGAAAGTACTAATACTTAGTAAACAACTAAATTTTTGTCATTCACAACCCTAGGACTCGATAATATTTTTAATAAAAGCATATCAAAGCTTCAAAAGCATAATAAGTAGTCATTTCTCAAAATTCATCTCTTAGGCATTTCATCAAACACTTGAAATTCATGAAATTAGTCATGTGAATGATTAAAACATGTGGGAATAAGATAATTATAACATTAAAACCATATATTGGAGGATTTAACATGAAATTTCATGCTTTAAACGTGTAAAGGCTACTTTTCAACTAAAACACGTGTAAATATCATGCATAATCAAAATTCCCAAATGCTTCAGAAATCAACTTAAAGTAAACATGTGAATTCATGATTTAGAACAAAAAATAGGTACTTGGAATCCATGAGTGACAAACGCCTATGGATGAACATTTAACATACCTTAGACTTTAATTTTGCAATAGAATTAACGTTCTTGATCATTCTTGGGTGGTGAAGCTTGAATTCTTGAGTTCTCTTGAAGAAATAATGGTTGAACTTAATGAATTTGGGAGATGGATAGGGTTTATTTTAAATAAGAATTGTGGAAATAAGGCATATAATGCCTTATCTAATGATAAATCCCATGTATTTATTACAGATTGGGTCCATAGGAAAAGACTAGACTACCCCTCTAAAATTAAAATTTGTAACTGGAACACTGATTGAGACATCACCGCGATGCACCAAGGCCTCTATCGCTAATTCATCGTGCCACGCTAGAATCATGGTGACTTGCTGGTTTGGAAATCCAAAGGTGGTCCAAACCGTGACCGAAAAATCTATAAATTACCCAAGGCATTCTACTTACACCCTTGTATATGAATCAACTCTAAAACACACATCTCGGGGTCGAAAAGGTCACTTTAAAAATCATAAAAGTTAAAAGGCCAAAAATAAAACTAAGTCTCTTACACTTAGCTAAATTTTCAGGTTCTAAGTCCCTTGTACCTGCACTATGGGCTGAATTTAGCTAGGAAAAATATGGGATTTTACAATATCCCCCCCTTGAAAACATTCATCCTCAAACTAGACTGATTAAGCTGAGAAAATATAAAGTTACTTAGATTCCATGTTGAATATACATAACTGAAAACATGATTACATGACTGAGTTTAAAACTTGGTGATTGACTGAACTAATTCATGAATGCATGCAATGACATAAAGACGACCTCATAGCTGGAACTCGGAATGGAAAATATATAATCTAAGAAAAACTATTACCTTGAGTTGAGTCTGAGTTCGTGGAGATGTAATACCCCGAGTCTGCATCCTGGATGCCATACGGTTCTTATGACCCCGAAGGACATCAAGATAACCCATGAATGGTACCTGCTGCGAGCACTGATTAATAATACTGTAATAATGTAGAACATAGGATAAAATGCCATAAGGTTCATAATCTGAATACTGATAATAATAATGTCTAAAAATAATAACTGAATATTAAATGTTGTCTGAACTAATCTATTCTTAAAAGCCTCTAACTGAACTAACTGAAAGTGGAGTTAATGGGACAAGCCCCTAACAAACTCTAACTACTGAAATGTTGAAGCTATTATAATACTAAAATAAAAACATATCCTCTATAGATGAAGACTCACTACTGAATCTATGAATGATGACTGAATCTGTCTACGTACGGTCAGGAACTTGAGCGTCCAAATATATGATATAAGACATCATAGCGCAACGATAAAGTATGCATCAGTACATGGAATTTATTAGTACTCTAGATTAGGTAAGGCTGAATGCAAGGGTTCGTATACATAAACAGTAACTAACTGAATGATAAAGATTAACTAATTATGAGAGTACATGGATAACTAAAACTGCTATAAATACTAAGTATGTTATACTATGTATATACGTGTATACTATTTCTAAGCTTTTATTGAGGCTAAGATCTGAGTTCCTATACTGAGTAACTGATATCTGAGATTACTGATAACTAAATTATTAATAACTAGGTAGCTGTGTTTGATAGTCCAGATTCTATAGAACTGAACTGAGTTCTATGCTAAGACTGAAACTGAGAGTGTGCATGGTAGTCATCTAATCGACATGCCCCTTATAGAATAGATTTGGGTTGCAAACTGTAACCCCAGCTAGAAGGGTGTCAGTACCATGCCACAGGTAAAGATAAACTAAAGAGTTACCCTCATTTGGTAGGTTCCTTGTATGAGAACCGTGGTACCCTCTACTGGCAGGCTAAAATACCTCATAAACCCTCAACTGGCAAGTTGATTTCTCAGCGTACGCTATCTATGTAGTTCGGGAATGCAAAGTCTACTTGTAAGGGTCACAGCCTCTACTGGCAGATAAGCGCCAATACTTAGGTTCACATAGTGGTAAATCCTACTCCCAATTGAATAGACAGTGGACTAATTACTAGAATGTACTGGTTTGACTGAACTGTTACTGATCGTTTTGACTGACTGAACTAGACTGAGTTCAATGAGTTCTATACTGACTGAGTACTACTATTTCATAACATGATTGAGACTATTCTGTAACAACTGTATATCTAGGAAAAAAACTAGATTGTCGGGTATTAGATAACCCCTGAACTCGTTAGTATGTAAAGTCAAGCATAGCATTATCTTGAAAAGCACAACTATGTCCAGTTGTTCATAATTCATTCATAGATATATTTTATCAAAGACTTGTAGGACATGAACTTGTACAGGATTGGGACCACATAATGACATGTCATGATTCCATTACTTACTTCAATAAGAATTTTATCAAACACTAGGGAAGCATGGTTATTTCACGTAATACTAGTCAACACATGATAATTATGATACAATAATCAATTATAAATAGCAGGGTTTAGAATGCAATTTGTATAATTCCCCATTTAAACTATTTTAATTTCTGGAGACTTACAGCTAAATCATGAGTTGAAACCCAATAACTAACATGAACATAAATACAATCAATTTCAAGTATTGAAATCATAAATCTATAACTTGTAATTTATAAAGATATTCTTGGACTCCATGGGTGGAAGGAACCCTTGAATGAACACCTAACATACCTGAGTATTTTAATTCCTAAAGCTTTTGCTGATTTTGTTGAGGATTGCTCTTGATTTATTAAAGCTAGGGTTTTTCCCTCTTTCAGATAGAATGTTTTAATCTTTCGAGAAAGTTAGTAAATAATGATATAATAGGGTATTTAGGGGTTTACTTTCCTGTTTAGACTGATTAGGCCATGCAAAAATACCAAACTAGCCCTAGGAGTAATTAAAATTTTGTCACAGAAGGGTCCCACTTTTGGCCTTAACCGTGATGCGGTGGCATCGTAGTGAGCCACTGCAATGGAGAAGATACTGTTTAAAAAGGGAAGAAGGTTCAATAGGCTCTTGTAATGCGGTGGTATCGCATTGCCATACTAGAAATTAAAAATTTGGAAAATAGCCCTTGCCATGGCACGGTTCGATCATAGTCCCTCACTGAAAAATAACAATTGTGAACCTAAACATTGGCATGCCGCACTATTATCACAAAGCTTCACTGGAAACAGACAAATTCGATTAGGCTGGTCTCCGTGACGCGGTGATATGCCGTTTGGCATAATGTTTTACAAAAATTTCTCTAACTCTTCACCTGGGTATCAAATTTGGGAGAATTTTATATCATTTGAAAGGTGACTGAATTTCATACGCCATGGTAAGCTCTTAAATTAAATATTCTGAGTATTTAAAATTTTTTTATATAGGAGTACTCGTATTTTGAAGGTTAAATTAAGCTAGGGAAATATGGGGTATTACAATATCTCCCCGTTAGGAATATTTGTCCTCAAATGAGACTGATTAATCTTAGAAGTACTGTAGACTGAGTTTACATACTGAACATGCACAAATGAAACATGATTGCATGATTGAAACTACTAATATTCTATTTTTTGATACTGAACATGCATATCTGATGCAAGAGTAAATGTCTACAATGCTTCATGAATGCATGACTGAATATTCAACGATAATAGATACCGAGTTTATAACTACATCTGAACATAGAATTAGAAAATCAAAGGAAGACTGTTACCTTAAGCAGAATTTGGGTTAGTGGAGAAGAGGTGAGGATACTTGGTCTGCATATCATTTTTTACTTCCTAATTAGCTCCTTCAATGAACTGATTTTGACAAAGAACTATGACTAAGGGAACTTTTTTGTTCCTTAGTCTGACGATAAGGATTTGGAATGGAACCACTTTGAAAGAGAAATCATTCTTAATTTCTATGACCTTTAAGGGAACTATGACTGTTGGGTCACCAATTTGTTTCTTTTACAAAGAGACATGGAGTACTCGGTGCATTGAAGCTAGATATGAAAGAAACTTAAGCTCGTAAGGTACGTTCCCGAAATAGCTAAGAATTCTATAAGTACCGACATATTAGGGAATGAGCTTTCCTTTCTTGCCAAACGTCTTTACCCCATTCATGGGAGAGAATTTCAAAAACAAAAAATCATCGATCTCAAACTCAAGATATTTTCTCCTCATATCTGCATATGATTTTTGTCGGCTCTGTGCTGCCCTAATCCTTTCTCTGATTAGCTGAACATTCTCTATGAAATCAAATACTAAGTTAGGCCCTATAATTGCAGCCTCTCCTTCCTCAATCAAACTAATTGGAGATCTAAGTCTCTTACCTAAAACAACCTCAAATCGAGCAATCTAAATACTAGAATGATAGCTATTATTACATATAAATTCGATCAAAGGCAAGTGGTCATCCCAACTACCTTGAAAATCAACAACGCATGATCTTAACATATCTTTTAGAGTTTGGATGGTCCTCTCTACTTGATTATATTTCTGAGGGTGGAAGGTCGTACTGAGGTGAACATGGCTACCAAGACCCTTTTGGAATACTTTCTAAAAGTGAGAGGCAAACTGAGTACCTCTATTTGAGATGATGGATACTGGAACTCTATGTAACTTGACCAACTCTCTTATATAGAGTTTGGCGTAGTCTTCAGCTGAATAAGAAGTATGAACTAGCAAGAAATAAGAAGAATTGGTCATCCTGTCTATGATAACCCATATCAAAACATGTTGATGACGGGTACGAGGAAAACCCATCACAAAGTCCATGTTCTCTTCTTCCCATTTCCTTATGGGAATATTGAACTCTTGCATGTACCCACTAGGCTTCTGGTGCTCAATCTTAACCTGCTGACACATAGAGCACTTTGCTACAAACTCTACAATGTCTCCCTTTATCCCACTCCACCAATAGATCTCCCATAAATCATGGTATATCTTAGTGGACCCTGGATGAATTGAGTAACGCGCACCATGCGCTTCTACAAAAAATCATTACCTCAAGTCATCTACACCTGGTACACATAGCCATCCATGGAAATGCAACACACTATCTCCCCCTTGGGAGAAAATCTCTGGTTTCTGATCTTTAACTGACTCTTTCAGGTTAAATAGACTGGAATCTTTGTCCTGCTTGTCCTTTACCTTAGAAACTAAAGATGATTCTTAACTATTCTGCACCAATAGACTACTCTCTAACAAATAGACTAAGCGAACACCTAGTCGAGCAAGCTGATGAAATTCCTGAGCTAACTTCTTTTGATCATTCTCAGCATGAGCAATACTACCCATAGACAATCTACTGAGAGCATCTGCTACTACATTAGCCTTGCTCGGATGATACAGAATACTCATATCATAATCTTTCAAAAGCTCTAATAAACTTCTCTGATGCAAATACAAATCTTTATGAGAGAATACATACTACAATCTTTTCTGATTTGTAAACACATCAACATGTATCCCATACAAATAATGCCTCCATATCTTTAAGGCAAGCACAACAACTATTGACTCAAGATCATGGGTAGGGTAGTTTTTCTAGTCGGGCTTAAGCTATTTAAAGGCATAGGCTATGACATATCTCTCCACATAAGGACACAACCCAAACCTACTCTGGATGCATCACAGTACACAACAAACCCATCTAAACTATCTTGTAACATTAGAACTAGGGCACTAGTAAGTCGAGTCTTCAACTCCTAAAAAATCTTCTCACAAGAATCTGACCACTCAAATTTGACTTTATTTAGAGTTAATCTGGACATAGGGAATAAAATAGATTAGAACCCTTCAATAAACCAATGGTAATAGCCATCTAAACCCAAGAAGCTCCTTATATCTAATGGAGAAATAGGTCTAGGCTAGTTTATCACCACCTCGGTCTTCTGAGTATCAACTCTAATGCCATCACCAGAAATAATATGACCTAGGAAAGCTACTGATCTTAGAAAAAATTTTGACTTACTGTATTTAGGAAACAACTGATGAGTTCTTAGAGTCTAAAGTACAATTCTAAGGTAATTTGCATGATCATTCTCGCTACAAGATTAGACAAGAATTTCATCGAGGAAGACTATAATGAAAATGTCGAAGTACTTCTTGAACACGCAATTCATTAAGTCCATAAAGGTTGCAGGGGTATTTGTAAGACCAAAGGACATAACAAGAAACTCAAAGCAACCGTACTGGGTTCAAAAAGGTATTTTTGGAATGTCACATTCTCTGACTCTGAGCTGATAATAGCCTAATCTGAGGTCTATCTTACAAAAATAACTGGTGCCCTAAAGTTGGTCAAATAAGTCATTGATTCTAGGAAGTGGTTATTTATACTTGACTGTGACTTTTCTCAACTGATGGTAGTCTATACATATTCTATGGGAACCATTTTTCTTGTGTAAAAATAGAACTGGTGCACCCTACGAGAAATGTCGGGTCTAATGAATCCCTTGTCTAAAAGTTCCTTTAATTGTTCTTTTAACTCTATGAGTTCAGCTGGTGCCAGAGTGTCCAAAAAAAGTCTATTCCAAAGTCAATTTCCATTTCTGGAGGAACTCCAAGAAGATCTTTGGAAAACACATCTGAGAATTCATTCACTACTGGAACTAACTAAAAACTAAAAGTCTCTGAACATAAGTCTTTGACTCGCAAAGGATGATAGACGAAACCTTTAGATATCATTTTTCTCTCTCTAAGGTATGAAATCAACTTACCTTTAAGCGCTATAGTACTACCCCTTAATTTAAGGACGGGTTCATTTGGATGATGAAAATGAACAATTTTATTTCTACAATCAACTGAGGCATAGTATGAATGGAGCCAATCAATGACGAGAATGACGTCAAAATCTATCATCTGTAACTCTACTAAGTCTGCTGAAGTTAGTTTCTGAGAAATCATAACCGAACAGTTTCCATATACCCGTCGGGCTATGATAGTCTAACTGACTGGAGTAGAGATTGAGAAAAGTTCTATTAAGATTTTTGTATGACTTCAAAATTGATCGCTATGAAAGGAGTTACAAAAGACAGAGAAGCTCCTTGATCTAATAAGGCATAAAAATGTAAATGGAAGATCTGTAATATACTAGTGACCATATTAGGAGAACGTTCTTAATCTTGTTTGTACTGAATTGCATAAAGCATGTTTGGGCATTGCCCACTGGTGGCAATGGAGGTGGCACCCTGCTGATTCAGGTGGTTAGACTGAGCTGAGGAATGATTATACTTACCTTGTGAACTCGACTAAGGATAATCTCTAATTCTATGGCTTGGCTTTCCATACCCAAAAGAAATGTCACATCTATTTCTGCAGACAACCTGATAGTTTCTGCCATATTTCTAGCAAAGAGGATTTGTTTGAGCACTGTTGACACTACCCTAAGATTTTGAGCTTGGTGCCCTATCTTTGTTACAATTTCTAGACATAGGGGATGGGGCACTGGCTACAAACAGAGCTAGAACTAAAGACTTTGGATGAAACTGAGAGCGGTTACGACCTTCTGATTTAGGCTGAGTGATATTGAGGCTACCTATTCTAGCTCATTTGTTCTCCTTCTCTCTTTTTATTCTCCGCTTCTTCTATATGTTGTACTTAGGCTATGAGCCTTGATATGTCCATCTCCTTAATCAACATCTTAGTTCTACTCTCCTTAACCACATTCTCTGACACCCCAAACACAAACTTGCTTATTCCGAGCCTATTGTCTACTACTACATGGGGAGCATACCTGGCTAACCAATTACACTTGAGGGAATACTCTTTCACACTCACTTTTCCTTACTTGATATTGATGAACTCTAACACCTTAGCTTCTCTCAGTTCTAAGTGACATAATCTATCTAGAAATCTAGTACCAAAGTCTTCCCAATCTATGGGTTATACATCTATGCGCCTGTCTACCTTCCACTGCTTAAACCATGTATCAGCTACATGCTGTAGCTGATAGGTGGCTAACTTAGCATTCTCACTGGAAATCACTCCCATAATATCTATTACTTTCTGAACCTAATCAAAGAACTCCTGTGGATCATCTTCTCCCTTAGATCTTGAGAATAGGGGAGGGTTCATTCAGGTAAAGTCCCGAATCCTTGCTGCAGCAGTAATGGCTACTAGGTTGGCCTTAGCAATAGTTGGCCATTCATTCTGAGCTGCTATGTAATTGGATAGAGTAGTGAATTTAGCTCTTAATTCTTCATGGGATACATGCTCGTCTAGGGGATATGCCTAATGGGCTGAAGTGTTGAATAATTTCCTGTCCTTTTTCTATTAGTCTTTTCGGGAGGCATGTTCTATAAATAGAAGGAAGAAAAGAATTATATTAAGAGTTTAAGCATTATGCCCACTCACACGACATAAATACTAAATAAGGGAAAGTTTTACTAAAATGCCACGGGTAAAGATAAACTGAAGTGTCACCCTCATCTCGCAGGTGCCCTGCATGAGAACGGTGGTAATCTCTACTGGCAGGTTAATATACCTCATCAACCCTCGACTGGTAGGTTGATCTCTCAACCTTCACTGGCTATATATTTTTGGAATGCATGGACTACATCTAAGGGTCACACACTTTTCTGGCAGGTGAGCCCCCATCCTTAGTTTTACACGGTGCTGAATCCTACTCCTAACTAAATAGACTATGGATTGATTACTAGAATGTACTAGGTTTGACTTAACTATTCAAATCATGTTGACTAACTGAACTGGACTGAGTTCATTGAGTTGTCTACTGACTGAGTACTACTATTTCATGACATGATTGAGACAATTCTATAACTATTGTAGCTCTAGAAAAATAGCTAGATTGTCGGGTATTAGATACCCCCAGGACTTTATAGCATCAAAAGCCAAGCATATCATGATCTTAAAAAGCATAATAATGTTAACTTCTTCATAATTCATACATAGAGACATTTTATCAAATACTTGTAGGGCATGAACTTGTACATGATTAGGACCACATAATCACATGTCATGATTCCATTACTTACTTCACATAAGCATTTTACCAATCACTTTGGAGCATGGTTATTTCACATAATGCTAGTCAACACATGAGATCATGATACAATAATGAATGGCAAATTCAAGGGTTTAGCATGCAATTCGTATAATTCCCCATAAAAATATTTTAATTTCATGAGACTTACAACTAAATCATGAATTGAAACCCAATTACTAACATGAACATGAATTCAATTAATTTCAAGCATTGAAATCAGGAATCTATAACTTGTAATTTAAAAAGAGGTTCTTGGACTCCATAGTTTGAAGGAAATCGTAAATGAACAACTAACATACCTAAGTATTTTAATTCCTAAATATTTTGGTGATTTTCTTGAGAATTGTTCTTGATTTCTTGAAGCTAGGGTTTTGCCCTCTTTGAGATAGAATTTTTTAATCTTGGTAGAAAGTGAGTATATTAATGATATCAAAGGTTATTTAGGGGTTCAATTTCATGTTTACACTGATTAGGCTGTGGAAAAATACCAAATTATCCCCAAGAATAATTAAAATTTCATCATGGAGGGGTCCCAATTTTGTCCTCCACCGCAATGCAGTGGCATCGCGGTGAGCCATTGGAATGGCGATAATACTGTTTAAAGGGATGAACATAAAATGGGCTTATGGCGTGATGCGGTGGTATCGTATTCCAACACTAGAAATTGAGAATTTGGAAAATAGCCCTTGGTACAGTACGATGGGATCGCGGTCCCTCACTGGAAGAAAAAGATAATTTTGAAATGGTACATTGGCGCAACATGCCATTATTGTTGAGATTCACTGGAAACTGATGACTGCCATTTGGCTGGTCCCTATAATGCGGTGATATGCGATTTGGCACACTATTTTACAAAATTTCCTCTAAAACTTCGCCCAGATATCAAAGTTGGGCAAACTTTATATCGTTGGAAAGAAAACTGAATTTCCTACTCCATGGTAACCTCTAGATTGAAATTTTTTTGAGTATTTAGGAAATTTATTATAGGAATACTCATATAATGAGGGTTAAATTAAGCTATGAAAATATGAGCTATTACAGGAGAAAAGGTGAGGGTATTTGGTACGCATGTCTACTTTTACTTTCCAAGTAGCTCCCTCAACAGACTTATTCTGCCAAAGAACTTTGAACAGTGGAACTTCTTTGTTCCTTAGTTTTTGAATTTGGTGATCTAAGATTTTGAATAAGAGATCTTCGTAATAAAGGCTATCTTGAACATCTGTACGTTCTAAAGGAACAACTATAGGTAGATCCCTAATACACTTCTTTAACAAGGACACATGGAAAACTGGATACACTAAGGCAAGTCTGCGTGCTGCTCAAGCTCATATGCTACCTTTCCAAACCGACTCAAGATTTTATAAGGGCCTATATATTAGGGATTGAGTTTCTCCTTTTTGCCAAATCTCTTCACTCCCTTCATGGGAAAGATCTTCAAATATACAGAATTACTGACCTTAAACTCAAGATCTCTTCTCCTCACATCTAAATAGGATATCTAGCGGCTTTGGGTTGTCTTAAGACTCTCCCTGATCAACTAAACTTTCTCCAATGTATCAAATACTAAATCTTGCAATATAAGTAAAATCTCACCTACCTCAAACAAACCAATAGGAGATCTAAATCTTCTCCCATAGAGAGCGTTAGATAGAGCCATCCGAATACAAGACTGATAATTGTTATTGTAAGAAAACTCAATCAATGGCAAGTGATCATCCCAGTTTCCCTTAAAGTCGAAAACAAAAGATCTCAACATGTTCTCAAAGTTCTGAATGGTCGGTCCCTCTCTACCTGACAATCTATTTTTGAGTGAAAGGCTGTATTGAGATTAACTTGGGTACCAAGACCCTTCTGACAAGCCTTTCAAAAATGAGAGGTAAACTGAGTATCTCTACCTGAAATCATCCACAGTAGGACTCCATGCAATCTAACCAGCTCTCCAATATATAGTTTGGCATAATCCTCGGCTGAATAAGTATGGAATGGCAAAAAAGGGTTGATTTGGACATTTTGTCCATAGTAACTCAAATCGAATCATGTTGATGACGTGAACGAGGCAAACCTATCACAAAATAAATGTTCACCTTTTCCCACGTCCAAGTGGGTATGCTGAACTCCTGTATAGAACCACTAGGTCTTCGGTGTTCAACTTGAACCTGTTGACAATTAGATACTTAGCTATAAACTGTTCAATATCCCTTTTCATACCGCTCAACCAATAGATTTCCCATAAATCATGGTACATCTTAGTATCTCCTAGGTGAATAGGGTAACGTTCACCATGCGCTTCAGTAAGAATTCCCTGTCTCAAACTATCTACACACAACACACAGAGTCTACGTTGGCAATGCAACATACCATCTCCCCCTTGGGAGAAAACCTCTATTTTCTGATCTGTGACACTCTTTAAACTTAAATAGACTGGGTCCCTATCTTGATTTTACTTCACATCGGAAACCAATGAAGTTTCCAAACTATTCTGAACCCATACAATACCCTCATCTAAGTCAACTAAACGAACACCTAATCTAGACAACTGATGATCCTCCTGAACTAAATTTTTCATATCATTCTCAACATGAGCCACACTACCCATAAACAATATACAAAGGGCATTTGCCACTACATTGGTCTTGCCCAGATGATACAAAAAACACATATCATAGTCTTTCAACAATTCTAACCACTTCCTCTAACAAAGATTTAACTCTTATTGCAAAAACACCTACTGCAAAATTTTGTGATCCGTTAACACATAAATATGTGCCCCATACAGATAATACCTATAACTTTTCAGCAAAATAGAACAGCTACTAACCCAAGATTATGGGTAAGATAATTCTTCTCATGGGGCTGAAACTGTCTAGAGGCATAGGCTATGACCTTACCTCTCTACTTTAGAACACAACCTAAACTAACTCTGGAAACATCACAGTAAACAATCAACCCATCTAAACTATCTGGCAAGGTCAACACTATGGTTGAAGTTACTTGAGTCTTCAAATCCTAAAAACTGTTCTCACATGAATCGGACCACTGAAACTTGACTTTCCTCTTAGTCAATCTAGACATGGGAGACACAACAGATGTAAATTCTTTGATAAACCATCTATAATAGCCAGCCAAACCAATGAAACTCCTGATATCTGATGAAGAAATGGTCTGGGATAGTTTCTCACTACTTTGGTCATTTGAGGGTAGACTATAATTCCATCACTAGAAATAATTTGGCCAAGGAATTCTACTAATCATATCCAAAACTCGCCCTTACTGAATTTAGCAAACAATTGATTGGTTCAAAGAGTATGTAATACTATTTTGAGGTGATCTTCATGATTATTTTAATTACAAGAATAAACAAGGATGTCATTTATGAAGACTAAGATGGAAATGTCCAAGTACATCTTGAACACTCTGTTCATCAAGTCCATGAAAGCTTCTAGAGCATTTTTAAGACTTAAAGACATGACTAGGAATTTGATATGACCATTCTGAGTACTAAAAGTGTTTTTCAAAATGTCCCTTTCTCTAACTTTGAGCTAATAATTGACGGATCTGAGGTCTATCTTGGATAAGTAACTGGCACCCTTAAATTGGTCGAACAAGTCTTCAATTTCAGGGAGTGGGTACTTAATCTTGAATGTGACGTTGTTCAGCTGACAGTAATCAATGCACATATAAGGAGAACCATATTTCTTTCACATGAAAAAGTTGTGAGATCCCTATAAGGAAACACTAGTCCTGATGAATCCATTATCTAAGAGATATTTCAACTGTTCTTTTAACTCCCTAATATCATCTGGAGCTATTCTATAGGGTGGAATAGAGATAGGCTGGGTATCTGGAAGGAGATCTATTTTTAAGTCAATTTCCCTTTTAGGAGAAACTCTGGGAAGATCTTTGATAAATACATCTGGAAATTCCCTCACTACTGAAACTAACTGGAGATTGAGAGTCTCTAAAATATATCTTTAACTCAAACAAGATGGTAGAAACACCCCTTAGATATCATTTTTCTTGCTTTAAGTTACGGAATAAGCTAACCTTCAAGGGTTGAGGTACTACCCCTGGACTGGTTTATTTGGAAACTAAAAATGAACAACTCTGGTTCTACAATCAACTAAAGCATAGCATGAGTAGAACCAATCTATACTGAGAATGACATCAAAATCCCTAATCTCTAACTCCACAAGATCAAATGAAGTGACTTTTTGGGATATTATGACCGAACAGTTCCTATATACCTGCCTAGCTATAATAGAGACACCTACTAGGGTAGACACTAAAAAGGGTTCTGCTAAAGTCTTAGGACTGACATAAAAATTAAAAGTTATATAAGGGGTTAGAAAAGAAAGAGAAGCTTCGAGGTCTAACAAAGCATAGAAATGTAAATGAAATACCTGCAACATACCAGTAAACACATCAAAAGTATTTTCCTAATCCTGCTGAGACTAAAGTGCATACAATATATTTGGATGCTGGCCACTAGTGGCACTAGAAGCATCATGCTGCTGAGTCGAGTGACTGGATAGAACTATGGGACGACTGGACTGACCCTATTATGAACTATGTGGGCAATATCTAACACTGTGGCTTGGCTTGCCACACCCAAAGTAGATATCACTACCAGCTTTACACACACCTGGATGGTTTTTACCATATTTTTGGCAAAGAGAATATATGTAACAACTGTACACACTTTCGTGGGTCTTTAGGCCTAGTGCCCTAGCCTAATTGTTATATTTGAACTTCGGCTCTAGAGCAATAGCTAAAGATGGAGTTGGCGATAAAGATTTCAGATGGAATTGAGGATGGCTACCACCCTCTGACCTCGACTGAGCAAAATTTAAGCTACCTATTCTAGCCCTCTTATTCTCTCTTTATTTCTCCTTAAATTTCTGCCCCAAAATCTATTGAGCATGGAGCATCAATATAGAAAAGTCCATATCCTTAAATAAAATCACGATCCTAAACTCCTTGACCACATTATCAGCTACACTAGAGATAAACTTACTCATCCTAGTCATGTCTCAGACTCTAAATTAGGAGCATACCTGGCTAGCCGAGTAAATTTAAAAGAATATTCCTTCACACTCATGTTTTCCTGCCTAAAATTAATAAGCTCCTATACCTTAGCTTCCTTTAAATCCAAGGGAAATAACCTATCTAAAAAGGATATTAGAAACTTTTTTCATTAAATAGGCCTTGCATTATCCCCTCTATCTCCTTTCCACAGCTTATACTAGGTGTAACAAATATACTGCAATTGGTAAGCGCCCAACTCAGCACTCTCCTTAGAAGTCATACCCATAATATCAATTAACTTATAAACCATGTCGAGGAACTTTTGTGGATCCTTATCTGACTCATATCCTAAAGACAGAGGAGGGTTTCAATGGGTGAAGTCCCAAATCCTAGTTGCAGTAGTATTAGCCACCAGAATGACTAGGATGGCAGCTGACTGATTATTATAGGCTACTACTGAGTGACCAAAAGTAGTGAGTGCAGCTCTAAATTTGGTATGGCAGAAATGCTAATTAAGGGGATGTTCCTGAATAGGCGACGGTGCGGGTTGATTCCTATTTCTCCGTTCGTTATTATTTATAGGAGGCACATTCTGTAAACAAAAAATATTAAATTAGAAAGGGGGTTTAAATTAAGCTCATGCTCACTCGCACAACATAAATAATGAAAGAAGGGAAACTATTCCTAAAATATCTTATAGCCTCTTGTCCATAAGTGTGGCGTGTTTCACACCAATGTACAAGATGTTACTCAATTTATCTTTCATACTCTCTATGACCCTTTAAAACCTTAGGCTCTAATACCAAGTTTCTAACACCACAGTTGTACACCCTTGAGACCACACGGTGCTTACAATTACAAGTTACCAAAAGCTAACCTATGAGTTGGTACCTACTATTAGCACTAAATAAATGGATAGTAAAGGGAACATATATGCGAAAAACAAAGTTGGATATGCAATAAGGTTTAAACATTTAAAAATATCTCTAAATTAATATTCATGAAAAACTAATATCTTAAAACAATTCTGTAAAGACTGCCAATAGCAACTAATAACTTATTAACTGTCTATAAGTATTTGAAAGCCTCTAACTGACTGACTATGGAGTTGATAGGAAAAGTCCCCAACTAACTTTGGCTGACTACTAAACTGAAACACTAAAATAAACATAAATAGTCCTCAAAATATAAAGATTCACAACTGCTGCTACTACTACTACTTTAGGATATCTAGGTGCGGTCAAGAACTTGAGCGTCTTAACCTATGATATGAGACATCAAAACACAAGAAATGAGTATGCTTTCAGTACTTCGAATGTACTAGTATGCTAATTAAGGTCAGGGTGATATGTATGGCTCATATGCATAAATAATAACTGACTGAATAAATAGCATGAGATAACTGATGTATAGTATGCGAGAAAGCTAGAAAATATAAGAATGCATGAAAAAACATATGACATGATAATGGGATGGTCTGCAAACTGAAACACTGAAATACTAATACTAAACAACTAATAACTATATGCCATGGTCAACCAAGACTAAAACTAAACTCTGAACTGAGATTGTAGGAGTTATCATCTAACTAACATGCCTTAATAAGAGCTAATTAGGGTCCAAACTATGACCCCAGTTTTAAGCGTATCATAACTATGCCACGGGTACTAATACTAGCTACGTTGATCCACTAAAATAAAGTCCAAAGGACTAAAGAGTCACCTAGTGACATATATGTCAACCCTCAACTGGCATGTTAACTCTCTAACCAATGCTGGCTACATTGTTCTAGAACATAGGGACTGGTACTAAAGGTCACACCCTCAACTGGAAAGTGAGCCCCCATCCATGGATCTCTCAGTACAAAATTCTACTCCTAACTACACTGACTTAGAATACTTAACTGATCTAATCTTAACTTATAGGATAACTGACTGAACTAATAATACACATATATGCTTGAAAACCATTCTAAAAGTACTAAGACTAAGTAAACAGCTAAATTTTAGATATTCATAACCCCTAAGACTCAATAACATTAATAGTAAAAGCATGCCAAAGCTTTAAAATCATAATAAGCAGTCATTGCTCAAAATTAATCTCTTAGGTATTTCATCAAGCACTTGAAATTCATTAACTTTGGCATGAGAATGATTGGAACATGTGGGAATAACATAATCTTAATAAAAAAACCATACATTGGGGGATTTAACATGGAATTTCATGCTTTAAATATGTAAAGGATACTTTCCAACTAAAAATACTTGTAAGCATCATGCATAATCGAAACTCCTAAATGCTTCATGAAATTAACTTATTGTAAAAAAATAGGCACTTGGACTCCATGGATTAAAAAGTCCCATGGATGAATATTTAACATACCTAAAGGCTTTAATCTTGCAAGAGAATTGATGTTTTTGAATGTTATTGGGTGGGGAAACTTGAATTCTTGAGTTCTCTTGAAGAAATAATGGTTGAAATTGATACATTTGGGTGATAGATAGGTTATATTTTAAAGTGGAATTGTAGAAATAGGTCATATAATGCTTTATATATTGATAAATCCCGTGTTTTTTATGGATTGGGGCCATGAGAAAAGACCAGTCTGCCTCTCTAAAATTAAAATTCAAAACTGGAATTCCAATTCATCCTACACCTCTATGAGCCAAAGCCTCCATCGCTATTCCACTGTAACGCGCCACAATCCCAGTGACTTGCTGTTTTGGAAATCAAAACATGGTCCAAACCTAATCCAAAAAATTCAAAAGTTACCCGTGACATGCTACTTTCATCCTTGAACATGAATCAACTCAAAAACGTAGCTCTCGAGGTCCAGAAGGTCACTTTAAAAATCATTGATGTTAAGAGACCAAAAATAAAACCAAGTGTCCTACACTTAGCTACACTTTCAGGTTCTAAGCCCCCTGTACATATACTATAGGCTGAATTGAGTAAGACAAATACGATGTATTATAATGAATTTCGGGGATTAGAAGTGGGATCTTCTGGCCCACCTTACACCAAGATTCATCTTAGCTCATGCAAACACCTATATGCATGTTTTACCCTTTTAAAATTCTTATTTTATACATTAAGGAGTTTAGACAGAGGATATTACATTAGTTTGGTATGTTGAAGTTGGTGCTATTTCCAAGAAAAACTTGATCGGTTATTGATATTGAGTTTTGGTTCAAGTCCGACAATTGATGATGATATTGTTAATATGAGTTTCGGTTCAAGTTTGACAAATAATGATAAAGATGATAATACTATTGAATTTTGTTCAATTCCGGTATTGAGAATTCTTTTATGAGATGATGCAATATGGATGGTTTTATGGTTATAGCTAATAGTTAGTTAAAGTGATGGATCATCAATTATTTACTTTCCTTTGATAACACCCTTCGGGATTATAGAGGCCCACATTGTGTTATTTACTTTTATGAATCTACTGGCTCATGGGTTCCGCTCTTATAGTATTGATTATGATTTCTTTCATATTATGTTTTTTTGATTATTTAGTTTAGTGTTGGATCTTATTTCTAGGTTTTCCAATTTACTTTAGCCTATTTATCTCTCATCTTTATCATATTTATATCATGATTTGTCTCAGTCGATCGATGATGCCTGCTGAGTACCCATGGTTTTGGTACTTATACTACACTTCTGTAGCTTTTTAGTGAAAATTTAAGTACTAGTAGCAACCACTGACATGCCTATCATGTTTTTGATTCCAAAAATAGGGTAAGCTCTCAGAGATAGATTTGCTTCTTTTTCCTTCTATTATCTATGTTCAGTCTTTTATTTTCTAAGACAGATTGTATTTTTCTATTTCCGTACTTATGTTGCTTTTTAGTAGATCTTGTACCAATACTATTAGGTCGTGTGATGGTTATGGATGTTTATCTATTTATTAAGCTATCATTACAACCTTATTTTTATTACAAGTCTTTCATTGTTGATTTCTGGCTTTAAGGCTATTTTTCACAAAATTACAACATTTCTTATAGCTTCAGGGTGGCGAGATAATATAGGTGCCATCATGTCGCATAAATTGGGTTGTGATTGATTTACCTCGAAATCAATTTTCCTTCATACCTAAGCACATTACCCCCTTCATGGATGACACTTTTAAGAGTATTTTATCTCCTTATTCAAACTTTATATTCATCACCTTATTATCTATGTTCTTTTTCTGTTGGCTCTGAGCTTCTAGGAGTATTTTTGGTATAAACCTTACCTTATCCATCAAATCCTTGAGCATATCAGCACCCTAAGGTCTCACTTTAAGTTCATCAAACCATCTGATTAGTGACCTACATCTCCTATCATAGAATACATTAAAAGGAAACATGTAAATACAAGAGTGGTAGCTATTATTATAGGTGAATTCATACCAACGTAGAAATTTGTCACAACCCATTTTCTTAAGTCATGCTGACACCTACTATGACCCACTCATAGGAAAGATAACCCATAATCAGATAGAATTAGTAATGGTCTATCAAAAGAGATTAAAGGAAGAAGCGAAATCAAAATGGTAAAAAGGAATAATATATAAACCAATCCCATAACCTAGTGAAATTAGTACATCTTCGAATACATTATGAGTACAAAGTGAAATAGATTAAATATAAGTACAATCCATCTATGAATACAATGTAGATATTAGTATAATACTTAAAAGGGATAGTGGTAATTCTCCTAACACCAGGAGCTCACCCCGAATCTCCAATCAGTAGCTTCTCCACATGATGCACACAACAACCACAAGAACTCATACTATGATTAACAAGGTGCAGAAGTGTAGTATGAGTAAAAAACATGTGGTACTCAATAAGCATCGGAGGACTGGTCCTTAAAGATAATGCAAGCATAAATAACATGTAAAGTAAGAATATAAACTCTAAGAATCCATTCAAGAAACTAGAAAGATAATGTTAAAGGATTAGTAAGGATAAACTTATTCTATCCTAATATTAATATGGGTCTAATTTGCAATGCCATATATAACTAGTCAATATACAAAGAAGGGTGAATGAAAGTTATATAATAGTATACAAGGCCAAGAATGCATATACATTATGAATGGATGAGGAAAGCGAGGGATATACGTTGATACAATACATATACATATATATATACACACGTATTAATAGAACTTCTCCAAGTAGTGACTTAAGGTAACAGACCTAACATCTCAAGGCATACTAATAAAGTAGGATAACTAGTGTTGTTATAATCTAGATCCCTTATCACAATATCTAACCATGAAGTAACCATCAATAATATAAATTACCATATAAAGGAAAGGTATCAGTATCATACAACAACCTTGGGTACCAATCCATAATAAACATGTCACAAACTAAACATAACAACAACAATAAAGAAACCAGCTAGTCGGGACAACAATACCAAATCGGTCCCCCATAAGCCTAGAAGGTCTAATCAACACTTAGAAAATAATAATCAATCCTATATCCATACAACTACCCATAAGGTTGACAGACATAAGCACTAAATGACTTATTGGTGATAGGTAATAAATACGAATAAACGAATGAAAAGTAAATCCATTGTACCATAACTTACCTGAGTTCCATAGTGTACGAACTGTATAAAGCTCCTCTAGCTCTACAACTCACAAAGGTAGGACTTACTTGACCTATCACCTTTGGCATTGTGGCTCAAGATAAAAAGGGTCCCTAGGGGATTAAGGAATATTTGTATACACTGCATGGTACAATCTAGGACTTTCAATAATCATCATCATCAAACTCGATCTAATTTATAAAACATCATATTTATTAAAGCTCATAAATCATTAACTAAGGTGGCACTATTCCCATTATAAAAGAATCAACTTTAAAGATGAAAAGTGGGAATAAATCCCTTTGTTAGAAAATATTAGTAAATCATACCTTTTGGTAGAATTGTACCCCTAAATAAGCTTGGATATGCCTAAAAGTATGTGTGTCATCACGAGTATCCAGACAATACAACCATTAGCGTTTAAGCTTTTATATACTAAAGCCACGTCCTTTACAACGATAGAATGCTCACCCATAGTTAAACTTGAATCATAACCACGACTCGAGTCTAACACTATATAACAAGCATCATAATAACAATAATAAGACAATAATATGGGAAAATACAATCCAAGTCACTAAATCAACCAGTAAAACTTATATTAAATAATCATTAACATTGAATTATGATTAACATGCTTAAATCTAGGGTGATAAGATTTTGCAGCCATAAAAAGTATTTCATCCTGATGGTAGAGCTGCCTTTCTATACCCAAACTCCCTGAGCAGGCTAAATCATAATATTTTAGTCATAAATATGTCCTATCATCCTTACATAATATATAATCTGTAATATACACCATCTCATGAAACATCATAGATGGACGCCTCTCTCGATGTCGTAACCATAGTTCTTAAATCATCCAGTAATCGCTCGTCTTGATCCACGATCCTTAAACAATGCCATAGTTTCAAAATAATAATCTAAACATTAATAGGAGTAAAATAATACCCGTATTGCTATAAAAAAGTTGAGTTTAAATTTGGGCCAAGAGCGGGCTCGTGGGGCCCATAAATGAAACCTAAAATTAAATCCATCACGAGGTCCCACAAAAAAAAAGAAATGTATGCTAAAAGGTTGAGCACAAATAGAGGATAAATCAGGACCCCAATCAGCCCATAAAGCCTATGGATTTTAAGACTTAATTGCTAAGAATTTACAATTTAAATGAATGGACTTTGATGGGGTAAATAACAGGAAATAACAAAGGAGTGTTGAGCTAACTTACGTTAACTTCATATATGATTCCCCACACTTCCTATGATCAAGCTCCTAAATTTTATGGAAAAGGGTTTAAAAAATTAGGGGAAATCAGGTGAATGGGAGATTTAACACCCCAGGTGCTGATAAAGCAGGGACTTGGTTTCACAAGCAACTTCCACCTAAGCAGAACATATCAACATAACTACCCGAGCAACGAAAGGTGAGAAGTACTAAAGCAGAATCCTAAACACTAAAGCGGCATCGGCTAAAGTGGAAAAGGAGCGCTTATGTGTTCCTCAACCAAGGATGCTAAAATGGATCAATGTCACTAAATCAACTATCGCTTTAGCTGTCATTTGGATACTTTAAGCAGCTACATAGGCAAATTGATCCATCAGATTTTTCTAACTCTAAATTGACGCAACAAGGTGCTTAAGATTCATTCAAAATCCCATATGCCCAAACGAACTATGCTACCATACAAAATTTGACATTTCCTACTTAATGAAACAATCAAAATATTCATCTGAGATTGTTTTTCCAAAATATGGGTCCTACACATATAGCTTTATTTTTTATATAATTCACCCAATATCCCAAAATGAGTTTAAAATCCTTGAGACCTGAACCAAGTGTCCCCCTAGCCTAAAATTATTGTCTGAAGTTGATGGCACTATTAAAATTCTCATAAGAGGTTGTTAAATAGTATTTTGTGTTTGTGACCAATTCTTTAATAATAATAGCCATAAAATAAGAAAATAAGGCTAAAATCCAAATAAACTATCCGATAATCAAACTGGCAGTTCAACAAGTCATAAATGACCTATAGTTATCATGGGAAGGCTCAAAATGTTAGAAATACACAAAAAATGCAGAAATAACCTAAAGGGTCATTACAAAATTGGTTCCATTAACCTCCAAAGTCATAAAACAAGACCTGAGCATGTCCTCAAGTACTTGAATTATTTTTTAAACTACCCGTCGGATTTTTAATGGAAAGTTATACTTAATTCCAATCTAGAATCTAACATGGACTAAAACATGAATCAAAAAAGTAGAGGTGAATTGTGCACCTTGATCTAATGAAATATAATAAAGTACTCCATGTATTCTTACAACCTTATTTGACTAAATTAGCAAGCTTAGCAATATTATAATCTACCTTCTTAGGAATGAAATGAGCTAACTTAGTCAATAAATCAAAAATAACCCATATAGATTCATACTTCCTCAACCTATTAAGAATACCAACAAAAAAATCCATGGTTATTGGTTCCCACTACAATTATAGAATTGGAATCCTTTTGAAGGTCTAGTTAGGTTTTCAATGCTTATGCTTAACCTGTTGACAATTTTGACATTTAGTCACAAATGCCATAATATCATATTTCATGCTTTACCACCAATAATGCTTTGTCAAGTCTCTATGCATATTTGATAACCCTAGGTATAAAGAGTACTTAAAGGTATGAGCCTCCACAAAGATACAAAAATTAGATTACCCACTTAAGGCACACAAAACCACCCTCGAACTCTTAACACTCCATCATAAAGAATGACCCCGCTAGTTTTACCCTACAACACTTCTTCTATGAGTTTGCTTACATTCGTATCTTTAAACTACTTGCTTTTTAGTTTGTTAAAGAATGTGTACCTAACATTCACAGGTGTTAATACATCTCCTTCACTATTTAGCTTCAATATCTAAAAATCATTATCCCAAGACTATACCTTGTTTTCTGATGGGGTTCTTTGAAACCTCCATCTTTGCTAGACTTTTCATTCTTACTGGATTATGGCTCAATAGGCCTACTACCAAATTTCCCTTTACTAGATGATATTGATTGAGATGGCATAGTTTTGATCAGCTCCATCCATCTTCTCTACCACAGAATTTAGGACTCTCTAGGTGAATACTTGCTCCAAGTTCTTGTAGTTTGTGAACACTTCATACTTTACCCTGTAGAGGTAATAACTCCAAATCATCAAAGAAAATACCTCAACCACCAATTTAAAATCATATGTGTTGTAATTAAAGGCATCAGTTTCCTTAATCCATACATGATTACGTTCTAATCCTGAATAATAATAACACTTAAACGCAATCATGAGGCATCACAAAATACAATAAAATCCTTACCTTCAATATGCATCATGAGAATTAGGGCTGAGATTAACAAAGTTTTGAGATTTTGAAATCTATCCTCACACTTGTCATCCCATACAAATAGAACTTTTTTCTAAGTCAAGAAGATCATATGGGAAGCACTGAGATCAAACCCCTTAACAAATCAATGATAGCAACTTGTCAACCCCATAAACCTAGATAGGAAGGTGGGGAGGTTGAGGATTAGGGTTGAAGGCTAGTGTTAGTCTGTGGGTTATAGCTAATAGTCAGGAGAATTCTTATGTAGATGGATTTAGTAATCATAGGTTAGTGTGCATAGATGTCTTTAGGATGTGAGTGTATTTCACTACTAGGAGGGTGTCCTATTTTCTATTGCTTAGTTCTTATTTTTCTTATTCCATGTTGCTCTTATTTGCCGTATTTTATATTCCTGTGATTTAATTTTATTATTTTCTATTCTTTATTTTGGTTATGTCATCCATCCCCTTGTTTATTGTCCTTAGGTTGAGCCGGGGGTCTATCAAAAACAACCTCTCCACTTCTTCGGAGGTAGCGGTATGGACTGCGTACATATTACCCTCCCCAGACCCCACACTGTGGGAATACACTGGGTTTGTTGTTGTTGTTGTTGTCTACCTTTTATGGGTATGCCATGACCCCTTCCTTATATACCATTTACCTTATGATGGAAACTAAAGATTACTAAAACTCATACTTGGAATATTTAGTTTCTTCTCTTTATTCAACACTAATACTATCTGCAAATCAGCTTTATTCTCTTTTTTTCTCTTGAAGTTAACTAAAATGCAGGTGATAAAAACAATGACAAAAGAATCCAAAATGACTTAAAACCCCCATTCATGAGACTCATAAAAGTAGCTGAGGTATCGGTCAAGCCAAAAGACATGACTAGAAATTAATAGTACCCATAACCAGTTTAGAGAGCAGTCTTTGGGATGTCGTCCACCCTTATCTTGAGTTGATGATAACCTAATCTTAAATCAATTTTTGAGAATACCACTTGTCTCTGTAACTGGTCAAAGAATTCATTTAGACTAGGCAAAGCATACCTATTGTGAATGATTACCTTAGTCAACTGACAGTAGCCTATGCACATCACATGCTACTATTGTTCTTTTTCACAAACAAAATAGGAGCAACCCAAGGAGAAACACATGGAATAATAAACCCTTCCCTAATAATTATTGCAACTAAAACTTCAATTCTCTCAACTCTATTAATTTCATATGATAAGAAGGGATAGAGATGGCCTGAGTTTTGAGCTTTCAGTCTATATAGAAATTAAAATCATGATCAAGAGGCATGCCCAAAAGCCCACTAGGAAATAATTATATTAATTTAATAAAATTTTCTTCTTGAAAATGGGCTAAATATTCCATACACCCCTTCTATATCTGAACGCGAATAGTTGACACAATTATCATAGCAGTAGGCTTAATGGAACCTTCCCGCTCTAACTTTCCATTCTAGGCATCATTACAGTAATATCATAGCATAAAATTCTAGGATGGCACAATAAGAAGATAGCCATCTCATCCCTAAGATGACTCCAAACTCTTCTATTTCTAAAATTATTTGGTTATCCAAAGTTTTGTACCCTATAAACATCTCAGGGCATGCTCTATAGACTAGATCAACATATACGAACACTCCTACTTGTGTAGACACATGCATAGAAGTATCAAAAAATTAATAGTCTAAGTACCATTCAAATAAAAATTCACAAACACATAGAAGAAAGTACACTCAAGATCAAATAATACAGAATCCATATGATGAAAAACAAGAATAATATTTGTGATCACCACATCAGACACTTCTTCTTCAAGGTACTCCAGAATGGCATAAATTTGAGCTTTATGTCACAAACTTAACTAGGGCCTGGCCGTGAGGTCATCTCAAGTCCCAGAAGGATCGGAGACCACCCCCAGCTCCTTACAAATAGGACACAATACCCTAACTATGACTGAATTTTGAACATATAAAAAGATAGCAAAAGATAAGCTTAGAGAATTTAAGATATGTCTATAACCAATAGATTTTAACCAACTAAAAGAACAAACACTACTACCTAAGTACACAGTAATCCATAAAGCCTTCTAACAAACCAAAATCAATAAAGTGTTAGGACATGCCTGCTACTCTAATAAGGACAATTCCATGATAACGTTAATGTGAACTCTTTAATTCTAGTTTATGAAAGGAAATTGATGGAATGATTAAGTCTTTCAGTGAATGGAAGCTCACTATATCATCGTAAACGATCGAAGAACTGAGCCGATCCACTTAACACTGTGGAGAAAATGAAGAAGTATCTTTGGTGCCTACATCGCATAGGGATACCATGTTCGAAGACAGTCAGAGGGTTGAGAACAAGCATGAAAGTTTGGGATAAGGATAAACTGATGACAATTTCATAGTCAGTTCCACTGAATGTACATGTATGCATACGTATATATATATATATACACTTATATAACATGTAGAGATAGGGAACAAGGCTTAACATGAGATTTAAAACTTTAGCCTAGATTTTGTATGTTAACTATCATATAATAGTACCCATGGGCTATATGGCCCTTAGCTCTCATCCCCTACTCGAGCCCAGTGCTAATTAGCACTCAAATCAGAGAATAATAAGATATATATGTACGGGGAACTCAAACATCCCAATCATATACTAAGGTGAATCAAGCACCCGATTATAAAATTTAATATAGGGGACTTGAAACTACCAATAAAAACAATAAGGTGGACTCGATCCACTAGGTCATAAGCAAGGGGAATTGAACCCCATGACTTTTTGATTCCAACACCGATAAAGATGGTTTCTATTATAGGTCCCCCGGGATCCCCAGTTTCACGGCATAGCTACACTACCTTCTTTGAAGCACATATAAATATTTATCATACATTCCCTATCATTAAACCCTAATACACATATAGGCATACACTATCGGTATTGTCATACCAACTACACTTGCAAAGTATCATCAACATGCCAAATCAATTCCATTAACACCGGAGAACAACTCCCTTTGTTCACTAATACATGGTAGGGAACACTTACTCTCTTTGTTTAATAAATCAACCATTATGTTTCAATAATCTCTTTGTATCATGATATTGTTCTGAAAATAGTTCAATGCAATTATACTCAAGCTCAAAACAACTTATAACATGGTAGGGAACACTTACTCTCTTTGTTTAATAAATCAACCATTATGTTTCAATAATCTCTTTGTATCATGAGATTGTTCTGAAAATAGTTCAATGCAATTATACTCAAGCTCAAAACAACTTATAAATATTTTTTGTTGGGGTTATTTCCAATTCAATTGAAAATATTAAAAAAAATTAGGGAAATCACAATCCCTTAGTTTATTCACTATACCCCTGCACCCCACAAGTTCAAAACCATAAATAAAGCATGAATAATTATATGTAAACCATGGAAAACATTATTCAGAAACAAACATTCAGA
The DNA here is from genome assembly GCF_002878395.1 of Capsicum annuum. Taxonomy (NCBI): domain Eukaryota; kingdom Viridiplantae; phylum Streptophyta; class Magnoliopsida; order Solanales; family Solanaceae; genus Capsicum; species Capsicum annuum. The sequence continues at coordinate 146,238,548 of NC_061122.1, read as the reverse complement.
ACCGACAACCCATATTCCAAAACCAATATCAAAACCACATGAACAACTATTTAGAACATACACTTTTACAATATATTAGTTTGGGAAGAGTAACATGCCTGAAATATCAAGAGTTATTGGGAGAATTTGCCCTTCGGAGCTCTAATTGATTAACTTCTTAGAAACCCTTAGTATCTTTCTTGAGAGAAATTAGAGAGTTTGATATAGTGTTTTGATTATAAAAAATATGCTAATGAAGTCCCAGTGATGGTTTTATGTCTTGGGGGCTACATGGGATAAGAGGCAAATTACCTGGATGCCCTAAATTAAAAGAATGAAAACCAATGCTAGTTGCTATGGGTAACCTCATGACTCGTAGGTTCATCCTATAACTTATTTAGTCAAGTTTATGTTTGGAGAGTGTCCAAGGATAGCCCACACTATTCTAGTTATGAGTCGCACTATACAACTTGTATCTAGTCCTTACAGCTCGTATCATTCTAGTCACCGTCATAACAGAAACTATAGGATTGTATACTTGTTTCCCTATGATTATACCCCGTGACTAGTTATGAGACCCTACAACTCATAGGGTCAAAGTTGTAGTCATGACATAAACTCTAGGATAAAATACTGTTTAGGCCATAATTTGGTCCTTAAGAACTGCAATGACACACTACAACTTGCAGGGTGACACATAGTGAGGAAAGTAATCTCAATGATTAAGAAATTCATAGGTTCCAAAAATCCAGGGTGTTACATTCTCCCCTCTTAGGATCATTTGTCTCCGAATGATGAGACAAGGTATCCTTTAGCAGGATCTATTATTGAAACACACCTACTCTTACCATTAAAAAAGACAGAAAACTAAGATTTTAAGGATATCACAATTTCCTTTAACAAAGTTAAAAAACAAAGATATTAAGAATAACACATACCTTAAGCACGATTATCCAGAAGGGGGAACATGAATGGATACTTGGACTTTATTTTCTCATCAGCTTCCCAAGTGGCCTCTTCAATCTTTTGGTTCCTCTATAGAACCTTTCTCTAAGACATATACTTTGTTCACAACCAACGGACTTGCCAATCCAAGATCTCCATCGAGACTTCCTCATAAGACAAGTAATCGAAAAGTCCCACACTTTTCAAGGGAACCACCAAGGACAGATCACATACACACTTCCTCAATATTAAAACATGAAAGACTGGGTGAATAGAACCCAAACTTAAAGGCAATTCTAATTCTCAAGACACATTGCCTACTCTCTTTAAAATGAAATAAGGGCCCATATAACGTGGATTGAGCTTCCCCTTATTTCCAAACTGAATCACTCAGTTCATGGGAGACACCTTCAAGAACACTCAATCACCAATTGAAGTTCTAACTCTTTTTGCCTCATGTCCGCATAAGACTTTTAGCTACTTTGGGCAGTCTTTAGCCTATCCCAAAGTACCTTCACCTTCTCCATAGCCTGATAAAGCAAATCAGGACCAAACAACCCAACATCAAAACCTCAAACCACCCAATAGGAGAAAATCATCTCCAACCATACGAAGCCTCAAACAGAGCCATCCCAATTCTGAAGTTTTAGCTATTATTATATATAAACTTAATAAGGCAAAATGATCAACCCAACTACCATAAAAATTTATCATACAAGATCTGAGCATATCCTCCAATGTCTGAATGACCATCTCTACTTGTCCATTTATCTAAGGGTAGAAAGCGGTGCTAAGGTTTATCTTAGTTCACAAACCATTCTAAAAGGAATGACAAGAGTTCTTGGAGATCTAAGTACCACTAATAGATATGATAGAAATAAGCGGACAATGCAACTTGATGATTTCCTAAATGAACAACTTTGAATAATTCTCAAAAGAGTATTTAGTCGTCACAGTTAGGAAATGGGCAGACCTAGTCACCCTATCCATGATGACCTAAATTAAATCAAACTGATGGTAGGACCGTGGAAGACCAGTAACAAAATCCATATGAATCACTTCACAGTTCTACTTGGGCATCTCAATCTCTTGAGACAACCCACAAGGTATTAAGAGCTCCGCCTTCACTTGTTGAAAAACCATACACTTTGCCATAAAATTTACCACATCCCACTTCATGTCATTCCACCAATAGATCACTTTAAAATTATGGTACATTTTTGTCGATATGGGATGAACGATGTATCTAAATATCGAGAACACATAACATAACTTGGTACCTCAAGATACTATCACCACTAATATCAAAAACCAACACTATCTTCTGGCCCTTGTCACCTTTAATCTGTATCAAGATAGGATCCAAAACTTATTTCTCTTTTAACTCGGCACAAAGATATGACTTCACCATCTCTCACACAATCACACCAACATCCTCAATCCAAGAGACAAACTTCAAAATTAGCCAATCGATGAATATCCTTCACTAATTCTCTCTTATCCTCTACCACATAAGATAAAATCCCTATAGATGACTTGCTAATTGTATCAACAACCACATTAGCTTTACCTTGTTGATACTGATGACTCATATCATAGTCCTTGAGAAACTCAAGCCACCTTCTCTTTAAGAGATTGAACCCTTTCTGGGAGAACACATATTGCAAACTCTTACGGTATTAACAGATCACAACAAAAACCCCATACAAATAATGGCGCCATATCTTCAAAGCAAAGACCAGAACAAAAAGTTCTATGTCATCCATCAATTAATTCTTCTCATGAAATTTTAACTGTCCAGAAGCATAGGCCACAACCTGACCATGTTGTATAAACACACAACCCAGTCCCACACTAGACTAATCACAGTAAAGCATAAAATGCTCGGTACCTTCTTGAAGAGTCATAATTAATGCCAAATTCAACTTGTCCTTCAAATTCTCAAAGCTTCCCTCACAAGCATCAGGCCACATAAAATTCACCTTCTTTTTGTTCAACTTAGTGAATGGAGTAAAAATTAAAGAAAAACTTTTTACGATCTTCTTATAGAACCTGCTAATTCGAAGAATCTTTGAAAGTCAGTTGGAGTCAGGGGTCTAGGCCACTTCTTTACCGCCTCAATTTTTTTTGGATCCACCTTGATCCCCTTACTAGAAACAAAATGACCTAAAAAAGTAACTGTGTTCAATCAAAATTTGCACTTGGAGAATTTAGCATACAATCACTGATCTTAAGGGTATGTAAATCTACACAGAGGGATCGACATGATCAGGCTCACTCATAGAATAAAATAGGATGTCTTCAATAAACATGATAACAAATAAGTCCAGAAATTGATGGAATACCCAATTTATAAGGTCCATTAATATCACTAGGACATTAGTCAAACTGAAGGATATCATAAAGAAATCAAAATAACCTTATCAAGTTTGGTAAACAGTCGTAGGGATATCCACCACCCTAATATTTAGATGATAAAAACCCAATCAAAGATCAGTCTTTAAAAAATACTTATCTCCCTGAAGATTGTATAATAGATCATCAATCCTCAAAAGATGGTACATACTCTTTACCATTACCTTATTTGATTGGCAGTAATCTAAGCACATTTGAAGGGACTCATCTTTCTTACTAACGAACAACATGGGAGCACCTAATAAAGACATACTAGGATGAATAAAACTTATTAAGAAGGTCTTTTAATTGCTCTTTGAGTTTCTTCAAATCTACTGGAGCCATTTTATTAGGAAGGGTAGAGATAGGGCTGGTATTCAGAAGAAGATCAATCCCAAAATCTATTTCCCTGTCGAGAAGGACACCATAAAGGTCATTAGAAAACACTTCAAGAGATTCATAAATCATGCGAATAGATTACAATGAATGACCCTCCGATCTAGAATCTTTAACAATAACTAAATGGTATAGATACTTCTTAGAGATCAACTTCCTATAAAGCTCCCCTTAGGCACTAGGTAACTCTCTTCCCATTGTATAACTATCTTTTTAGAAATTTGAAAATGACATTATGTGTCAGACAATCAAGAGAGGAATACCATAAAAGCAACCAATCCATCCCTAGGATTACATCAAAATCTAACATATCCAACTCTATTAAATTTATCCATGTCTTCCTACAACAAATAAACACCATACAACCCCTTTAAACCATTTTAGCCACCACAGATTTGCCCACTAGGTTAGTCACAAAGAACGGATAATGAATATAATAATGACCAAAACAAAATAAAACAGCCATATATGGTGTCACATAAGAAAGGGTAGACCCTAGATCAAGCAGACAATACACATCACGAGAAAAAACTTGTAACGTACCAATGATAACATCAGGAGAAAGTTTATATTCCTGATTACTGGAAAGAGCATAAAGGTGGTTCTGAATAATATCGGAGCCAAAAGTAGAAAACTTTGGTGTAGGAGATAAAGACATGGCAACCAAAACCTTATTTGCCCTAGTAGCAACCCTAACTGATGTACAATCCCACTGTAGGTGGCCCAACTAACCACACATAAAATACTTTTTCCTTCCCTCCTCAAAAAATCTATGATGAACCTGTGCACAAAAATAGTAAGGGGCTAAGATGGGGTTGAATGAGCTCTACTAGCCTAAGACTGGGCAACCTATACCCTAAAATCACTATTTCTATAAAAAAAGTAATCACTAGACATATTAGGATGCAGAGAACTAACCACAGAATAGGAACCATAATTTCCCCACTTCTTCTTAGATCATTTTCCATAATCTCTACCACTCTCTTGCTTACCTCCACCCTTGTATGAATACCAAAACTTCATGTTCTATTTTCCGCTCATCACTTCTTGCTTATTTTTTTCCTTTTCCATTTTTTGCATATACACCATAAGTATAGAGATATCCATATCCTTATTCAACAACGCGGCCTTGCTCTAAAAACCCAAATCAAGGGACAACCCAAAAGAAAACTTCCTCATTCTATCCCTCATGCTAGATACTTACTTGGGAGTATAATGCGATAACTGATAAAACTTCATGGCATACTCATTTACTATTATCTTACCTTACTTTAAATTCATAAATTCCTCAGCCTTCGTTTCCCTTATTTACTAAGGACAGATGGGATCAAGAAAATCACTAGAGAAGTTATCCACATATTGGACTTATTATCACCATCCCTAGATTGTTCCTACTTATCATATCACTTATATGCCACATCCTTCAGTTTATAAGCAGCAAAATCCACACCCTTCATATTAGTATCATGAATCACATAAAAAATATTCACCATTTTATCAATGAATGTTTGAGGATCCTCCTTAACCTTTGAACTAGTGAAAGTTAGAGGAACCAACCTCATAAATTGGCCAACTCGTGTCCTTAAATGATGGATCAACAGAAACAACATGCTTTTTCTTAGAGGCCACCAACTTGGTAAGCAAATAGATCGACTATCAAAACCAGCAGTAGAAACATCATCTTGTGGTGTCTGAAGAGGGCTAGGAGAACCAGTAAAACTCCACATGAGGCAGTACAATTAGGAGATAGAGATATAGATCGGGTTTGAATTCCATAACTAATACGAGATCTATCGACAATGTCCTTGATAGGACAAAAGAGTTTCCATAAACATAAAAAATTTTGGGAGGCATAATCTGAAAAATGAACATACGAGAATTAGAGGAGATTTTAGGATATTATAATCTATAGCCCAAAATAGAACAACCAGAAAGGGAAACATTCCTAACTATCTTATAGCCTCTTATTTATAAGTGTGGCGCCCTACATACCCATAAAAGAGACTATACTTGAAATGGCTTTGTGAAGACCCAATGAAACCTAGGCTCTGATACCATCTTTATAATAACTTAAACTAGGTCCTAGATGTGATGGGAATCTTAAGTTCAACAAGGACTGGAGAGCACCCCCTTATCGTAATCAAATAAGACAGAATACCCCTAATAGTGACTTAATTTAAAACATATAACAAGATAGAATAAGATAAACTCATAAAATTTAAGATATCTATAAACAATGAATGCTAACAAATAATAACAATCAACACAACTACCCATGTCCACAATAATCAATAAATCCTTCTAACAAACTGAAATTAATAAAGAGTCGGTACATATCCTCGACTTTGACATGTATAATGACAATGATAATGTTAGTGTGAACTCATCGATTCTAGTTAATGTAAGAAAATCAATGGAATGATCTATCTTCAATAGAATGAAAGCTCACCACTACATCTCAAATAATCGATAAACTAAGTCGATCTACCTAACATTGCATGGTAAAATAAGAAGTATATCTGGTGCCTATATTGCATGAGGATAAAATATTTCGAGATGGTTAGCGGGTTGAGCACTACATATTAACTCAAGGAAAAGGATAAAATAAAAATAATCTAAAAGTCATTTAACTCAATGTACACGTTCATATACATGTATGGATATGTATATAAACTTATATAACATGCTAGGATACGGAACAAGGCATACAATGCACTCTAAAATTTTAGCCTAGATTGTGCAGCTTAACCGCTATATAATAGAACCCACATGTTAATGGGCCCAAGATCTCACCCTTGATCGGGCCTTAGTGCGTGTAACTGCATGAACTTGAGTATAATCTTATATAAATGTATGAGGGACTCAAACCTCCCAATTATATACCAAGGTGACTTAAGCTCCCAATCATGTAATGTAATATACGGGGATCGAACTTCATGATCATAATAATAATGTGAACTCAAACAATTTAGACATAATGAAGGGGACTCAAACCCCAGGATATTTCAACCCCAACGCAGTCAAATGCCATTTCCAGTATTGGTCCCTTGAGACCTCCACTTTTACGTCCTAGCTGCACAATCTTATTTTAAGATCCATTAAAACATTTATCAAACATTCTCATTTAGTGAACCATAACACACATTTAGGCATGCATTGTACCTCCATACCAACTACACTTGCAAGATATCATAAACATGCCAAATCAATTCCATTAACTTGGGTTAACAACTCCCTTTGTACATTAATACAAGGTGAGGGAACATCAACTCACTTTTTTCATTAAATTGACCATTATGTTTCAATAACCTCATTATATCATAAAATTATTTTAAAAATAGTTCAATGATTTTATACTCAAGCTCAAATCAACTTCCACAAAATTTGGGTTGGGGTTATTACCAATTCAATTGTAAATATTGACCAAATTTGGGGAAATAACAATCCTCTAGTTCATTCACCATTCTCATACACCTCAAACATTCAAAATAATAAATAAAGTTGTCCTTGATTAAAAGATAGAAAACCGACGTCCATTCTCTACGGGTGACCTCACGACTCCTGGGGTCACCCTATGACTTATTTAGTCAAGTCATATTTTGGACAGTATCTGGGATCACCCCGCACTGGTCTATTTACAAATCATACCATATAATATGTATCTAGTCCTTACAACTCGTATCTTGCTCGTTGTAGTCAAAATAGGATCTTTAGGATAGTAAATTGGCTTCTCTACGATTCACACCTTATTACTCATTATGATACCTTATGACTCAAAGGGTCCAGGTCATAGTCAAGATAGAAACTCTAGGAAAATATACAGACCAGGCTACGATTGGGTCCCCAAGACTAACAATGAAACCCTATGACTCGTAGGGTGACTCACAGTGTGGAGAGTAAGCTTACATATCAAGAAATTTACAGGGACCAAAAATTTAGGTTGTACACTTTATCACTCATTCCCTGCTATCTCTACCATTCTGAGCTCTATTTCTACCAACTTTTACTCATTGATTAGATTTTTTAATTTCTATAGTCTTTCCATCATTTCCACTGTAGGGATGACCTCTATTATTGTAAAACCCTGTTAAATTCTCTCATAGTCCGAGCCTTAGAGAGTGTTCAGTGAAGCATAAATCTAGCCCTAAAAGATTGAGAAGTGCCTTCCCAAGTGGGAAATATTTAATACCATATAGAATTTCCCTATTATTGAGGAGCTCATTCCTAAGCATAATAGGGCATTTAATATGCTTCCAATTAATACCAATTTTATAAAAATCCGGTATCATACAAGGAATTATGGCCGTTTACTGAAAGCAGTCGAAACTGCCTAGGTACGATAATCGGGTTAACGAACCGTCGAGCTTGCAATAGACCATCGCCCAGCCCATCACAACTAAGAAAGTGAGTCTCTTTCTTGGCCCAGGTGTGATGGCTAGTATGAGGGACCGTCGAGTTTGTGACGGACCATTGCTCAGACCATCCCCGCTGAGGCAGTATGGTCTCATCCTAGCCAACGTGTAACGGATGATCCAATGGACCATCAAGTCTACGATGGACCATTGCTTCGACTGTCATATCGAGGCAGTGTTTTCGTTTACTGGATGATGTCTGACAGATGATCCGACAGACCGTCAGACTAAGCGATGCACCGTCGCTTCGACCCCCCATTCAGTATTTTTAAGTTGAATTTTAAAAAGGGATTTTTGGTTCTTTTCCACTCTTTTCAGCCCCTATTTATATCCGATCAAGGATCACAACTTCATTCTTCATCTTCAACATCAAAAGATAGGGTTTCTACAAAATCAAAATCCTTCTTCAAAAAAAATCAAGAAATTAAGAAATCAAGAATCCCTCCAAGAACCTTTAAGAAATAGTTTCCTAAGGTATGCAGATGTTGATTCTTGGGTTCCTTTCACCCAAGAAACATAAGAATCCTTTTCAAAATTCAAAGCTTCTTATGTTTATGAGTTTAAATGATTCAGGAAAATTGAAATTGAAGTTCATGTTATTATTGAGTTTTAATTCATGTTTGTTTACAAGGTTTTCAAGCTTTAACCCTAGTATGTGATAAATCATGTGATCTTCATGATAAACCCTCTTGAAGTTTCTTGTTAAGTGATGTGTTCATGTCAATTAAGTGTAGAAATTATTGAATAAGAAAAACATGCTCCCCATATGTTCGATGAAATGGTTATGTGATAAAATTAGAGCCATTATAGCATCATGACTAGAAATCCCCAATTGTGTGGAAGCCAATGCATTCCAAGTGTTTGTTGAAAAGCCTTAGTGAATAAATTGTGGCATGATAGCATTAAATCCCCCAATTATGTGTTCTTTAATAAATGCTAAGTGTTTAATGCAAAACCTTGTTGAATGGAGTATGAGTCAATAGCATGTCTATCTATGATTCCTAAACGCTTGAAGAGATGTTTTAGTGATTGCTATGGTGAATGAATGTCCATGGTCTTGATTATTCAAGAATGGGTATGTTTTGCTTTTATGTTATCTAGTCCTGGGGGTATTTATACCGGACAATTTAGTTGCAGTCTAGAGCCAGTGTTAGTTTTCAAGATAATCTCAGTCAAGCCACGATTCTCAGAACTCAGAGAGTTATAGATCTCTATACTCTAAGACAGATACAGAACTTATGAAATCTCAGTAATCCCAGTATCGCTAGTATTCTAGGCTCAATACAGTACTCATCTCAGATCTATTAGTATTCATGTGTTTATTTTGAAACTTAGTATTATGTAGTCAGATAATGAGATTTAGTAGCATTTCATCAGATTTGGAGCCAAGTGTATTCAGCATAACTCAGTTAGATCATTTGAGAAATATGATTTGTAACAGATTCAGCTCAGTTTAAGTTCAGTTAAGAAACACTTTAGAGTCTTTTAGTTAGGTGTAGGAGCTAGCACCGAGTGTGTGCAGGGATGGCAGCACCCTGTTAGAAAAGAAGAGTCATTAGGCCCAATCCTTGAACTTTAGAACTGAGTAACCACCACAGGAGAACGAGTCACCCATTAGAATAAGGTTTGACTATTATACTACCTTAGGCTTTACTTCCTGTGAGGGTCACCCATTAGAGAGGATTGACTTGAGTCGAGGTCTTTACTCGTGGCATGGTATTGACACCCTTCCAGATGGGGTTAAAGGTTGGACCTCACCATTTTAGATTTGGGGCATGTCGGTTAAGTGAAAACTCCCATAGTTACAGTTTCAGTATCAGTCTTTCAAGTAGAACTCAGAAATCAAGACTGTCAGATACAGTCAACTATCTTAGTAAGGAACTCAGATAGTTCAATTGAATCATGGACCACCCACTAGATAGTTATGCTCTCACATAAAGATATTCATTATCAATATTATCAAGTCTAGAGATCACCTATTAGATCGACTTGATCTCATTCTCAGATTAAGTTGAGTAGTCTCATTATCTAATACACAAATCACGCATTAGATAGGCTTGATCTCAGTCTAAGATTAAGTTGAGTAATCTCATTATCAGATTCAGAGATCCTCCACTAGTTAGGTTTGATCTCAAATAAAATATCTTCTTATTATTGATAGTAGATTCAGGGATCATCTGTTGCAAAGGTTTGATCTACGATTCAGTCAGCTGAGAGTTGCTACTACAGAGTGTAGTCATTGATGTGAGAAGATTCAGTTAATCAGTTCCAGTAACATCAGTCTCTGAGATCACTCACTAGAGAGGACTGATCTCAACTCCATTACTGTAACGCCCCAGAAAATGGGTCCCAAAGCATCACACGGTGCTTGAGGCTACGAGTAGCCCCAAGCTAACCCTTTGAGCCATTTTCATTCAGTTCCACACAAATCAACAGGGGTTCCATAACTAACACTCAAATATCAACAGAGTAATCATCATCCAAGAATAAAAGAATTTCAGAAAGATAACAAAATACAATTTATTAGTCAACTCCCAACATCTATACTAGTTTGAAAACCCTCTAAGAAAATCAATAAAACCAGTGAGCCATTGAGACATGCCCCAACTAACTCATACTCAGTTATTAAATGTAAACTATTCCGTGAAACCAACATCAGAGATCACGTCCTCAAAACATAAGGTCTCACCACAATAGAGGATGTAGATCAGCGTGCCCAAAGAATCATTGTCGAACCTGACACTGAGCACCTAAACCTATAGTATGAGAAAATGCAGCCCACATTCGAAGATGTTGGTCAGTACCATAGAAAGGGACCGAGTATACGGGGATGTATGTAGTTGTATAAACATCATCATCAAAAATATTTACAAGAAATAGGCAGGATGTATGCAAGACTCACATAGCCCGAAGAAAATCATCATAATTATGAGAGGATGAAATAAGTACAATAACACGTGTGAGTCATCATTTAATTTGTCAATAATTTTTAGTTCATCAAGAAAATTAATTCTCATTATGTAAATATCATTTAAATCTTTCGAAAGAAAATCTTTCACAATTCCACTTTCAAATCACTTCACCATTCACCATAGACATAAGGAAACACACACACACTAGGAGATCCTATAATCGACATAAACCATGTGAGCTACATGGATTGCAACGAACAACCCAAGTTGGGGAGAGACGTCCTATCCTTGCCATTGGAGTAGGACTATCGATATCAAATCAACATAAACTAGAGATCACTATATAAATCAGCCTCAGGCTAACTTTTAAGGGGAAACGTAGTTCTAGGGAAGTAAGGTCGCTTTATACCTCCCACTCGATGATAAAGATTTCTCCCAGACTTAGCTTAGATCATGTCAAAGACAATCCATAATAAAATAATTTCAGTAATATATAAATATACATCGGGAGCGATCATGCTTCCCAGCTATCAAAATCAACCATGTTGTGGATTTCTTTCACACTCGAGTTCAAAACAACTCCATTAAGACCAAAAGGTCAAATCATTCAAAATATCTCAACTATTCAACATCAACGTGCTTATAACACACACTTTCTAAAAAAAACACAATTTCCAATGGGGATTCACGACCCAAATATCAAAATCATGATAAATATCATTCAAGATTCATGCTTTATATCTCCACACATGTAAATTCATCTTTCAAAATCATAAACATCAAGATTTCTTAATAATCATCATAAGATATGGGTTCATGCTTCAAATTCATAAAAATCAAATAAAAATCATGCCTTTGTAAAGAAAATTACTTTTGGGCACAAGAACGAAAGAGAGTTCTTGTTGAAAACCCCACATACCTTGAATGATGAACTCTAGATAGATACTGGTTTTTCAGATGTTAATTGTCTTTGAATGATGGTTCTTGGAGTTCTTGAACTAGGAACTTGGAATCTTAAATAAATTTGCAGAATAAATGGTGAACTTTGGAGGCTCTTAAAGTTGGATGTAGGAGCTTAGGATTTTCTTTTTGAGGGAATTTGATGAAATATAACATATAATACTTCTAATACGCTTTAATATAGGGTTTGGATGGATTTTTGGTGAGGGGGAATGACCAAAACTCCCCTGAAAATCAAATAATTCAAGAATCTGTCCTTTGGTGGATTGTTTTTATAGTCTAAAGTAGATCAACCATAACGTTTTATTCTGATATCCATATTGGATGAAACTAATTTCATTAGAAAGAGGACTCTCATATCTTTCTGTTGATAAACAGTATATCACCCAGATTATTATGTACGAGGGGTTCTGATTATTTGAAGTTGACCTAAACATTTACTTTTGATAGGCTGAAGTAGATCGACCATAACTTTTTGCTTCGATAGACAAATTTCATGAAACCAATTTCATTGGAAACAGGAATCAAAGAGGTTACCGTTGATATATAGTATCTCACCTAGATTATTATGTACTAGGATTTATGATCGTTTAAAGTTAGAGCAAAAATACGCCAGGCCTCAGTACTTTTTCTCGCATGTTTTACTGTTTACTACTATTCACGATTCGATCGAAATGTTCATAACTCATCGTTCGGGTGTTCGTTTTTGATGATCCATATATTGTTGGAAATATCATTCGATACTCTACACAATGGTGGGTCATAATCTAAGACATTCCACATGAAAAATTTATAATTCATTCTAGAAGATAGAACCCAACATATTTCGCACAAAATTTCAACGAAAACTTATTTAGGGTATTACAAGTACTCAGTTAACAATATCAGGAGATTCAGTTGTTCAGTATCTCAGTATTAGTAGTGATTTTAGATGAAATTAAAGTAGTATCCGAGTTTGAGTTTTCAGAGTCATAATGATTTTAGTTATGGTTTGTGCATTCATGCATATGTCCTTATTTAGTACTCTCATGATTATTCTGTTAAGTAATTGTTCATTCATACGCCCTTATATTTAGCCTTACCTCATCTTCATACACAATATATTCCCATACTGACGGATTTATGCTATAGTATTTTATTTCACACCATAGGTTTAGAAGACTGAGATCTAGAGTACCCTTTGAAGCTTAGTCCCAGTCAGCACCAGTTGACATAGCAGTGAGTCCTCTTCAGTCGAAGATTATCCTTATTTTATTATTGCATCAAATTTAGTTTATTTTCAATAGACGGAGTTAGTTGGGTACATATCCCATCAACTTAACAGTTCAGATAGTTTTGAGACTTTTTGGATAGATATATCAGTATTTAATTTTTACTTTTGAGTATTTTAGATGTTTTGAACCTTATGGCCTATTTCCACCAAATTTCCATATTTATTACAAATATTCTGTAGTGCACAGGTGCAACTATCAATAGAGGGTTATCTTGTGGTTCTTTGGGATCATGAGCACTGTGTGATGTTCCAGTTCTAGCAAAATAGGGTTTTTACAAACTTGGTATCAAAGACTACGGTTCAATAGTGTCCTAGAGAGTTTGAAAAGCTACATCTAGTTGATTCTTTTTCATGGGTATGTTGCGCTCCACATTTAAGTACAAGAGTCTATAGGATGTTTTAGGAGCAGTTTTCCTTCTTTAAATGTTCATGTCATGCGAGTGAGAATGAGCTCAAGTTGACCCTCATTCTAATACAGGTCTTTATTTTATTTATAGAGTTTGCCTTCTCATAGAGATAGTGCGCATAGGGTCGATGACCAACCACCTCAGCCAGTAGATCCTGAGAATGAGAGTATGTCATATGCAGAGTGTTGAGCAGCTTTTTGGGTGTTAGCCCAAGCTGTGACAACTAGTGTTTAGAGAAATCATCAAGATATGACCCCACCTCAGTAAGATGGGGGTTCAGTTTTAGCCAGAATCAGAGATTTCATGAGGATAAGCCTGCGAAAATTCTTTGGGTCAGTAGCAAGTGAGGACCTACAGCTTTATCTAGAGGTGGTGGGGAGAATCTCCAAGATTATACATATTTCTGATGAGGAGAGTGTAGATTTAGCATCCTATAGACTGAAGAATATTACTCACGATTGGGTAGTGAAGTGGAAGAACGGTAGAGGGGAGGATACAACTCTCGTGACTTGGCAGGAGTTTTAGGATCCCTTTTTAGATAAGTTTTTCCAGCTAGAGATGAGAGACGCTAAGGTAGAAGAGTTCATGAACCTAAGTTAAGGCTTAATGACAATGAAAGATTATTTTTTTAAGTTTAACCAGTTAGCTGAGTATGCCCCTGACTTGATAGCTGACCCTATAGTGAGTATGAGTAAGTTTGTGACTAGTGTATCCGAGTTAGTGCTGAAAGTGTGTAGGGCTGCTATGCTTAATAGAGATATGGACCTTGATAGAATAATGATGCATGTGCAGCAGATTGAGGCAGATAAGATGAAAGAAATAGAAAGAGTGAGCAAGAGAGCCATACCAGGCAGTCATGGTTTCTCTCAGGTAGGGTCCCAGGGTGGTAGTCATTCATTGCATAGCCAGAGGTATTCAGTCCTAGCTCTATCCTCAGTTAGTATACCCATATCAAAGTTTGGGGATATCAGTCATAATGGAACGCCAGCATCCAAATCCCAGAGTAGTGCTGGTGGTTTTCGTACCAATCCGCGTTATGAAGATGTGGAAAGATTCACCTAGGTGTGTGTAGAGCTGATAGTGATGAGCCAGGCCAGAAAATATGAGAGTGTATATTTCTAACTTAGAGGGGTAGAGATTTTCATCAACAGGGTACCCCCTTCGATGCCAATAGTGGTCACCGTAAGAATAAACTCTATGCGCTTCAGGCTCACCATGATTAGGAAAGGTTTCCTGATATTGATTCAGGTAAGTTATGAGTCCTTCATATTTATGATATGCAATGTCAGATCCTTTGATCCCATTTTTAGAATATATTTCAGCATGAGTCATGCATTAGTCTTATATCTCAAACGGTCAATCATGATCCAGTTCGTAGGTGCCCCATGCACTACCCTAGTATTTCAGCAAAGTGTATTTAGAGGGACATAGAGTCCCAAGGGGGAGGTACCCCATAATATTGCGATTCTTTCATGTCCTTAGACTTATTCAGTTGCATGTTCAGACTATCCTTCAGAAGTTAACATTAGTTATTATTGCATAGCCAGTCATGCTTTCGAGAGTCAGTTTAGTCAGACATCTATGAATTACATATGCATGTTCAGTAGAGAGAGTTTATTTTTTTAGTGTATTTAGTCATGCATTCATGAGATCAACTCATTTACGTATCCATACATCAGATATGCATGTCTATTATAAGAATTAAGCTGATGAACAACTTCGGTTGGGTATTCCATGCATCAGATATGCGTGTCCAGTATGAGACCTCAGTATTTTAATAGTTCTAGCTGCATAGTCAAGTTTTAGATATTGTCGTTCCTTAAGTAATTGCAGTTGATCATTATTCTTATCCTATAAGGAAACATTTGTGGAGAAATTTTTCCAAGGGGGAGATATTATAAGACCCTACAAAATTCCCTCATAGTTTTAGCCATAGATCATGTTCAGTGAAGCGTAAATATGACTCTAAAAGACTAAGAAGTACCTTCCCAAGTCAGAAATATTTTAAACTGTATAGAATTTCCCTATTATCAACTTTTATTCATGTATTTCATTGAATAAGATTTCCATCAATATAAATTTTGTCAAAATCTGGATCGAACGAGGAAGTAATGGTGGTTTTACTGGAAGCAGTCAGAACTACCTGGATTGAATGGCTGGGTTGACAGACCGTCGAGCTTACGATGGGCCATTTCCCAGCCCATAGCAACCAAGGCAATGACTCCCTTTCTTGTTCCAAGTGTGACGCCCAGTACGATGGACCATTGCATTTGCGAAGGACCATCGCTGAGACCATCACCACTGAGGCAATGTGGTCTCATCCTAGCAAAGGTGCGATGGACCATCCAACGGACCATCAAGACTAAGATGGAGCATTACTTCGACCGTCACATTGTGGCAGTGTGTTCTTTTTCTTGTAGATGTGTGATGGACGATCTAATGGACCATCAAATTAAGCGATAGACCATCGCAACCCACGTTCAGTATTTTTAAAACGATTTTAAAAAGGATTTTTTGGTTTTTTTCACTCTTTTCAGCCCCTATTTATATCTAATCAAGGATCACAACTTCATTCCTCATCTTCAGCATCAAAAAATAGGGTTTCTACAAAATTAAAACCCTTTTTCAAGAAAAATCAAGAAATCAAAAAATCAAGCATCCCTCCAAGAGCCTAAAAGAAAGAGTTTCCTAAGGTATGCTGATGTTGATTCTTGGGTCCCATTCACCCAAGAAGCTCTAAAATCATTTTCAAAATTCAAAGCTTTTTATGTTTTTGAGTTTTCATGGTTCATGTGAATTGAAATTGAAGTTCATGCTATTATTGAGTTTTAATTCATGTTTCTTTACAAGGTTTTCAATCTTTAACCCTAGTATGTGATATTAGAGTGATGTTGATGATTAACCCTCTTCAAGTTGCTTTTTAAGTGATTTATTCATGTCAATTAAGTGTAGAAATTATTGATTAAGCAATGCATGCTCCCCATATGTTTGATGAAATGCTTATGTGAAGAAATTAGAGTCATTATAGCATGATGACTAGAAATTTCCAATTGTGTGCGAGCCCATGCATGCCAAGTGTTTTTTCAAAAGGATTAGTGAATGAATTGTGGCATGATAGCATGAAATCCCCCAATTATGTGTTCTTTAATACATTCTAAGTATTTGATGCAAGGCCATGTTGAATGGAGCATTAGTCAATAACATGTCTCCCTATATTATCACATGTTTATGATTCCTAAATTCTTGAAAAGATGTTTTAGTGATTGTGATGGTGATTGAATGTCCATGGTCTTGATTATTCAAGAATGGTTATGTTGTACTTTTATGTTATCAAGTACTGGGTGTTTATACCCGACAATTTAGTAGCAGTCTAGAGCCAGTGTTAGTTTTCTTGATAATCTCTGTAAAGCCACGATTCTCAGAACTAAGTGAGTTATAAAACTCTGTACTCTCCAACAGATACAAAACTTAAGAAATCTCAGTAATCTCAGTATCGCTAGTATTCTAGCCTCAGTTCAGTACTTAGCTCAGATCTAGTAGTATTCAAGTGTTTAGTTCGAAACTCAGTATCATGTATTTAGATAATGAGATTCAGTAATATTCTGTCAAATATGGAACCAAGTGAATTCAGTGTAACTCAGTCAGATCATTCGAGAAATATGATCACTAACAAATTCATCTCTGCTTAGTTTAGTTAAGAATCAATTTAGAGCCTTTCAGTTGGGAGTAGGATCTAGCACCAAGCGAGTGCAAGGATGGCAGCTCCCCATTATAGAGCTAGAGTCATTAGGAGCAATCTCTAAACTCCAAAACTACGTAGCCAGTGCAGGAGTAGGAGTCACCCATTTGAATAAGGCTTGACTATTACACTGCCTTAGGCTTGACTTCCTATGAGGGTCACCCATTAGAGAGACTTGACTTGAGTAGAGGTCTTTAAGCGTGGCACAGTATTAATACCCTTCCAGCTGGGGTTACAGGTTGGACCCCACCAGTTCAGATTTGGGGCATGTCGGCTAAGTGAGAACGGCCACGTTAAAGTTTCAGTATCAGTCTTCAGAGTAGAACTCTAAAATTAGGACTATTAGATATAGTCACCTGTCTTAGTAAGGAACTAAGATAGTTCCATTAATTCATGGACCACCCACTAGATAGGCATGGTCTCGCATAAAGATATTCAGTATCAGCATTATTAGATCTATAGATCATCCCTTAGATAGGCTTGACCTCAGTCTCTGATTCAGTTAAGTAATCTCATTATAAGAACCTGAGATCACCTATTAGACAAGCTTGATCTCAGTCTAAGATTTGGTTGAGTAATCTCATTATCAAATTCTGAGATCCTTCACTAGTCAGGTTTGATCTTAAATAATATCTTTTTTTGTCATTGATAGTAGATTCATGGATCATCCATTAGAGAAGTTTGATCACCAAGTCAGTGAGTGGAGAGTTACAAGTTTAGAGTGTAGTGACTGATGAGAGTTGATTTAGTTAATTAGCTCCAGTAATATCAATTTTTGAGATCACTGGATAGAGAGGACTGATCTTAACTCTAGTACCCGGTTATCAATATCAGGCAATTCAGTTATTCAATATCTCAGTATTTGTAGTGAGTTCATATGACTGTAAAGTAGTATCCGAGTTTCAGTATTTAGAGTCATGATGGATTTAGTTATGGTTTGTGGATTCATGCATATGACCTTATTTAGTACTCTCATGATTATTCAGTTAAGTAATTATTCATGCATAAGCCCTTACATTTAGCCTTTCCTCATCTTCATCGTCAGTACATTCCCATATTAACGCATTTGCACTATGGTGTTTTATTTGACACTATAGGCTCAGAGGAATGAGAACCAGAGTACCGTTAGAAGCTCAGTCCCAATCAGCAGTAGTAGACGCAGCAGTGAGTCCTCTTCTTGTCGAGGATGATCATTATTTTACTATAGTATCAAATTTATTTTATTTCAGTAGACGGAGTTAGTTCGGGACATGTCCCATCAACTCCACAGTTGAGATAGTTTATAGGCTTTTCGGACAGATGCATTAGTATTCAATTTTAAATTTTGAGTATTTTAGATGTTTTGAACGTAATGGCCAGTTTTTGCCAGTTTTCTGCATTTATTTCAGACATTATGCACTACACAGGTATAGATATTAATAGAGGGTTAACTTGTGATCGTTCGGGATCATGAGCATCGTGTGACGTTTCAGTTCCAGAAAAATTGGGTCATTACAACTATTTTCTCCACAACCATGGCTTACTAGAACCAGAGCTCTAGAAGTTGGTTGTTGAGTAAACTGGCTTAAATACAAAAAGCTATGACAATACCTGCTGATGTGGCCCGAAAATAAATATGCATGGCAATTATTAACCAATGGATGTCTTTGAACTAAAGAGGATGAACATGTATAAAAGCCTTTTTATGAAGGCTGATAATTAAACTAGACATGCCCCTACCGAAACAGGCATGGGTAAATAATAAGGTCATGAAGAGGACCCTATGAACCACGATCCTTAGATAATGTACCTCTAATATGGATAGAGGTCTGTGCTTTTTTTTCTTCTAGTTTAACCTCTTCTTGCTTCCTAATTCCCTTTGATTTCTTAGAAAATTACACAACCTCTTCTAAGACTTTCTTGATGCTACCACAAAAAAAGTTATCCTCTCATTCCTCGAATTTAAATCCTTTATGAAGTACCTAGCCCTCTCCTCCTGAGAAGTGATGCCATAATATTTGTATGTTATAAGGATGGAGATGTGAATATTGGAATAATAAGAGTAGTATCGGATCCATCTGAACTACCTATGTACCCCAACACTTGCTGAATCAACTCTGTTATCATGGGTAACTTTGCTAAAACATTCTAAAGAGGTACTGTAGTATGAGGAATTTCTATTTTGTCATCTTCCATGACTGCCTCCTTATTTTGTACTATCTTTGAAACACCATAATATAATTGTAGGTAATGGGTTCTTTGTCTAAATGATCCTCAGACTACTTAGGCTCAAACCCTAGTAGGTGATTCCTTTTTTGCTTCTCTCCTATACCTGCCCCTCACAAGTGGCCTACCATAAACTATAGCCTTAGAAGCTACTAAAACCACTAATAATGGTGCTAGAGCTATCGCGGTTGCTTCTCTAAAATAAAGGCTATTAATAATTAGTGAAACATGAATGGAGGAGTTATGTAACGACCCAAGGAGACCCCATTAGACGTCAAGTAGTGGGTAGGACTACAAGTAGCCCCAAAGCTAACCCATGATATCAATTTAACTATGAGCTATAATATAATAAAATTTGAAACATGAGTGAATATTGAAGTGACTTATAAAATAGGTTTAGATAAACACCATTCTCAATTAAACACTACAACTCTATATCATTTAAAAACCATGAGAATCTTAAAGAACATATTATCGAACTATTCTTGACAAGCCTTTAACTAAAACTGTAGAACCACTGGGATAAACCCCAACTAACCTTACTTGAAAGCATAACCACTTAAATAATGAAAATAACCATCTGTAACCAACACAAGTCTAACCGTCAAACTGTGAGGAGTCACCAACCTGCTGAATGTAGTAAGTAAGGACTAGAACAAGTCGTGTTACTGGAGACAAACTCCAAAATCTGCATTATGAAATAATGTATCCATACAGACATATATGTTGTTAGTACTTCTCGAATTTACTAAGTCTGTGGGGTGAATACAATAAGTAAAACTAAAATTGACCATATTTATAAATCATGCATGCCAAGTGAAAATAGACTCACCATGATACTGAATTAAACAAAAATATAAATTACCCTAAAAGCATGAATAACAAAGAATATTCTAATAAACTGGGTGATTCACTACACTTACTTTCAAAATTCCTTTATAGTGGAAGATTCTTATAACCAACATAAATCATATGATCTAGCATGGAATCTAATGTCGGATCCATATTAAAGAGGGTTGTTCTATCCTTGCCATCAGTATGAAACTTAAACTAAACCAAAGTGATCACTAACCTAAGCCCCTTGGATCAGGAAGACACTCTCTAGTGAGGCCCTTTAAACCTACAGTGGCATGTATTTTTTGTGAAATAGGATCCACTGAATCCATATTGACTTACATTGTTAAATGCTACTTCAAAATTATGAATAAACTGATGCTTATACTTATGAAATTCACCTTATAGTAGCTTATTGTTTTATAAACTAAAAACTAACTATGATTCACTTGCTAAAATCATACTCTTAAGGAAACTCATGAAATTCAGGTCTTATCTGAGATCATAAGATCCAAATTAAAATCTTGATTTTATTATAATAATCTGTAATCTGAAGTAGTAAATATAATCTTCTTGTAAACTAATAGAATCATTTAAATTCACATATTTTTACTTGCAAACAAAGTAGATCATGATGAAAGTCATGTACATTTATTAATTCATGTAAATTCATGTCAAAATACTAAAATTCATCTCATAATAACAATCGCGTAAGTAAAAACATGATAATGTCATAATATCTATAACATGAAAATTGGTATGAATCCTAGACCTTATATCATTAAAACACATGTAACAATAAAATTTTTTGGCACAAGTATGAAAGGTTATCCTCGTTCAAACCCACCTACCTGGACTAGTGACTTGCTTGAAGAAAACTCGAATTAGAATCTTGGAAGCTTAAATTTTGTAGAAGAAATATATCTTTTGTATTCTTGAGGGTTTGACAGGAAATGTATCATAAATTTTGAGTTATGAGGGTGTGAATTATGCTTAATAAGGTTAGGAATTTTTTTTAAAAGTAAAATACTAAAAAGACCCAAAGAAATCTAAAAAAAAAATAAAATTTGGCATTTCTACATGTAAAGCCCCGAGAGTACCCCGGGATGTCACACAGTGCTTAAGATTATTAATAGCCCTAAGCTAACCCATGATGTCTATTTAGCTTGAAACTTACATGAAAAGTGAACTAACATAAATAGAAATTGAAAGTAAATAATTCCATTGCATAATGTAAATATTTAACTGAGAAACCTTAAAACAAATTCTTTGAACATAATACATACATAGTCTAACAAGCCTCTACTATTGACAAGAGATCCATTGGGACAAACCCCAGCTTACCCAAACATAAATGGAATCAGCTAACTAAAATACTTTCATAAATTAATAGTATGATAAGTTGGGTCCTCAAACTATGAGGACTCACCAAAAGTCAATATGTAGGAGATGATGCCTGGAGTCAATCATGCTACCGAAAAAAAGCACTAAAACCTACATTATAAGACAATGTAGAACATGAACATAAATATGGGTTAGAACCTGTAGAATGTACTGAGTATATGGGGGTGAATGCATAAATAAATAAAAAGTTGTATATATATGTAAACTTTTAAATAATGCATGCTAATCATAAGTGCCAAACCTTAGACTTGAGTAAAGATAAATACTGAAAGATCATAAAACATGGATAATGAGGCATATGAATAAGCTTAGAGAGACACAACACTTAGTTTATAAAATCTTTACTTTTATTCTTTCTAATGGGAGATTCTTCTTACTAACATAAACCATGTAAGCGATCATGGAGTCCAACATCTTACCCATATTGGGGAGAGTTTTTCTACCCTTGTCATTAGAATAAAACCTTAGCATAAGTGATCACTATTCTTTATTAATGTTGGAAAAAAGCTTAACCTACAATGGCTCATAGTTTCTAGGAATTTAGGATATACTCAACTGCATTCCCTTCTCTATGCTAAATACTACTCCCAAAATGCATATATGCTCATACTTAAGAAATCCGCCTTAAAATAGTATAAGGGTTTATAGACTAAAAACCAGTGATGTTTCTCTTTCCTTTAAATCATAATAAAGATGAAAAATTTGTGAATTTCATGTTTACATTTAGATCAAAAGATCAACCTTTCTTGAATCATGTTATATTGCATTAGAATGGAACTTAAAAAGGCTTAAACTTTCTTATTAACTTAATGCTTCTTCTTAAATCTCCACACTCTTACTTTATTTACTAATACTTATGAAAAAATATTAGGAGCAATACCCATATAACAACCTTTCATTTGAATCCAAATCAAAGTAATGAAAGTCAAATCACAATATTAATCTTACTGTTTAAAGCATTAGTAGATGTAACCTTTATGCATCTTAAGCCATAAAACACAAGATAATGATATACTTCAATACATGAGAATTTAATGGATGAACCCTATTATAAAACATGAGAATCCATTCTTCAAATCTTGTTTTTTGGGGGCATAAGGATGAATTATTAACCTTGTTCTAAAACCCCCACATACCTGGAATGGCTTTACTTATGAAGAAGACTTGAACTTTGAGTCTTGAAAGATGGCTTGGTGAAAGAAACCCTAATCTTGATAATCTTAAAGATAGGAGGAGAAAAGTGTTATTAATTTACTGAAAGTGGAAACTAATTCTCTTTTTTTGGTTATAAGTTGTGGGTTAGGATTTATAAGAGGGGAAAATACCAAAAGTCCCCTTAACTGAACATTATAGATATTGACCGCCAGTCATGAAAAGTCAACCATATGACTCGTATAGTGAAGATAACAGTTAGCCTTATGACTCGTAAGCTTTGAAGGATCAAAGATGCTATACGTTGGTCACAATATGAGTCTAACCTACTACTAACAACCTCTCAATATGACTAGTTTCCCCCACGCGTAACTTGGACAAAAAATTAGAGAACCTAGGTTGTTACCCTTAAAACTGAACTTCATCAAACTCGTACCATGTCTTGAAGACTTATAGTATTAACTCTTATTTATAATAGAATTCACCTATTCAACTTTGCTATAGGTACGACTCTAACATACAACTCTTATATTTCTTATACAACTTAAGGAGATAAGTCATATGTTGTATAATAGCTTTTACACATAAGGTATTACAATCTCCCTCTTGGAAATATTAGTCCTCAAATGTGATTCATATAGGATTTGGAAACGAATCAACACATTGATATCAAAATTATAGAAGAACTTGTATAGATTACAATGATCCAATTACTCACCACAAAATATATGACTTAAGAATGCTTAAAAAGACTTAAAGAGAAAGAGTTTTGGTAGAACATACTATTTACCTTCAGGAAAAACTTAGTTGGAAGAAAAAAGATGACGATACTTGGTCATCATGCATGATTTATCCTCCCAAATGGACCCTTCAACTAATTGATTTCTCTAAAGTATCTTCACTGATGCTACTTCTTTATTCCTAAGCCTTTAGACCTGTCTATCAAGGATCTCCGCAGGAATCTCCTCACATGACAAGTTATCTTTGACCCTAATGCTCTCAAGGGGAACTACTATGGCCGTATCTCCAATCCATTTCCTATGCGTTGAAACATAGAATATTG
The DNA here is from genome assembly GCF_002878395.1 of Capsicum annuum. NCBI lineage: Eukaryota > Viridiplantae > Streptophyta > Magnoliopsida > Solanales > Solanaceae > Capsicum > Capsicum annuum. The sequence continues at coordinate 146,214,473 of NC_061122.1, read as the reverse complement.
GGTGAGTAACAACTAAATCTGACGGAAGGTCCAATTTGTAAGCAACCTCTCCTATATGCTTCACTATCTCATACGAACTAATAAATTAGGGACTTAGCTTTCTTTTCTTTCCATCTCATCACCCGCTTCATAGGCGACACCATAAGGAATTGCTAATCCCACATGTCAGACTTGAGCTCTCTCTTCCTTACATCTACATATGACTTCAGATGACTTTGAGAAGTCCTGAATCTTTCACAAATCAACTGAACTCTTGCCATAGCTTTAAGAAAAGAGTCTAAACCAATAAAATCCACTTCAACCTCCTTAAACTACCTTATTAGTGATATGAATCTACACTAATACAACGCTTCAAATGAAGCCATCAGAATGATAACATGATAACTATTATTGTAAGCGAACTTAGTGAAAGGAAGATAGTCATCCCAACTTTCTTTAATGTCAAAAACACACACCCTTAGATTGTGTTCTAATGTCGGAATTACGTGTTTAGTATGACCATCGGTATACAGATTAAAAACAGTACTAAGCTTAACCTTTGTACCAAGGCCTTTCTAGAAAAACTGCCAAAACTATGAAGTGAATTGAGTTCCTCTGTCTGAGATGATGGATAAATTTATCGATTGAAGCCTTACTAACTTATGAATATACATTTTGGAATAATCTCGCATTGTGTATAGAGTTCTGACAGGTAAGAAATAGGTTGATTTAGTCATTCGATCTACTATGACCCAAATCAAATCATGCTGACATCGGGTACGAGGAAGCCTTATGATTAAATCCATATTCACTAATTCCCAGTTTTAATTAGGGATAAAGATCTCCTGTAGCGTACATTTTGGTCTCTGGTGTTCAACCTTAACGTGCTGGCAGTTGGGAAACTTGGCCATTAACTCTACTAGGCCCCTCTTAATACCATTCCCCCAATAAATTTACCATATATTGCGGTACACCTTAGAAGCACCTGAATGAATGGAATACCTTAAACCATAAGCCTAGGCTATTATCCTTTCTCTCGACGAATCTACATTGGGAACACAAAGCTTGCCTTGATAGCCAAGTACTCCATGTCCCTTTTTGGAGAAAACCTCAACCTTTTATTGTTGGGCTGCTTCTAATATTTTGGTAAGTATGGGATCATTTCACTACTTCTCCTTCACTTCCACTACTAAATATGATTTCAAACCATTTTGAACTACTACCCCCCACCATCAATATTGAGAAAAAGTACTCCTAAATGGGCTAATCTATGTACCTCATTGGCCCATTCTTATTCTTCCTATTTCATATGTGACACACTACCCATAGACAACTTATTTATTATGGGTGCGACTATGTTGGCCTTACTTAAATGATAGAGCAAATTAATCTCATTATCTTTCAATAACTTCAACTACCTACTCTTGAAAAGATTAAGCTCCTAATGAGAAAATACATATTAAAGACTCTTGTGGTCAGTGAAAACATCAACATGCACAACATAGAGGTAGTGTCTCTAAAGTTTCAAGGAAAAAACCATGGCACCAAAGTCCAATTCATGAGTTGGGTAATTCTTTTTATGATCCTTAAGTTTCCTAGAGGAATAAGCTTTTAATTTCCTATTATGCATTAATACATAACCTAACCCAACTCTAGAAGCATCAAAATACACCACAAATCTGTCTAACCCCTCTGTCAGACCTAACACCAAAGCATAAGTCAATCAAGGTTGTTACTCTTATAACTCAACTTTATACGACTCATACCATCTCATGACGACATCTATGACAAACTTGTATCTATAATAGACTTTAACTATTACACACTTCCATAAGTACAACTCGTATGTTGTTTATATGACTTAAGGATATAAGTTGTACATTGTACATTACCTTTTTGACATGGGGTATTACACTACATCCTTGGGCATGGCATGCCCTTATCGCTCCACTCTAAGGGTGTGGCACACCCTTACTGTAGAATACTAAGGGCGTGAAATGCCCTTATATTAGAACCTAGATAGCATCTCATGGCCTTATCTTGCTAAGCCACTATTTTTTTCAAAAGTGTGTGCTATTCTTCTATGGCATGCCCTAAAAATGGACCCTTACAATTTTGGGATTCGAAAATGCACTGAAATGCATTCCAAAATTTCAACAAACATTTCCTAAAGGTCCCATTATAATTCCTTATCATAATTCAACTAAGAAATTATAACAAAATGTGAAGGAAGTATCAAAATAAAATTATTGAAATCTTAGGGCTAGCAGTATCTCTCCCTTAGGACTATTTATCCTCAAATGAAAGTTGGAAAGTAAATTGGCCTGTAGTATTGCTTGTTAGGCTAATGTACAGAACTTGTCTTACTTTAAAACTGAAATCTTTCACCTCAAACATGAAATTATAACTGAAATGACTCATTCGACTTGATATTAGCGCATAGAATGGATTAGAAAGGATTTCTCACCTCCAACTAAATCTATACTAGAAGTATATTGGTGTGGGAATCGATTCGTCATGACTGCTTGGGCTTCTCAAGTTTCTCCCTTGACTGATTAATTTCTCCATAGAACTTTCATTGAATCTATTTCCTTATTCCTTAACCTTCAAACTTATCAATCATGAATTTTAACCAAGATCTCCTTCTAAGATAGATTATCTTTCACTCTAATAATCTCTATGAGAACTGCCAAATATGGGTCCCTATTGCACTTTCTTAGCATTAAAATATGGAAAACTCGTTGGATAGTGGCTGATTCTGATTGTAGGTCTAACTTATAATCTACTTCTCCATAACACCTCACAGCTTTATAAGGATCAATATATCGGGGACTAAGCTTTCCCTTATTTCCAAATATCATATTCCATTAATGTGTGATACCTTAAAATACAACCAATCACCCACCTCAAACTTTAGTTCTCTCTTCCTCATATCTATATATATTTTTTTTGACTCTAAGCGGTACTCAACCTCTTACGAATCAATTGTACTTTCTCTATAGCCTCGAGAATAAAAAATGGTCTAACCAAAGACAACATATGAACTTTGAACCAACCTATAGTTTTTAAATATTTACAATCATACAATGCTTCGAATTGAGCCATTTGGACACCAACATAATAACTATTGTTACTGGAAAATTCAATTAAGGGTAGACGATCATCCAAATTCCTTTGAAATCCATCGCACACACTATCAACATATCTTCCAATATTAGAATTGTACACTCTGCTTGACTATCTTTCTGTTGATGTAAAGCTATACTAAACTTCACCTTTGTACCAAGGCCCTTCTAAAATGAATACCAAAACTGAGAAGAGAATTGCGTACCCCGGTTTAAAATAATGGAAAAGGAATCCTATGAATCCTTACTAATACGTGAACATAAAGCTTAGCATAGTCTTCCATTATATCTGAGGTCTTAATTGGTAAGAATTAGCCTTACCGGTCCATTCAATCCACGATGACCCAAATCAAATCGTGCTAACTTCTAGTGCAAGGATGTCCAAAATGAAATCAATATTAATGACGTCCCACTTTCGAGTATGAACACCAATATCCTGAAGTATACCTCTTGTCTTTTGATGCTCAATCTTAACTTACTGATTATTGGAACACATAGCCACAAACTCTGCTATGTCCCTCTTATTACCATTCTACCAATAAATTTCCTACAGGATACGATACATTTAAGTAGAAGTAGGGTGAATTAAATACATAGAATTATGGTATTTTGCTAGTATTATTTCTCTAAATCCATCAATAATGGGAACACATCGCCTACCCTGACAGAGAATGACACCATAACCCTCTTGAGAGAAAACCCCATCCTTTTGTTGTTGAGTTGCATCCATTATATGTTAAAGTATGGGATCATTACCATATTTCTCTTTTACTTCTACCATAAAGATGACTCTTAACCATTCTGAATCACTACATGCCAATCATTTATATCAAGCAAACATGTACCAAATTGTGGTAACCTATTTACTTCCTTGACTAGATACTTCTTCTTCTTTTTCACATGGGCCATACTACCCATATACAATCTACTCAATGCATCTGCCACTATATTTTCCTTAGTAGGATGGTAGAGAACATTTATGTCATAATCTTTCAAAATCTTCAACCACCTTCTCTAATGAAGGTTTAACTCCTTCTGTATAAATGCTTATTGAAGACTCTTATGATCGGTGAAATTCCAATATGCACACCATATAAATAATCACTCCAAATATTCAGGCCAAATAACAACAACTGCAAAATCTAAATGGTGAGTTGCATAATTTTTCTTATGGTCGTTAAGTTTTCTAGAGGCATAAGCTATTAGTTTTCCATTCTACATTAATACACAACCTAACCCAACTTTGGAGGCATCAATCTATCCAACAAATCCATCAAATTCATCTGGTAAAGCTAGTACTAGTTCTAAAGTCAATCTATCCTTCACCTCTTGAAAAATCTTCACACATTTATCAAATCATGTAAACTTTACTTTAGTTTGTGTCAAACTTTTCAATGTTACACCTATTGAGGAAAAACCCTGAACAAATCTCCTATAGTAACCAACTAGACCCAGAAAGCTCCTAATATTGGATGTAGTAATGGGTCTAGGAAAGAGCATTACAATATTTGTACCCCCAAAATCATATATTCTAAAAAGGTAACCAACTCTAACAAAAATACACACTTACTAAAATTTTTATACAACTCTAGATCCTTGAGGGTCTGCAATACTATTCTCAAATAGCCTATATGTTCCACCTTAATTTTGAGAAGAGATAAGTATGTCATTTATGAAGACAATGATAAAAATGTCAAAATATTGCTTAAAGACCCTATTCATTATATCCATAAAGGTTGCAGGAGCATTCGCTTTCAAAAAAGACAAAGCGATAAACCCAAAGTTACCATACCATGTTCTAAAAATAATGTTTGGAGTGTCACAATCTCTGACCTTCATTTGATGAGATTCCACCCTAATACCAATCTTAGAAAACCAACGGGCTCCTTGAAGCTGGTCAAATAGGTCATTAATTCTTTGGATAGGGTACTTATTCTTAATGGTGACTTTGTTTAACTTTCTATAATCTATACATATCATGGGAGTACCATCCTTCTTATACATGAATAAGATTGGAGCTTTCTATGTTAAAGAAACACTAGGCCTGATAAACACATTATCTCAAAGGTCTTTAAGTTGCTCTTTCAATTATTTAACCTTAGTCAAGGCCATCTAGTATAGAGGAATGAAGATAGGTTGGGTATTTGAAAAAGATCAATTTTGAACTGTATTTCCTTATCAGGAGGTACCCTGGGCATATCATCTAGAATGAAATTTAGAAACTCATTAACTACTCAAACTGGTTAAATGGTTGGGGTGTTAGACTTGTTTCCTTTAACTCAAACTAAGTAGTAGATACACCCCTTTTATATTAACTTTTTGTCTTTAAGATTGGAGATGAAATGAACCTTAGGAGATACTAAACTACCCTTCGACTTGAAGACCAACTCATTAGGGAACTAAAATTACACAACTCAGGTGTGACAATGAACTGATGCATATCATGAATAGATCAAGTCTATGCCTAGAATGAAATCAAAATCTATCATCTCTAGTTCTATTAAAACTACTAATGTGACCCTATGAGGACTATAATAGGGAAGTTTCTGTAGACTTATCTAGACACAACTGATTCACCCACTATAGTATAAACTAAGAAAGGCATAGAAAGACTCTCGATACTTATACCAAAGATTAAAAAAACTATGGGTTAAAAAAGAGATAGCTGACCCTGGATCTAATAACCTATGAATATTATGTAAATGACATAAAGTATATCATTGGCTACATCTAGGAGATATCTTTTTTATAATTGTATAGTAAACCATTAAATTAAATGTGGCACTGACAGCCACCAGTACTAGACAACACCCCTTATTATAGAGCAAAGAAGCCTGATTGAGCTGCTAATGTATTGGACTAAGACTGAAGGGCGAGCATCTTTATTAACCACTTTTGTAAAAGAGAAATCCCTTAACTTATGGTCTAGCTTCCCATATCCATAACAACCATCTCTACCCATCACACGCTTGCCTGGATGATTCCTACCATATTTTCTAAATGATAGATTTATTGTTTCCTTAAAATGATATCTTGAGATCTAGTATTTGATACCCTAGTCTACTACTCCTACTTATACTTAGGTATAGGGGCAATGGCTAAAGATGATGTGGTTTTTGATGAACAACTTTGAAATTGAGAATTTTTTCCACTCCTAACATGGGTAGACCATACTCTAACTCTTTGACCCTATCCCTCTTATTCCTTCTTTCTCCCCCCATTAAGTTTTCCACCGCATTCTGCTGAGCATGATTCATCAATAGAGTAATATACATATCCCCAATCAATATGGATATCCTATACTCCTTGACCTCAAAGTCACACACTCCAGTAACAAACTTACTCATAAGAACTTTGGAATTTGACAAGAACTTTGGGTTATACTTAGCTAGCTAGGTAAACTTGAGGTAATATTCTTTCCCAACATTGAGCCCTTCCTTAGGTTTAAGAACTCCTATAACTCTTACTCCCTTGTCTCTCGAGGAAAGAAACTATCTAGAAATTAATCTAAACTATACCTCAACTTATATGATTGGAATTCTAACCTTTACCTTCCTTCCATATAGTGACCTAGTCATAAGAAATATCTCTTTATCAATAAGAAGCCAATTCCACACTTTGCTCTTCTGTAACACGTAAAAACTGAGTAACTTTCATTACCTTATCAATGAAAAACTATGGATCCTCATTACCTTCGACCTAAAGAACTCAGGTGGATTCATTCTCTTAAATCTCATACTTTGGCTACAACTAATTTATCATTCTGCTGAAGTAGGACTATTGTTGGCTGATTTCCTTGACCATTTGTATTCATTGCCTGAGCTAACACTTGAAAGGTAACCCAAAGCTCAGCATGAAAGACATTCTTATCTTAAGGGTCTGCAGGTTGTGTTGAGGTTAGTTGGTCACTATTTTTACATCTGAGGAGGCATTTTTTGTCACTTAAAGCATGAATTAAAGTAGGTAGAGATAACTTCAAAGCATGATAAGATCATGAAACAAGGGATAGTTCCTAGCAGATTTCATAATCTCTCTCTCTCATAAGTGGTTCGCTTCACATCCATTATTAAGACTCTACTTCACGCATCTTGTCAGACTCACTTGGACTTTTTAAACCTTAGATTCTGATATGAATTTTGTAATGACTCAAGGATACCTCGAGACATCACATGATGCTTCGGATACAAATAGCATTATATATAACCTATAATATCTGTTTAGCTAATAACTCTAAAAAAATAAACTTTGAAACATAAGTAGAAAAATGAAGTGACTTATAAAGTGAGTTCATGTAAACATCAACCTCAATAAAACACTGCAACTATGTATCATTTAAACACCATGAGAATCTAAAAGAACATATCATCTAGCTAGTATTGATAAGCCTTTAACTAAAATTAAAGAACCACTGGGACACGCCCCAGCTAACCCAAAACTAAGAATAACCATAGAAATAATAAAAATAATCATCTAGAACCAACACATGTCTAGCCCTCTATAATGGCTCGAGTTTGTACCACGGATGTTAAAAGGTGCTCATAATCTCGAAGGACCACAAGCTAACCCATATCTCGTACCTATTGGAGTAACTGAATAATAAAACTATAACTTTGTGAAAATAGGCGGAAATTTTCTATAAGGTTGAAATAAGAAATAAATAATAAATATGGTATCAGAATACAAAAACTGAACATCAATACTAAAATATGACTAGCTGTCTAAAAATACTCTAGTCTGGAAAACCTCTAAACTGTGGAGTTTATGGGATAAGCCCCCAACTAACTCTGACTACTGATAATGAACTAAAATTCTAAAAAAACAATCATGTCCTAGAACTATGAAGACTCACCACTAACTCTGTCAGGTATGAATCTAAGCTATTAAGGGTTCTCGGGAGCCCGTGCGTCTGAACCTATGATATAAGACATCATAGTGCAAAGGAAAGGTATGCGTCAGTACTTTAAATATACTAGTATGCTCAGTAAGATAGGCTAAAATTCATAGGTTCATATGCATGAACAATACTAACAGAATAACATGAGTATGACTGAATGAGAGTACATGCATAAATACGTAAACTATAACTGAGATCGTGATAACACTGAATACTGAGTCACAATTATGATTTACTGATATCTGAGTTTAATGAAACTATATTACTATTAACTGAATCACTGTATCTGATAATCTTGAATTTATTGAACTATACTGAGTTTCATACTGAGCTGAGTGACTATAACTGGCAGTCCTAAATATGTAGAACTGAACAGAGTTTTATACTGAGGCTGAATCTGAAACTAAAATTGTAAGGGGTAATCATTAAACCGACATGCCCCTTCCTAAATAGATAGTGGCCTAACCCCAGTTAGAAGGGTGTCAATACCATTCCACGGGTAGAGACAAGCTGTGAGTTAACCCCCTCTAAAAGGAAGATCTTTTGTTAACCCTCACTGGCTATGTAGTTAGGTAATTCAGGGATTTTTATTAAAGGTCAAACCCTCTGCTAGCAAGAAATCCCCCATCCCTAGGTTCGCTAAGTGCTGAATCCTACTCCCAACTGAATAAACACTGAGCTGATTCCTAGTCTGTACTAGGATAGACTGAATTGTTAATGAATTTATTATGTTTTGTTGACATACAAAATACTACTAAATGAGTTTACTGTGATCTGAACGGAATACTAAACTAGAATGGACTAGTACTGAGACTACTTAGTTTTTCCTAAGTCTTGTAACTGACCGAGAGTACTACTGATCATGACATGACTGAGATTATCTTGTAACGATATCTGGCTCTAAGTACACAACTAAATTGTTTTGTATTAAATACCCCCAGGACTCGATAGCATAAAAGTAAGTCATAACATAGTCTTGAAAAGAATAATCATGTGCACTTGGTCACAACTCATTCATGGAGGTATTTTATCAAATACTTTCATGATAGAATTCATCAAGAACTTAATGAGCGTGATACATGTACATAATATTAAACACAAGTAAACATCTAAATTCAACTCCAACTTCATGATTTCCAGGGTTCAACATAGATTCACATGATATTACATATATATCAATTACTCCCACATGAAACTTATCATAAAACATGGATTAGAATTACATATATATCAATTACTCCCACATGAAACTTATCATAAAACATGGATTAGAATACTAATTGACCATTATAAACATGAATCTAATAAAACCCAACATGAAATTCATGGAATCCATACACTTAAAGTTTAAAAAAAAATTTTTGGACTCCAAAAGTGGAAGGAACCCTTGGATGAACACTTCACATATCTTAGTTGGTGAATTCTTGAAAATTAACAGTGGAATCTGAAGCCTTGAATTTGAATTTAAATTACCTAGGGTTTTCTTTCTTGAGCAATTTGTGAAAGAATGAATATAACTTGCTAAAATAAGGCTAAATTTCATGTTATGGGGGTTGAAGAGCATGGGAAAAAACTTAATCAACCTTGAGTACATGGCCTTTTAATGATTGTAAACTATGTTATCCATGCGCAAACCGATACGCAGCATTGGCACTGATGCGATGACCAACGTTCCACTTCAGTTGACTAGAATTTGCTCTGGGTTAAAGGAAAAATCATCTGTCTATGCGATGGATGAGGCGATGCATTGATATCATGTTGGTTCACTATTTTGGTCACTCAAACATGGTCTAAATGAGGTCCAATAAATCCAAAACTTGTGCGGGAACACGTATTGACCTTCATGATCATAAAATAACTCAAATAAAGGTCACAAAATAAGATTGCCTACTTTAAAAGGATGAAATAACACTAAGTATGAATACATAGCTTGAATTTTCTAAGTCTGTGACCTCCTTAACAAGTTTAAAGGACATAATTAAGCTAAAAATTTTGCGGGATCTTACATTATGTCCCCCTTGGGAACATTCATCCTCGAATGAGACTGGCTAAGTTTAGAATACTGGTAGACTGAACTTACTGGACATGAATATCTAAAACATGATTATCAGATTGACATTATTGACATACTAAATTTCATTCTGAACATACATATTTGATGCATGAGTACATGACTGAGTTGTTTCATGAATGCATAACTGGGATTACTGATAAGCTGAGTTCCTCATACAAACCATGCATATCTGATGCATGAATACATGACTGCACATGCAATGGTAACTAATACCAAGTTTGTAATAGAAATCTAGGCATAAAACTAAATAAGCATAAGGAAAATTATTACCTTAGGCTGAGTCTGAGTTTGCGAAGAAGAGGTGAGGATACTTGGTCTGCATATTTGCTTCTGTTTCCTAATTAGCTCACTCAATGGACTGATTCCGCCAAAGAACAATGACCAGAAGGACTTCTTTGTACCTCTGTCTACAAATCTAATAGTCAAGGACTTTGACTGAAATCTCTTCATAAGAGAGGTTGTTTTTATCATCTCTGCCAGCTATGGGGACTATGGTTGATGGGTCACCTATGTATTTATTTAGCAAGGAGATGTGAAACACTGGATGAACTAAAGATAGATCTGAAGGAAACTCAAGCTCATAAGATACCTTTTCGAAAAGACTAAGAATTTGGAAACGACCGATATATCAGGGCTTAGTTTCCCCTTCTTACCAAATTGATTCACTTTTATATTGAAGAGATTTTCAAGTATACAAAATCAGCAGTCTCGAACTCAAGATCTTTTATTCACACATATCCTTACGATTTCTGTTGGGTTTGAGCAATCTTAATCCTTTCCCTGATCAACTAAACTTTCTCTAATGTATAAAATACAAAGTCAGGCCCTATCACTTCAGCCTCCACCACTTCAAACCAACCAATGGGAGATCTACACCTCCTCTAATAAAATTCCTCAAACAAATCCATTTAAATACTTGAATGATAGCTGTTGTTGTATGCAAACTCAATCAAATACAAGTGGTCATCCCACCTACCTTTAAAGTTTATTGCACACTCTCGTAGAATATCCTCTAGAGTCTGAATGGTCCTCTTTTCTTGACCATCTATCTGAGGATGTAAGGTCGTACTGAGATAAACTTGGGTACCGAGATCTTTCTAGAATGCCTTCGAGAAATAAGAGGTAAACTGGGTACCTCTAACTGAGATAATAGACAATATAACATTGTGCAATCTGACCAACTCTCTAACATAGAGTTTGGCATAATCCTTGGTTGAATAAGATGTATGGACTGGTAGGAAATAAGCTAATTTGGTCATTATATCTACAATGACCAAAACTGAATCATATTGACAATGAGTACAAGGAAAACCTGTCACAGTCTATGTTTACTTTTTTCCATTTCTAGGTGAGAATGTTGTACTCCTACATGGACCCACTAGACTTCTGATTCTCAATTTTAACCTATTGACATATTGAGCACTTAGGCACAAACTCTGCAATATCTCTCTTTATCCCACTCCACCAAAAGTTCTCCTGCAAATCACGGTGCATCTTAGTGGCCCCTGGATGAATAGATTAGCACGAACCATGTGCTTCTGCAAGAATTTGCTGCGAAAAGTCATCTACACCTAGCACACATAGCAGACCCTAGCATCGTAATACACCATCACTCTCTTGGAAGAAAACCTCCACTTTCTAATTTTTTGACTGATTCTTTCAACTTGACTAGACTGGGATCCCTATCCTACTTTTCCTTAAACTCAAAAAATAGGGATGATTCTAAACTACTCCGTAACCACACGCTACCATCTGCTAAATCGACTAAGCAAACATCTAGTCAGGTAAGCTGATGAACTTCCTAAACTAACTTTTTCTTACCATCTTCAACATTGGCAACACTACCCATAGATATTCTACTGAGAGCATCGGTCATTACATTTGTCTTGCTCGAATGATTCAAAATACTCATGTCATACTCTTTCAACAAATCTAATCACCTTCTCTAATGGAGGTTTAAGTTTTTCAGAGAGAATACATACTGCTGGATTTTATGATCAGTGAACACATCAATGTGCACACCATATAAATAGTTCTTTGAAATCGTTAAGGCAAATACTACTGCTGCTAACTTAAGATCATGATTAAGATAATTCTTCTTATGGGGTTTAAGCTATCTAGAGGCATAGGCTATGACTTTATATCTCTATATTTAAACACACCCCAAGCCAACTCTGGAAGCATCACATTACACAACAAAGCCATCTAAACCATCTAGTAGGGTCAAAAATAAAGTTGTAGTGAGTCGAGTCTTCAACTTCTAAAAACTCTTTTCACAAGAATTTGACCAATGGAATTCAACCTTCTTCTGAGTAAGTCTAGACATATGGGATGCAATAGAATAAAATCCCTCAAAAAACCTTCGATAATAGGTAGACAAGCCCAGAAACTCCTTATATCTGAAGGAGAGATGTGTCTGTGCCAGTTTCTCACTACTTCAGTCTTTTGGGGATCAACTCTAATGCCATCACTGGAAATAATATGGCTGAGAAAAGGTACTGACATTAGCTAAAATTCACACTTATTGAATTTAGTGAATAACTGATGATTTCTAAGATTCGTAATACTATTCTGTGATGGTCCGTATGGTCATTCTCACTGCAGGAATAGACAAGAATATCATCTATGAAGACTAAGATGAAAATGTCCAAGTACTGCTTGAACACACATTTTATCAAGTCCATAAAGACTGTTGGGGAATTTATAAGCCCAAAGGACATTACTAAGAATTCAAAGTGAGCATACCGAGTTCTATAGGCTGTATTCGGGATGTCACATTCCTTTTCACTAAGCTGATAATAGCCTGATCTGAGGTCTATCTTAGAGAAGTAACTGGAACCTCAAAGTTGGTCTAATAAGTCATCGTTTCTAGGAAGTGGATACTTGCTTTTATCGTGAATTTGTTTAGCTGACGATAGTCAATACACATTCTGAGAGAACTATCTTTCTTATGCATGAATAAAATTAGTGCACCCCTCAGAGACATACTGGGTCTGATGAATCCCATATCTAGGAGATCTTTTAATTGTTATTTTAATTGTTTGAGTTTAAAGCAGTAATTCTATATGGAAGAATAGATATGGGTTGAGTATCTAGAAAAAGGTCTATTCCGAAGTTGATTTCCCTTATAGGAGGAACTCTGAGAAGATCTTTGGGAAACAAATTTGGAAATTCACATGCAACTGACACTGATTCAAGAGTAGGGGTTTCTGAACTAGATTCTTGGACTTGAATGAGATGGTAGACATATCTCATAGATATCATCTTTCTTGCCTGAAGGTAAGAAATAAGCTAATCCATAAGTGCTAAAGTACTACCCCTCCACTCTAGGTTAGGTTCACTCAGAAATTGAAACTGAAGAATTTTATATCTGTAGTCGAATGAGGCATAGAAGGAATGAAGTGAATCCATGCCGAGAATGACATTAAAATTGGTCATATCTAATTCAACTAAGTCTGCTAAAGTGACTTTCTGAGATATCATAAATGGGAAGTTCCTGTATACCCGCCTGGCTAAGATTGATTTACCCACTAGGGTAGAGACTGTCAAAGGGTCTGCTAGAATTTTTAGAATGACTCCACAATCAACTGCTATATATGGAGTAACAAAGGATAAAGAAGCTCCTAGATCTAGCAAGGCATAGACATATAAATGGTTAACTTGCAATGTACCAGTGACTACATCAGGAGAACTTTCCTGATCCTATCAAGACTGAAGAGTATAGAGTTTATTTAGGTGCTGCTTACTAGTGGCACTGGATGCGGCACCCTACTGATTTGGGCGACTGGACTGAGCTGGGGGATGGTTATGCTGACTTTGAGAACCCACCTAAGGACACTGTCTGACCCAATGCCCTAGCTTTCCATATCTAAAACACACAACACTGCTAGCTCTACAGATACCCTAGTATTTTTTACCATACTTATGACAAAGGGGATTGGTTCATGTGCCGTTGACACTACCCTAGGTTTTAGGGCCTGACACTCTATCCCTATTATTTTATCTAAATTTCAATAAAAGGAGCACTGTCAGAGGATGGATATGGAACTGAGGATTTCAGGTGGAACTGAGAATGATTCCTACCCTCTAACTCAGATTGAGTAAAATTGAAACTACTTATTATTACTCTCTTTCTCTCCCGCTCCTTCTCTTTATTCTTGGCCTTCTCTATCTACTTAGAATGGACCATGATCCTAGATGTATCCATCTCCTTAATCAATGTTGTGGTTCTACACTCTTTGACCATACTGCTAGACACTTCTAACACAAACTTACTAATCTTCACTCTGCTATCTACTAATACATGTGGGGCATAACTTGCTAACTGAGTAAACTTAAGAGAATAATCTTGTACATTCATATTTCTCTTCTTCAGGTTTATAAACTCCAAAACCTTTGCTTCCCTCAACTCTAGTGGAAAGAACCTACCAAAAAAGCAACTGCAAACTTCTCCCATTCTATAGGCCCTACATCTACCACTCTCTCTACTTTTCACTATTCAAACCATGGTGCTCTCAATAGCCATCACCGCTATAATATCTTTCACATTCTACACCTAATCAAGAAATTCCTTAGGATCCTCATCTGACTTAGACCTGCTAAATGATGGAGGGTTTATTCGAATGAAATCTTGAATTTTGACAACAGTAATATTGGCCATTGGGTTAGCTAGAACCGCAACTTATTCTGGGCTACCACAAAATGAGCAAGGGTGGTGAATGCTGCTCTGAATTTTAGTGTTTGAGACATGCTTGCCAAGAGGATCAAGATGGATGGCCTGAGGGGTTGACTGGTCTCCCGTTCCTCTCCTTTGAGTTCTGTTTGGAGGCATATTATGTAATCGAAAGTGAAACTTGGATTAGACTGAGAATTTAACTGGAGCTCGTCCTCACTCAGATGACATGAATATTAAAAGAAGGGAAACTTTTCCAAAAACATCTTGTAGTCTCCTATCCATAAGTGTGGTGTGCTACATACCCATGTACAAGATTGTACTTGATGCGACTTTCAGACTTGCTATGATGCTATTGAACCTTAGGATCTTATACCAAGTTTGTAACATCCCGAGTCTGTACCCCGGACGCTACACGGTGCTCATAATCCCAAATGATAGCAAGCTAACCCATATCTAATACCTACTACATTAACTGAATAATAATACTCTAACTTTGTAAAAATAGAAAAAAATTGCCATAAGGTACAAATATCAAATAAATACTGAATAAGGTATCACAATACAAAAACTGAACATCAATACTAAAAATTAAGCAAGTACCTGAAAATACTCCAGTATGGAAAGCCTCTAAACAGTCTGAACTGTAGAGTTAATGGGACAAGCCCCCAACTAACTCCTGGTGCTAACAATGAACTAAAATACTAGGAAAAAAACAATTATGTCCTTGAACTATGAGGACTAACTCTGTCTGCTGAGAATCTGAGCATCTAAGGACACTCTGGAGCCTGTACGTCTGAACCTATGATATAAGACATCATAGTTCAAAAGAAAAGGTTGTATCAGTACTTTAAATATACTGGTATGCTTAGTGAGGTAGGCTAAAATGCAAGGGTTTATATGCATAAACAATACTAACTGAATAACATTAGTATAACTAATGAGAGTACATGCATGAATATGTAGAATGTAACTGAGATTGTGATAATTTTAAATACTGAGTCTAAATACTAATTTACTGATACCAAAGTTTTTTGATACTTTATTATAGATTAAGTGACTGAGTGTATCTGATATTCTTGATTCTGTGTAACTATACTGAGTTTTGTACTGAGCTGAGTGACCGTAACTTACTATCTTGAAACTGTAGAACTAAACTATATTTTATACGGAGACTGAATTTGAAACTAAGATTATGGGAGGTAATCATCTAACCGACATTCCCCTTTTTAAATAGATTGGGGTCCAACCTATAACCCAGTTAGAGAGGTGTCAATACTATGCCATGGGTAGAGATAAGCTGTTAGTTAACCCTCACTGACAGAAAGCTATTTCGACAACCCTCGGTAGTAGGAAAACTCAAATGAGATTTATCAACCCTCGTAATATCTTGCATGAAGATATCTCAACCTATGATAGTTATGTAGTTTAATAATGCAGGGATTACTACTAAGGGTCAAACCCTCAGTTGGAAGAAATGCTCCTATTCCTACATTTGTTCGGTACTGAATCCTACTTCCAACTGAATAAACACTAAGCTAATTTCTAGACTGTACTAGGCTGGACTTAACTGGAACTAAATTTATGGAGTTTTGTTGACTGGAGTAATACCACTGAATAAGTTTACTATGGTCTGAACTGAATACTGAACTAGACTGGACTAGTATTAAGTCTACTGAGTTTTTCCTGAGTCTTGTAACTGACTGAGAGTACTACTGCTAGTGACATGATTGAGATTATCTTGTAACTAACACTGGCTCTAAGTACAAAGATAAATTATCTATTATTAAATACCCCCAGGACCGATAGCATGGAAGTAAATCATAAAATAGTCTTGTAAAGTATAATCATGTGCACTTGGTTACAACTCATTCATGGAGGCATTTTATCAAAGAGTTGCATGATACAATTTCCACAAAAGCTAGCATGACACGATTTCCTTCTCTTATTGGTTCACATAAGCAATTCACCAAGAACTTAATGAGCATAATACATGTACATAACATAAACACAAGTAAAGGGTTCAACATGGATACACATAATATTAGATATATATCGTTTAATCCCATATGTAACTTATCATAAAACATGGATTAGAATCCTAATTAACCATTATAAACATGAATATAATCAAACCCAACATAAAATCCAAATAATTAAAGTTTAAAAATAGTTTCTTGGACTCCAAGGTTAGAAGGAAACCTTGGATGGACCCTTCACATACCTTAGTTGGTGAATTCTTAAAATTAATGGTGTAATCTGAAGCCTTGAATTTGAATTTAATTTTCTTAGGGTTTTTATTTTTGAGCAATTTGTGAAAGAATGAATATAACTTGCTAAAAGAGGGCTAAATTTTGTGTTATGGGGGTTGAAGGGCATGGGAAAAAGACTTAATTAACCCTAAGAACGCGACCTTTTAATTATTGGAAAGTGTGTTATCGATGCACAGAACAACGAGCCATATCATTGGCATCGACAGGATGACCAACGCGCCACATCGAGTCCAAATCGGTTCAGTAGAATTTTCACTGAGTTGATGGAAAAGTTATCTGTTGACATGATGGATGATCCGACGCGTGGATATCGCGTTGCCTCAATATTTTGGTCACTCAAACATGGTCTAAAGGAGGTCCAAAAAATCCGAAAGTTGTTTGGGAACACATATTGAACTTTCTGATCATGAACTAACTCAAATATCAATATTTAATGGATGAAAAGTTTGAAAAATTAGATTTCCAACTTTCAAAGGATAAAATAACACTAACTCTAAATACTCAGCTAGAATTATGCTAAGAATTTTATAGGATCTTACACCCTCTTATAATGAGACTCACCAACTGAATAAATATAGGAAATAGTGATCAGAACTGGTCCTACTATTGTAGATGAACATCAAAACCTACATTATGAAACAATGCAGCCACACACATATATATATGGACAGTACTCATGGAATATACTATGTGGAGGTGAATACCATAAGTAAAACTGAAACTAAATGTATTTGCAAAGCATACGTGCTAAGGGTAAATAGACTCATCATGATACTAAAATAAACTTTAATCTAAATTGTTATAAAAATCTTGAATAACAATGCACAATATGATAAACTAGGTGAGCCACTATATTTAGTTTCCAAAATCGTCTTTTATTATGGGATATTATTATAATTGACATAAACCATGTCAGATGGAATAGAGTCCTATATTTTACCCACATTGAGAAGGGTTATTCTATCCTTTCATATAGTATAGAACAAGAACTAAACAGAGTGATCACAAAACTAAGCGCCTAGGGGTAAGTAAACACTCTCCTGTGTGGCCCCATAAACCTATGATGGCACGTAGTTTCTATGAAAAAGGATACACTGAACCCACATTACCCTCTCATGTAAAATACTCTTCCCAAAATATGTATGTACTCATGCTCATATTTGTGAATTTAACCTTAAAGTAGCATATAGGTTTATTCACTAAAAACCAACAATGTTTCTCTTTCTAAAATTATATTCATAAGGAAACTCATGAACTTTATGTCTTATTAGAGATTATAAGATCAAAATTGGAATCTGGATTTTATTATAACAATCTATAATCTGAAGTAGTAAAGCTAAACCTCATGTAAACTGAGAGACTAATTTTAAATTCACATTTTTACTTACAAACTGACGGAATCATGTAGAAAATCATATACATTTATCAACTCATAGAACTTCATGTCAAAACACTAAAATTGATATCATAATAACAATCATGTAAGTAAAAACATGAGTAAAGGTAAATTTTTCTTCTAACAGCACTTTGAATCAGATGATAATGTCATAATATTGAAAACATGAATTATGGGTATAAAACCAAGTCATTAAATACTTTAAACTCATGTAAAAATTAAACTTTTGGGAATAAGGATAAAAGTTTATCCTTGTTCAAACCCGACATACCTGAACTTAATGACTTGCTTGAAGAAAACTAAAATTGGAACATTGGAAGCTTGAATTTTTTGAAAGAAATTCCTTTTTTGTGTTCGTGAGGATTTTAGAGGAGAAGTGTCATAAATTATGAGTTATAAGGGTGTGAATAGTCCGTAATAAAGTTGGGAACTTGTTTAATAGTTAAAAGATAAAAAATCCCCCAAAGAACAATACAGAGAAAATAAAATTTTGTATTTTTACGTCCTTGGTGATGGACGCTTTTATTACTCCACTTATAGGGCTTGACTAGCCCTTATCAATGCATGCCAGGGGTGTGGCATACCCATATCACAAAACCCAATCAGCGTGATACACCATTATTGTTCCAAGACAATGATTTTTGCATAAGGGTGTGCCATCCCTCTGCAGCACACGCTAAACATGGACTCTTGTTATTTTGGAGTCTTGAAATGCCTCAAAATGCTTTTCAAAATTTACAAACACCTCCTAATGGTACCATAATCATTTATTATCATAATTCAACTTAGAAATTACAAGAAAATTCTAAGGAAGTATCAAAATAAAATCATTGAAAGCTTACGGTCTAATAAGTTAGATACCAATTTGGATCTATTGCACAAAAAGGAGAAAAGGAATATTGTTTCCTAATGCCATGTAAACTCTCAAAGAAAAGTACAAATATCTCCATACCATTCCATAAAACTCTACTAGGCCAGTTCTTGTGCGATGAGATCTACGAACCCATTGCTCTAATACCATCATTTTCACAACCTAAACAGTCATGATTAGTACCCACCCTAAAACTATGGCTGGAGAAATATTTAAACCAACTTTCACTAGCCTATCTTCACAATCAAATTTCATGTTCTTCTAACTCTATAAGTAATAATTACTAAGACATTTTTATTTAAGAAAATAAAATTAGCAACTTAAATAGTTGTCAATCCTAGAATAGAGTACAGAAATCCTCTATTTATTACATCCATGGGCCTGAAGTCACTGTACAGGAACAACTAAGTTTATCTAGAGTCTAAAATAAAAATATTATACACTAAATTTAAGGAGGTACAACAATATCTTAGTCCCAAAACAAAGGACATAAATAGTAGCAAGATAATTTAATGGTTTCCCAATCATGGTGCTCACCCTTTGACCAATGTCTGATACTACTAGGTAAAGTCGTGGTCTCATCTTAAATTCTAGGACATACACTGGACTTAATAAAAAAAGGGCAGAGGTAGTATTAGTGTATCAATAAGTATTGTAGGCATCATAGGCTGACTCAACCCAACACGATGCAAATAATAAAACCAAATATATTTGCTTATAATCATCACAGAACTCATAATTAGAAAAAACAACACATTTATGACTCTTAAATATGGGAGAGGTACAAGCACATATTTGTATGTTTTAGACAGTCAATTCCATTAATAAATTACATCACAATACATAATTACAATTAAACATTCCATGCATATGAATGTATCTATATATGCAAGATGTGTGCATCATCTCAACCTCAACATATTATTTCAACATCATGATTTCAATATTTTCATCATCATAAACTCATCATCAGAAATATCATGAACATCATGATGTCAATATCATCAACTCTACATTAATGTTTATGACTATATAAATACAATTAATAATCACTAGTAGATACCAAAAGTGATTACAAATATCTAGTTCACATATATGCACAGAGTCAAGTAAGTCTAATTGATATAAATAAATTGTAACCTACCTCAGTTCCTTCCTTTAAATAACCCTTAGGCAAAAATCTTCTCTTTTTTTTCTTTCACTTTGTTCTTGATCTATAACATCGACTTTACTTACCCAATACAATTATTTATCTTTTCTAATGACTAAGGATAATAATTAACAACATTATTCATAAATTTTCACTAGTTCATCATATTAGGTTTTCTATCGTTTAAATCCCCATGAATACTACTTTATTTAGCATAAACAACTATGACTCTATCCCAGAAAGTATTTACTACCACCATAGGATCATTATCAATTGATTTTATTCACAATACTCATGATTTATTCCAATTTCACCAACTAGAGCTATACCCTAATTCTACTATAAATGATATTCTCGTGATTATTAATGCTTTTAAGAAGTGATTCAAGTTTATAATGTAAGAAACTGACTCCAAAGATGAAAAATCCTAAAAATAGTGGAAAATCACATCCATTAGAGACTTCTCATGTTTTTCTAAAAATAAGGAATGAAAGAATTTTTGGTTGAAATATTACATACATTTTACCGCTACAGTGTTAATGTTACCACTACAATAATTCAAAACATAACTAAGGCTACCAATGCAGTACTACCTTTTTCCACTATAATAGTTATATTTCCACTACAACAATCCTGAGAAAGATTTTGAGGCCTTTCATCAAAGCATCATATTTTTGAAAACATGCCTTGAATCATGACATTTTAAACTAATTAATTCACAATAAAATCTATAACTAGAGTTCTATAACTCTATTTTATGTGCCAAAATTTTCTATTTCTTTTTAAAATAATTATCTATCACAAAATCAAGGTGGATACCCCCCCCCCACACCAATGGTCGTATTAGTACTAAATTCCTTAAAACATTTTAAGGGAAATTTTGGTAAAGGTTTTACTAAATTCAACATAACAATCAGTTGGGTTGTTATAGTGTAAATTGGTGCAGATTTAAAACACAAGTTAAGTTCATTAATTATTCTTTTATACAACTTAAGGTTCATGAGAAGAACTATATAACTGATGACCTCGAGTTGGCTGTTATGGTATTTTTCATAAATATTTGGAGATAATATTTGTATTGGTGATCCATCAATATTTGTTACTTTGGAGAGCATTAATGTTAAGAATTCATTCACTCATGGAGATGTTCTAATTGAGATACTTGACGTCAAGTTTTGTAAGTTGAGGAGCAATGTTGTTAGTTCAATGAAGGTCCTACAAAGAAATTAGTTGGTTGAGGGAGCTACTTGGGATGCACAAGTAGACATGATGGGCAAGTACCCTCTTCTTTTAAATCATAGTGTTTAACCAAATTGAAGTCATATTTTTCCTACTATAGATGTTCTTCAATTTCGTATCCCTTTTATTGATTGATGAATCATTAGTAAACATACATCTACCATGAGTTTGAGTTGAGTTTTTATTCCTAGCTAGATTAGTTATCATGTTAGTATTTCAAGTTTAGAAATTTAGATATATGTTAGCACTTTCTTTTCAATTTAGTCAGCTATGTTCTAGTCTATATTCAAGAATTAATGGTCCCAAAGGGAAGCTATTAAAACAAAGAAAAAATTTCCCATGCTTGAACTAAATTTAGGGCACAAAATTGGTTGTAAATTTAAGTTTCTAGACTAGTAGGACTCTACCAATTAGTCATACCTTAAAACCATGGATCATGGAATGAATCATGGTATATTTTCCAAAATTGACACAAGTTTCTATTCACCATGACTTAGACCAAAAGTCATGGGACCAATGCATAGATCATAAGTCAATTCATATTGATAACAAAAGAAAATGTTCAAAAGATTTAAAGTTCTCTCAGGAGATTTAACTCTCTTGTACGAGTCATAATATCATTGTATGAGTCAAATAATAAATTGTAGTCCCATTAAAAAACTCAAAGTTTTAGGTACCAGAATCATAAGTCTCAATATTACTCATGGCATCAACCCACAAGTCATGCCATGACTCGTGTGTAATGACCCTATAGGTAATTTTTTATATTTCCAATAATTTTTGCGATTTAAAGATTTTCTATGGTTTTTGTAAGTTATTTATGACTTGCTGGGACTGACAGTTCGGTTACCGAACAGTTTATTTCATTGTTAAAGCCAACTTTCTGTATTAAAGTATTTGTTGATTCGAATTGGATATTGGCTGAAAATTTCAAAAAAATGACCTCATAAGACAATTTTGACAGTTGCAACAACTCCATAACGTCAATTTAAAGCTAGGTAGGCCCTTGGTTTGGGTATCAAGGATCCCAAATTCATTTTGAGCTATTGACTAAAATTTAAAAAATGGCACATGGGTTTGAGGCACAATTTTCATCAAAACAACCTCGGATGGATATTTCAACTGCTACACTGAGTTCGAGACATTTAATTTGACATGGTAGCATAGTTTGTTTACATATACATGGTTTTGGATAAATATCAAGGGGTTGGTGGAAACTCATAATAATATTTAGCTTTCATCTAGTGCATCGCTTATTTGTCCTTTTGTGTCACTTTAGCAGATGACAGAAAAAGTACCCAGTCGATCGCTTAAGCGAAAAGGATGTTGCAATAAGGGTTCAGTTAAGCATGTCCCTTACCTCTTATGTTATGATCATTTATGTAGCTAGGGTGTCGCTTAAGCAGTATGTTGACAAACGGCCAATGTTGCTAAAATGACACTAGGTCGCTTAAGTAGCCCAGTGTCCTCTTAAGTAACACTTGGACACCTGGTACCATATAAATACCCTACTTAACCTAATTTCTCAGATTTTTCACCCATTTCCAAGGGTGTAGAACCCTTAAAAGTGTGAAAAATTTGGAGAATCATTAGTGGGTGATTTTTGAGCATTTGTGAACTTAAATTCTGCATTTTTTCTTTTATTTCCTGGTAAGATTCCATAAATTTCATGATTAAATCCTTCATTCTTTTCAAAAATTCATAGAATATTGGTGGGTTGATTGTAGAACTACTTAAGCTCGGAATTCACCCATTCTTGATGATATATATTCATTGAATATAGAGAAAAATATTGTCGATTTGAATGTGTGATTCTTCATGTGGGCCCCATTTGAAATTTTTATGAAATTTTGCACCCGAAGAACAATAGTGTAATATGGGTATTATTGGTCTTGTTTGGATTATTAGGTTGTGTTTTTTATAGTATGGCATCTTGCGGAAGCTTCTTGGGAGGTGAAATCACCAGTTTAGTGAATTCTTTGGGATTTTCTTTGGCATCCAAGTAGTCTAAGTTTACCTTCCTCATTGATTGAGATAATTCATAATATAGTTATTATATTGGAGGTATGATTGACCATATTAAGGATTATTTGTACTGTTTAGACTATGAAAAAGCTATAATTTAGGCTAAATTGGCTTAGTTTTTCATTAGTTATACAAGATTGCTCTATTTGGGCTAATTGTGTCTTGTGTGACATCAAGAAGTGAATTTAGATACCCTAGCCTAATCTGAGGAAGAACTTTCCATAGAATGGATTTCGATGATTAAATAGAAAGAATTTGAGGAATAAAGGGGCCCTTCTGACACACCTTAGGCCTAGACTCGTGTTAACTTTTGTAGAATTTTATACACATATTATAGTATTTGAAAGCTTATTTTAGGAATTTGAGGAGATTAAAGACTTAATGATTATGGTTGTTTCTTACTTGGGAGTTGGCACTAATTTGTGCAAAACCCGATAGTTTATTGACATGACCCAAACTAGGACCTAGTCATGTCGAGCATCTCAAGTCTGACCCGGACCGAAGATCACCCCCAATACCTAACCATAACCGCCTTGTATCCTATTTTGGATTAACTCTGAACATTTAACAAGATAAAACAATTATAATTGAAAGACATTTAATAAAGTTCATCACTATAACCATCCAAATATCCAACCAATCATCCATGTGGTGTTAGCCCCAATAAAATACCAACTCCAAGGCTGACACCAATACCGGCACCGCACATGTATGTAGTAGTCACACAAAGCCTCTAACTAAAATCCAAGAACATTCAGTCGGGACATGCCCCCGATCATATCCATAATGAAGGTCTACGAATGAAACAAAAGTATGGAAAAAAGTTCATAGCATGTAATAAAGTCTTTTGGAGTATGGAGGCTCACCACTTCAGTCCAACACACAGCTATTCTCAAATCCAAGACACTAAAAAGGATGAGTAGTATGGCCAATTGTTATATCGCATGGGAATACAGTGCCCTAAGATGGGTTAGTGGGTGAACGCTAGCGTGTACTCAGGAATAGTCATAAAATAATGCCATTATTCAAAACCGAAATAAATAATTAGATGCAATCACATATATACATACATATATGTAAATACTCCATATCTTGACAAGGAACTAGGTTTAGCATCCATTTAAAACCATTAACCTGGGATTGTGTAGCTATGCTGTCCTATATCCACCCATGGTCTATATGGGTTCAGCTCCCTATGCTGAAAGGGCCCCCGATGTTTGTTAGCAACACGACATGGAGAAAAACCATAGATAACTAGTATATCTCCCAAAATATAAGTGTGACGTTATGCACACGATTAACAAGAAAAACCTCATATCGGCAAACATTATTTTATAGTTTTGATCACCTCGGTACAACCCCTTTTTACAACTTTGTTAAAGCATCCCTATTTAAGCCTATATTAATACCATTCATGCATAATCAACAACTTACAAGGGGTCTTATTTAGTAGGCATTAACCATTGGTATCGCCATACCAAAACTAGAGCTTGCAAGTCTATCTATTTATGCCATACCAAACCCATGAAATCAATTTAACTTTGAAGATTCCATTTAAACAAATACCATGGCCACTAAGGCCTTTACAATCCATTTAAAACCATTTAACCCAATTTAGGTTCCATTACCTTTTAGTACTATGCAAGGATTTCAATAATTGTCAAACAATGTGATAAAAGCATTTTCATTGGCATTTTACCAAACATGTTGTGGGCAAATAGTTTCTGAAGCCAAAACCAAGTATCAGTTGACCATTCCCATTAAACCAAATGTTCAAATCACCATTATAAAATGAAAACCATAAGTAAAAAATGGGAAAATACTATCTAACAAAGAACAACCAAAACCCCCAACATATATTTCAAAATCTAAAATAATACAACAATAATGCCATGAAAACATTTGTTAAGACATGCTTTTAGTTAAACTAACAATGGGGAAGGAGTAACATGCCTTAGACAATAAGGAAGATGTAGATAAGCCACCCTTTAAAGAGTGCTTAGAGAGGGTTTGATTGTGTATAATAGGTTAAGGAAACCTCCAAAAGTGTTTTATGCTGTGGGGGTAAAAAAGAGTTATTAGGGGGGAATGTCCAAAATACCTCTAACTTAAACTGTAAAAAGGATGCAGGAGAGTATGGTTGGACTCCTCAACTCGTATCCACATCATAATAGTAGTACTACCTACTCATACCTTGAAAATAAAGTTGGGCACTATATTTCATCAATCATACAACTCCTTCGCCTAACTTATACCATCACCATATGACAAGTACCCTTCAAGACACTGGACAACACACTTTTGGAGACTATACCCCTCGTATCATCAACATACGACTCATCACCGCCAACCCGTAACCACGATAAAAACAAAAACACTGAATACTAGACACCCTACAAGTTGGGTCACCTAACCCATACCCACACGATATGACTATTATGGTGACTCGTGTGATGACTAGAAATCTCTGAGACTCGATAAATTTTCAAGGGATAGAACTCAGGGTGTTTCAATTTTCCCCCACTTAGATCTTCATCCCCGAATGAAGGGAAAATGTAGTACAAATATGATTTAAACACTAACACCTCTATTCTGACCTTTAACTAAGTTAGAAAACAAAGATACCAAGAAAGTCAAACTTTCATTTAACAAAGTTTTCAAACAAAGACGATAAAATCAATACATACCTTATGTATGACTTTCCAAAATGGAGAATATGAACATATACTTTGACTCCATGCCATTTTTAGTTTCCCATGTTGCCTCTTCCACTTTGTGGTTCCACCATAGAACTTTTATCAAGGCCATATCCTTGGTCTGCAATTGACGAACCCAACAATCTAGGATCAAAATTTGGATCTCCTCATAAGATAGGGAATCCAAAATACCGATATCCTTGATAGGCAGAACTTTTGATGGATCACCAATAAACTTTCTCAACATAAGACATAGAACACCAGGTGAATGGAGCTCAAACTAGAAGGAAATTCAAACTCATATGCACCATTAAAAAGGCTTCTTAAAATCATTTAAGGACCCATATATTGGGGATTGATCTTCCCCTCTTCCCAAAACTGCATCACTTATTTCATGGGAGATACCTTTAGGAACCTCCTATGTCAAACCTCTGACTCAAAGTCTCTTCACCTCACATCTGCATAGTAATTTTGGGAACTTTGGGAAGCCTTAAGCCAATACCAAATAACCTTCACCTTTTCCATAGCTTGTTGAACCAAATTTAGGCCAAAATATCTGTCTTACGAAGCTCAAACCAACCAATAATATACCTATACCTCCTACCATATAATGCTTCAAATGGAGCTATCCTAATTCTAGAGTGGTATCTATTATTATAGGAAAACTCTATAAGAGGAAAATGCTCAACCCAACTAACACCATAGTCAATCACGCAAGCATGAAGAATATTCTCCAATATTTGAACAGTCAGTTCTACTTGCCTATCTGACTGCGAGTGAAAAGCATTACTCATACTTACCTTAGTCGCCAATCCTTTTTGAAATGACCATTAAAAGTAAGATGAAAACTACTTACCATGATTAGAGATGACAGAAAAAGTTACCCCATGCATCTTCACAATTTCTTGGAGGTAAAACCTTGCATAATCCTCAACTGAGAAGTCAGTCCTTATTGGTAAAAAGTGAGCAAATTTTTTTCATCATATCCACAATGACCCAAACCAAATCAAATTAATTCTAAGACCGAGGGAGAGTGGTAACGAAGTTCATGTTTATCATTTTCCACTCAATTTAGACTACTCAATTTCTTGATAAAATCTTTCAGGACCTATGTGTTCAATTTTCACTTGTTGGCATACCATGAACTTGGCCCCACATTTATCCATATCCCTATTCATATTGTTCCATCAATACATTTACTAGAGGTCATGATATATTTTTATTTAACCGGGATGAAAAACGTAGCATGACTCATGCACCTCAGCCAAGATCTTGTCATATAAACCATCTACATCAGGAACAGATAATCTACCTTGGTACTAAAAAGTACTATAACCACTAATCTCGAAGGCCATCGCCGTTTGACCACATACATTTCCCTTGATCCTTATCAAGACAAGATCTAACATTTGCTTCTCCTAGATTTTTGCACATAGAGATGACCGCACCACTTCCTACACAAATACACCACCATTCTCAGAGTCCAAGAGGCTAACTCCAAGGTTATACAAATGGTAAATTTACTTCAACATCTCCTTTGGCTGAGGTTAAGCTCTTGCTGAGTAAACATATATTGCAGGCTCTTATGATAGAAAAAGATATCCAGATGCGACCCATACAAATAGTGGCGTAAGATTTCCAATGTGAGTACCACATCTAATAGTTCCATGTCATGAGTCAGATAACTCCTCTCATGCACCTTTTAACTTCTGGAATCACACTATCACCTTTCCATGCTACATTAGAACACAACCAAGTCCTAGATGGGATGCATTACAGTAGACAACAAATCCACTATTGGTTTTAAGCAAAGTCAAGACCACAGCGAAAGTTAGTTTATCCTTCATATTCTCGTAACTCCACTCACAAGCATCCAACCATAAGAACTTTACTTTCTTCTAAGTCAACTTAGTTAATGGGAAGCTACAGCAGAAACTCTCCACAAACCTCCTATAGTAACGATCAAAACCCAAGAAGCTTTGAATATCAGTTAGAGTCATGGGTCTAGGCTACTTCTTCAACACTTTAACTTTCTACAGATCCACTTGATCCCTTTGTTAGAAATGATATAACCAAAAAATGACATCGTTCAACCAAAATTCATATTTTGAAAATTTAGCAAACAAGTGATGCTCTTTCAAGGTCTTCAACATAATTTTCAGGTGATTAGTATGATCCACCTTACTCTTAGAGTACACCAAAATGTCATATATGAAAACAATAAAAAATTGATCCAAAAACTAATGAAAGTCCCTATTCATAAAATCCATAAATGATGCAGGGGAGTTTGTCAACCCAAAAGACATAACTAGAAACTCAAAGTAGCCACACTGGGTACAGAAGGTAGTCTTAGGGATATCCACCTCCCTAAGCTTTAAATGATGATGATTGAAGATCGATTTTGGAGAAAAACATAACACCTTGCAACTGATCAAAAAAATCATCTATCCTTGTATGAGGATACTTATCTTTTGCCATTAACTTGTTCAACTACTACTAACCAATAAACATTCGAAGGGAAACATCCTTCTTATGCATGAATAACACCGGTGCAACCCACGGGGACACACTAGGATTTATGAAACCCTTATCTAAAAGATCTTTGAGTTGCTCCTTAAGCACCATCAACTCAGTAAAAGCCATTTTATATGGGTGAATAGATATTGGTCGAGTGTCCATAACAAGAGCAATCTCAAATTCAATCTCTATAACAAGAAGAACACAAAGAAGGTCATTAGAGAAGAACTCAAGAAATTCCTTCACCACAAAGAGAAATGGAAAGAAGAACCATTCGAGTTAGAATTGTTAACCCAGTCTAGAGATACAAACACCACTTAGAGATTAGTCTCCGAGTACTAAGATATGATATAAACTTTTATTTAGGAGATAGAGAACCACCCTCCCACTAAATAACTAGTTTATTAGGGAATTTAAAGCGGACTTTATGGGTCCATCAATCTTGAGAAGCATAGAATTAGTGCATCTAATCCATCACAAATATGATATAGAAATTTACCATATTAATTCAAATAGGTCCATCATAATGTCTTTGCTACTAACAGATACCACACCCCCCTTGAAGAATCTTTTAGCAATCATAGAGTGACCTACTAAGGTAGAAATAGAAAAAGAGTTTGAAACCCACTTCAAAAAAAAAACAAAATAAGCAACCACAAATAGGGAGTGATAATGGACCCCATATCAAGTAACTAGTACACATCATGAGAAAAAAGTTTCAACATACCAATCACGACATCAGGAGATGGCTCTGACTCATATTGGGTAGTTAGAGTGTAAAGACGGTTTCAACTTGTGTAAAAACTAGATAGTGCACAGCTTGATGCTAGAGTTAAATAAGAGGTAACTAAAACCTTGTTTAACCCAGAGGCAACCTTACCAATGGGACATATTCTAAGAATATGACCTAGCTAACCGCAGTTGAAGAGTTTATCCATTCCTTCTTAATAATAACCATGATGTAATCTACTATACAAAATATAAAGAGGATATGATTGAGCTAAGTAGGCCCCAATATCTTGATGTTGGGTATGCTGTGCATTAAAGTTATCGCCACCTTGGAATGTCTGTCACCCGATGGCTTTGGGTATGGAGCAATAGCTGTCGAGTAAGAAATAATGTTGAACCACTTCTTCTTGGGCCATTTTTCGCCATCCACATCATACGAGTGGTACTCTACTCGTACCTTGATCATAAAGTTGGACACCACATTCAATCCAAAATATGACTCCTTAGACTAACTCATACCATCAACATATGACAAGTACCCTTAAATTCATACCCTAAGCAAAACGTCAAGGCTAGACACTAGAAAACATATGGATGGACACTATACCTCTCGTATCATGAATATACAACTCATCACAACCAAACTATAACCACGATATAAACTCAACCACTAAATATTGTACACCCTATGAGTTAGGTTACCTAACCCATAGCCATACCATACGACTGGTATGGTGAGTTATATGATAATCCGAAAACTCAAGACTTGAGAAATTTGCAAGGTTTAGAACTTAGGGTGTTTTATTTTTTCATATTTTTCTATTCAAGCTTAATAATTGATGATGATATTAATGAAATGAGTTTCAATTTAGGATCACTAAATGATGAAAATGATGATGATTCTGTTTTATTTAGGTTTGATTACAATATTGAGAGTTTATTGATATTATGAAATAGTATGGATGGATTCATGGTTAGGGTTTGATATTCCATAATTTTATAGAACTTCGATTATTTAATTTTCTTTTGTTATGCACTTCAGTCTTATAGAGGCCCATGTTAGGTTATTTACTTTTCCTCACGATCTTATATGGTCTAGTTTTGTAGTATTAATTATGTTTTTTTCATAGTATATCTATGGCAGTTATTTATTTATAGTGTTGGGGCTTATTTCTATGTTTTCCCTTTTACCTTGACTTAGTTTGTTTATCTTGCATCATTATTGTATTATATTATAATTTAGCTCAGCCGACCGAAGATACCTACTTGAGTACCCATAGTTTTGGTACTCATACTATACTTCTGTACCTTTTTGGTCAAGATCTGAGTACTAGTAGCCATTGCTAATGTAAGATTCGTAGTGAGTTGATTTTAAATATAGGGTTAGCTCTTAATGTCAGAGTTGTAACTTTGTCCTTCTATCATCTATGTCTAGTCTTTCATTATCAGATATAGATTGAAGTAGACTATTTTAGTTGTTATGTTCCTTTTGTAGTAGCTCCTGTATTGATATTACTAGGCTGTGTGATGGTTGTTGATGCTTTATCTATATTTTAGACTATCATTATGGCCTTATTATTTTGTCTTTAATTGTTGGTTTCTAGTTTTTAGGCTATTTTCCCAGTAAATTAGTCCTTTGCTTATAGATTTGAGATTTGGTTTGGCATACATACTATTTTGGTAATGTAGCTGCCATCACGACTTGTAAATCATATCATGACAAGTTGGTATTATAGCTAGGTTCACTAGAACTGTTGCTATAGGAGGAAATGAGTAGTAAAGTCCAATAGATGTGAATGATGATGCTTGTTTCCTATCTTTGAGAGGCTATAGGATATTTTTAGGAGTTCTTCACGTTTTTTATTCATTTTATACTAAAAGTTTGAGTTAATTTTGAATGAATTCCTTTGATTTCACTCTTTTGGATAAGTTTAGGACGCATGCTACGCTACACAAGAAGATGATCCTATGTTGAGCCTAGGGATTATGTTGTTATTCAGGGATGACCTAGAGGTCATGGACAACATAAATATATATCCCTAACTTAGGGCTCGGATAGAGTCCTTCCCCAGACCTTTTTCTGCTTTCATGCCGTAGGTTCTTACACCTTAACCAGTGTTGGACAAAGGACCAACTCAGTGTCTACCAGGGTTTATTTATTCTTTAATGCTAAGAGATGCATTGGTTATTCTTTTAGTTTTGGTTAGTGATGCATTGTCTTATGGTGCACAGTGTATGGATCAGGATGTTATAGAGGTAGGGGCGCATCCTATAGCTATATCTTATAGAGTTGAGGTCTCTTCTACATCGATAATTGCTTAGTCAGTAGTTTCCAAGCTTGCTATGTTTATTGAGGAGAAGAAGATGTTAGGTAGATTCTTGAGATTGGCTCTGCCTAGGTTTTCTAGTGCACCAAACTAAGATGAATATAAGTTCTTGATTGTTAGTAAAGATAGGCTCCATAATTTTGGCCTAGTTGAGACACGTGGTGTTGATTACACTACTTTTCAGTTGGACTTAGTAGTTTGGTATTGGTAGAGAGATCTTTTTGATTCCAGGCCATTTGGATCTCCCCCTTTGACATGGACTTTATTCTCCGACATCTTCTTAGAGAAGTATATGCCTCGGAATTTTAGGGATCATATGAGGAATTAGTTATTAAGGTTGGAGAAGGGCTCCATGAATGTTATGGAGTATATAGATTAATTTCATGATTTGGCTATGCATTCTATGTTTGTTCTGACTACTGAGTATAAGAGGGTCCATTGCTTTTTTTAGGGACTGAGACTTCCTCTTTTATGTATACATAGAGTTTAGTTATTATGGGGAAGTATTTTGTAGAGTTTTTTCATCTTGATAATGTTATAGAGGAGATACATTATGAGGCTTAAGGGGGAAATGATAAGAGGTCGCAGTAACAGGATAGTTTTAGTAGGAGTCATAGTGGTTCATAGTTCAAAGGTAGTGGCTCTCAAGGTAGATACACTCTACGTCAGCCTTATTAGCATTAGGTCCAGTCTAGTTGGCCTATTCAGGACACACTTTAGATTATCGATGAAGGTTATTCTAGTCTTAGTGATCATCCTAGACAAGGTAGTAGTCACTCTTCGAGGGTTTTTGTTCTGGTTATTCTAGTTGTTGTGGTTATTCTGGCTTAACCGGATCTTTTGGTTTAAGTAATTTAGGCATGTTATGGTCGTGTAGCTTTTGGACATTTCACAAGGGAGTTCCCTAGTCATGCAGTGATGGTTCCTTCAGATCCAATTTTTCATATGCGTGGTCGTAGGACTGGTCCTTAGGGTGCTCATACAGGTTCCCAAGTAGGTAGGATAGGACATCGGTCAGGAGCACAACTAGGTGGCGAGCATGGTCAGTTGTATATCTTACCTGCTAGACCTAAGGCTGAGTCTTCGATTGTTGTTATCACAAGTACGATGTTGGTGCACCATCAATCGACTTTTGCGTTATTTGATCTGGGATCAACTTATCATTACATGCCTTCTTATTATGTTCCATGGTAAAAGTTATCTTGGGATTCATTACTTTCACCACTATGTGTAACTACTTCTATGGGAAATTTTTGTAAGACCCCATAAAATTTTAGCAATTTTATTTTTGACCCTCCTGTATGAGTAATGTAAATATTTTACTAGAATATGTTAAGGTATGTTAAAAGGGTATTTTGGGAAAGTTTAAGAATTTGTAGAAAGGGTTCGAAGTTATTTTGGGACTTTGAGGTAGTAAGCCTCCATGATAGTGGTGTGCCACATCACTTAGCCTCTCTGATAAGGGCATGTAATAGAGTCTAAGCACCACGATAGCGGTATGCCACACCGCTATGAAATTTTTGTCGAATTATTTGTATTTTTCACTTTGAGGGGATTTTGGTCCTTTTATCCCTCTCACGACTTTTAAACATCAAATAAACCTCTTTCATTCAGTTTTCAAAGATCAAAGTCCATTCTTTTCTTCTTTAACTCCTGATCCAAGAAAGCTCAAGAGTTTTTGTAGAGAATTCATCATTCAAGCTCCAAACTCCAATTTCTCTCAAAATTCTTGGGTATTGCATGCATGCTTCTCTTTCCCTTACTTGAATTTTACATTATGGTATATATTTAATCATATTCATATGATTTTCATTATTGGGCTTCAATTTTGGATGAGGGCTTTTGATGACTATTACTTGAATTATAATTCCCATGATTTAAATATATTTTTTATTCTTTAATTATGGTTTTTAGGGATGAATAGGTGTATTTTTATGAGGATTGAAATGGGGAACAAGGGTTTCCCAAAATTGATATGAATATTTGGCTTGTTTTGACAAATTGATGAATATTTCGTTTGATAATGGCATTAAACTTAACCCACCTTTATAACATTGGTTTTGAAACATTACATTGCATTAAAGGATAATGGATAGTAAAAATGATGTTGGAATGCCTTGGTGGGACTGGTTTGGATCTTAAAAAGAACTTCAAAGTCTAATGGATATATGGACTGGTTTGGCATAATTTAATTACATTACAAGCATATTGGTATGATGATACCATGTTTGAAAATGCTTTAATAAAGTCTCCTGGGCTACTGGTTGGGTTTATTTGTAAACTATTTGATTTTGGGCTTAAAAAGAATTGTGAAGATCATTGTGAAGGTGTAGTCCCTATAGGACCAACACTGTAAACCAGGTGTACCAATGTGCGGGTCTATGTGATAGTGTTCTTGGTACACACTTTATATTTTGGATGTTTATCGCCTTGTTGTCTTTAGCCATTTCTTAATTTCATTAGTACGTGTGGCTAAAACACACTGAGCCCTTCCGACAAGGGGATTCAAAACCATATATCCTGCGGAAGCCTTTAGGATGGAGTGATCTACCCAATCTAGGCTAATGGTATAAACTCTCATGTTTATGACAATTGTCCCTGTCGTGATGTAATGCCCCAAAATTGGGTCCCGAGATGTCACACGGTGCTTAGGGGTACAAGTGACCCCAAGCTAACCCTCCTACTGGCATAACTCATAAGCAACTAGATAAAATCCTTAAATCTATATTAAATCAGCAAAAACATAGAACTTCTCTAAACTGGATCAATATAAACATGAACTTTACAAGATTACAACTCTATTTTTACCAAACGAAACTGAAACTGAATACATCAACTTCTACTAACTACCTATTAAGTCTCTATTGGTAGTGAATTTAGATAGCTGGGTCATGACTCCCGACTATCAAAGCTCAATACGACTAAAATAAGAAAATACAACACTTCTTGAATTGTATAACCAACTCAAGCCCTCGAATTAAAAGGACTCATCACCTGCTGACTAGGAGCGATGGACTAGCTGAATGTTGTATCTGCTCTACAATATTCACCTACATTATAAGACAATGTAGCACATAGAAATATATGGGTGTCAGTACTTTAAGGAATGTACTGAAAAAGTGGGGGTGCATTGCAACATTATAAATAATATCATAAATCATGCATGCTGAAGATAACAACTTTCTTTCCCTGAATTAATTGAAATATATTCCTTGTAAATCATTAATAGTAATGAAAGCATTATATATATCGTAAATCATTATACTCAACTCAAACTCTTTAACTTATGACTTAGAGTGACTCGGTAACTCATGAAACTTGAACTCTTACTAACTTGGGAGGTTCTTGTAATCGAGATAAACCATGTGAGCTACATGGAGTCCAATGTTTTGTCCTCCTAAGGAGAGAACACCACATTGGTGGGAGCGTCGTACTCTTGACAGGGAGTACAACCTAAATTTATTGTTCACAATCTCATACTCGGCATCTGGCCCACAATTACAAATATCAATCCTACGGTGACATATAGTTTCGGGAGAAATACCACATTTCCCGCTCAGTGCTAAATACTACTCCCAAACAAAAGCTCAGAACGCGTTGGGAAATCCACCACAAACATCACAAGGGTCTATCATGAAGACAAAATGAAATC
Source organism: Capsicum annuum (assembly GCF_002878395.1). NCBI lineage: Eukaryota > Viridiplantae > Streptophyta > Magnoliopsida > Solanales > Solanaceae > Capsicum > Capsicum annuum. The sequence goes on along the minus strand of NC_061122.1, from coordinate 146,178,854 downwards.
TCTTTCTAATTTATCAAATCATAATCAATTTTTGATTCCTAAATCGACTTAAATCAAATCAATCTTTCTCAATGAAAAATGTATCGATTCATTAATTCATAGCAACATCATTAAGTATGAGGAAATATCAAGACTCATTGTAGCAACTCAATCTCATGAATCACTATACTCAATAATCCAATTTATCATAAGAAAGCTTAAAGATTGACACATCTCTTTAAAGCACTTGAAATACCAACTCATGGTAGAAACATGAAATTTACAATATTAAATATCAAGTCATAATTTGGAAATTGTAAAATAATCATGTATCAAAAACTTCATGAAAACATCATATAACTCATTCTTGACTCTCAAGCTTGAATATCAATATATATTTGTTCACTAATAAAACTTCTAATAGAAAAGCTTAAATCATGACTCTTATCTCAAAACATTCGGAAATCATCTACTTATAATAACATTATTCAACGAATGGCATACGTTCTCAATTTAAGAAATAAAATGATGAAATAGTCATGTGTATAAATCTTGAAAAGCTCAAATATCATAAATCATTAATAAAGTAATTTGGGTGTAAACCCACTTTGCAAAATCATGAGTTTCAATAGTAAAAATTAAATCTTTGGGAACAAGAATGAAAGAAGTGTTCTTCTTCAAACCCCACATACCTTGGATTATGATTTTAAGATGAGCAAGCTTGATTGGAAACTCTTCTTCACAGTTTTGAGCTAAGTTCTTGATGCCTTTGACTTGGAGAACTTTATTCTTGAAAAACTTGGTACAATCTTTGGAAGATTCTTGAATTTTCTTGTAGAAGATTTGATTTATGATTTTGGAAGAATCGCTAGTTCTAGATCTTTCTTAGAAGAGAAATAAGGGAGAATGAAGTTCTCTTCTCCTTGGATATATATATATATATATATATATATATACGACCAAAATGGGAGGAAATAACCAAAATTCCCTTTCAAAAATGTCTCTTAATTGATGAAAAAAATAACTAATGACATCTGTGACAAGCCATCAGGCCCGTGATAGGCCATCACGAATTGTCGTCACAAAAAGGGTGGATTTTATGATTTTCGGCTTAAGGTTGACGACATTTTGTGACAAACTGTCAAACTTGTGACAAGCCATCATAAAAGGTTTTATTTTGTGACTTTATGCCTTAAGGTGATGACATTTTGTGACTAGCCATTAGGCTTGTGACAAGTCATCACAAAAGGTCGTCACGTAGTTTCCAGGCTGACATGCTAGAGTAAAATAAGCATAACTCTTTTCTCCGATATCGGATTTTGACCAAATTTGTATCGTTGGAAAGGTAATTCAAATATATATCTTTTGGTATGTCATGTTCTCAATGATTTGTTGTATAACGAATGATATGATCATTTGAAGTTGGGTATGGAAAAATCCTTCCCAAGAATTCAATCGGTAAGGAATGTTTTGATTCACCTAATCTCTAGGACATCTTCGAGGCCTTAATACACATCACCCTAGATTAGAAAATAACCAAAGCACTATAATTTATTTCTCATGAGCTTGATTGATACTTGCACTAGTGGTTAAAGTCTCGGGGCATTACAAAATGGCTCTAACTCCCTCACCGGGTGTCCGATTCAGGTGAATCTTATGTCGAAGGAAAACTTATCTAATTTTCTATTTGATAGAAAGTGGAATTTAGGGAAATAAAACATTATATAAACAATAATCACTTTGGAATTGATCCATATCCACTCAAAAGATGGATTTAGGCTTCAGAAATGATCGGGGTATTACAATATCACCCCCTTGGAAACATTCGTCCTTGAATGTTACTGTTTGGCCACGAATACAGAGAAAACTGAACACACACAGCTGAAACAACTTGCTAATCTGAATCTATATCTTTCTAAACTTTGAAGTATTTCGTTGAATGTATAAACTTATTATGAGAATAGCTATCTCGTTGGATCCAAGACTGGAAAAGAAAAGATAGAGGACAACTGTAATTCTCAACTGAATTTGAGCTGATTTGCTTTTTGCTTATATTAAAGACCAGGCTCATGTTTATAGTTTAGAATTCACTTTATATGTTAAGGGTTCAATCGTACTCATAGACGGCGAAGAGATAATTTATGCAGGCATAGGTCATGAGAAACAAGGATAAGACTACACAATAGGTATTACACTGTCTGGATTAGAATACTCAGAAAACAAAGAATGTTTAATGAATGTTTATAGACTGAATCACAATTATATATCCGAATCTGAAACTGATGCTTGATACACATATTGAACTAAATTCGTTGATTTTGGGTTCGAGCAACTACTTACCGGATTGCCCGTACTTATAAAACTTCGAGTGGTAAGACAAGACTTGTTCGAAAATGGAAGACCATAGAAATCTATCTGCCAAATTTTAAAAAAACTGGGTTGCTAACTATGCAAACTGAATCGTACTAGACACTCATTATTAAGTAGAGGACTTCTTCAACACCCTCCCAAGGAATTCTAATGGTCTGAAGGAGCAAAGAACTTTAGGGAAGATCTAAAAAAGACATCTGAATCAAAGATCATAGATTACCATAACCCCATAACTTGAAACCTAAACCTATGAATCATAAGTCAGGATAAAAGTACTAAGCTTCATGCAAGGAAACTCCTTACTCTCAAACTCAACTACACTTCTCAAACATTCTCTCGACTATACTATACCCTTCTGATACTATACTTGATCGATTCGACTTACAATCCCCACATGACACCGATACTTCCATCTACTCATATCCCCTCAAACTAAAGCCCCTAATCCTCTTCATGCCTAACCTAGAACCACAAGATTCGCCATATAATCCCATTCTGAATCATGAGCTCCCACACATCTACATTCTTACAACCTCTCACTTTATGAGTAATTCATATTACCATTTTAACAACTCCAATCCACCTAGTACTAGCCATTTACTAATACGTAAGGTACCCATCCGCATTCACACAAACACGACATTCAAGCCTATCTTCATACCCTACCCACCTCTTATATAGAAAAATTTCCATGCACTCACCTTAAGCACACCTGTCATACTCCTACCTAATCAAGTCCTACACAAACGCTTCACTCCAATATTCCTTCCAACTCATGGAATTACACAAAATGAACACACCATAATCTTCCCAATCATAACACATTAAACTTCAACTAATCGTAATATATATCAAAGATTTAGCCTCAATTTTACATCATATTACTGCCAAGCCAAAGGAGGCATGCCACCCTTTATCGTTGATAAGGAAATATCTCCTCTCTCTTAACTAAATAACTATTTACCACCACTATCTTGGGTAAGGAAAGATAACTAAAAGATTAGAGCATGAGGGTCTGACACTTGAATAGATGCTATGAATAACTTGACACTCAACTGAGGCTTGAAGAATAGAGGATTTAACATCATAAACCTATCAAAGAAATATGGCTCGGGGTCATGCATGATATAAATCTAAATGCTTTTCTTTGTTGATCATTAAAAGTAGTGCTTGAACATTAGAACTGAACATGTCACAAAACTTGAGTACATAGGTCATGCTTTGCATAACCTAAATTAGGAATTCATAACTATGAAATATGATTCCAACGAGTGAAAGGTCTGAAACTCCGCATTTTGGTAACTAAGTGAGGACAAGATTCTTTATGGAATGCCTGGACATCAATCATGATTATGGAATCAAAATACAAAGCATGAATGAATACTGGAATGACTGAAAATACTAAAATAAAATGGGTCGAGCAGAATCCCTTCTCACAGCTGTTCCACAACTTACTGGCACACCCACTAGAATCTAACAACCTAACCTGGTAACTTGTTCTACTATCTTCCCCTTAGACTAAAGCCATCACACTCCTTGACTCAATTATTAGAAACATGGTTCATTACCTAAATAGTCTTCCTACACCTAGCAACTCTATGACACTTACTAATTATGCCACATACAATGACCCTAGAAAATAAAGTAGCCCCATAGCATCTTGGGAAAGATTTCTCACAAAGAACACAAAATCAAACTTAATTACAAGTTGATTAGACTTATGCTCTTGCTTACACTGTCTAAGCCAATTAGATCACTTCTCTATAACTAGCACTATTAACCAAGAAATCATCACATCCACCATTATAGCCACCAATTATCCCAGATTAATGACTAACGCTCAGCATAACTTACAACTCCACCTCGTACACACAATTCTCACTTAGAAACTATAAAACAAAACGTCAATAAACACTACCCACTTAAACCTCCAAATAATAATAATTGGTCATAATCATATGGCCTCTTTCATTTATAATCCATCAATACGCCCCCCTTTCTACCCATTATTACAATCTCTCCATCCTACATAACTTAACTTAGTTCTAACTTTCTAAGCCTCAACTTAACTTCCCTTTGTAATCTTAGGATCACATAAGTTAACAACACTCATCCACTAAGTATCCTCATCCATAACCAATACTTATATAGTACAACACGCCGTCAACAACTCTTTTCATACCTTAAGCAAACTATTATTTACCTCCACCAATAACTCATTCTCTTTTTTCCATGAGCTGACACATAAGAAGAATATCACTTTATCACTTACTCGATCACATGCAAAATTCTCAACTTTACATACTCCCAATAAATCACACTTTTCACCTTTGTTTCCACTACACCTCTAAACCCAGTTCCAAAAAGCATGAGGAAACAAGATACATAAAGAGTCACTAGTGAATCAAAATAGGCCTCACCTGGCTTCACTAGTCTTTGATTTTGCATTTTGGAAAAGAATTTGAGATGGATAACAAAGCAATTATTCTAGTGAATCTAAAGAGCCCTACACGGCTTTAATAGACTTTCATTTCCAATATCATGACAATAATAAGGTTACGAGAGGTAGAAACTCGCCACAAAATATTTGATAATCTAAGAATACATATCTTACTCTGTCTTAACTGAATGAATCATAAGGGAGAGGGCATAACATTGAACTTAGGAAACTTATAACACGTTGGTAAGCTCTTCTCAGGTCACTTTGTGAAACTTTTAAAATTGTTCACTTGCAAGTCTAAGGGCATTGTCAGGGAAGGAAATTAAAACCTCTAGAACATGTTACCTCAAGAATAGTACATAGTTAAAGAAGTATAGATTATCATTATGGATTCTTAGAAGGAACCTAGAAGCATAAATGACTTGGTCTTATTGCACAATTCATAAGAAAGGCATGATATGACACTAATAGGCTACTTTCTAGCTTATTTAAAACTTTGTAACTATCTGTGCAGACTGCTTAAGAAAGTACTATCTGTAAAGAGTTGAGCTTGACTATCTCTAATACCTCAAAAATATGGCAGGGATGCCCTGAATAGAGGAAGATAAGAATCTGCATAAGTTTCTCAAAGAACCTTTCTATAGAACGATCTAAGACATGAAAGAATAGAGACTTTTTTTAAATATCTTGTAGCCTCTCAAAGAAAAGTATAGACATATCCGTACCTTTTTGCAAGACTCTACTAGACATGGCTTCATAGACAACCTAGGATACTTGAACTCTGTGCTCTGATACAAAGTTTATAACGCCCCAAAATTAGGTCCCGAGATGTCACACGGTGCTTAGGGGCACAAGTGACCCCAAGCTAACCCTCCTACTAGCATAAATCTTAAGCAAATGGATAAAATGCTTAAATTTATATAAAATCAGCAAAAACATAGAACTTCTCTGAAGTTGATCAATATAAACATCAACTTTACAAGATTATAACTTTATTTTTACCAAACAAAATTGAAACTGAATACATCAACTTCTATTGACTGTCTATAGAGCCTCTACTGTTACAACTTTAGATAGCCCGGTCATGAATCCCAACTATCTAAGCTCAATACAACTAAAATAAGAAAATAAAATACTTCTCGAACTATATAACCAACTCAAGCCCTCAAATCAAAAGGACTCATCACCTGCTGACTGGGAGCGGCAGACTGACAGAATGCGGTATTTGTGCTACAAATTGTACCTATATTATAAGACACTATAGCACATAGAAATATATAGGGTTCAGTACTTTAAGGAATGTACTGAGTATGTGGGGGTGCAATCCAACATTATAAATAATATCATAAATGATTATGAATATCATGCATGCTGACGATAACGACTTTCTTTTCTTGAATTAACTAAAGTATATTCCATGCAAATAATCAATAGTAATGCAAGCATTACATATCTCATAAATCAGTATACTCAACTCAAACTCTTTAACTCATGATTTAAAGTGCCTCGCTAACTCATGAATCTTGAACTCTTATGGACTTGGGAGGTTCTTATAACCGACATAAACCATGTGATCTACATGGAGTCCAATGTTTTTCCCTCTTAAGAAAAGAACCCCACATTGGTAGGAGTGTCGTACTCTTGCCAGCGAGTAAAACCAAAATTTAGTGATCACAATCTTATACTCAGCCTCTGGCCATAATTATCAATATGAATCCTACGGTGCCATGTATTTTTGGGGTAAATACCACACTTCCCACTCGGTGCTTAATACTACTCCTAGACACAAGCTTAGAATGCGTTAGGAAATCCACCACAAACATCACAAGGGTTTATCATGAAGACAAAATCAAATCTCTTTCTCATTTATCAGATCATAATCAATTTGTTGATTCCTAACTTGATTCAAATCAAATCAATCTTTCTCAATGTCAAAATGTCTCGATTCATTAAATCATGGCAACATCATTAACTTTGAGGAAATATCAAGAATCATTGTAACAACTCAATCTCATGAATCAATTTACTCAATAATCCAATTTGTCAAATGAAATCTTAAAGATTGACACATCTCTTGAAAGCACTTGAAATACCAACTCATGGTACAAATATGAAATTCACAATTTTAAATATTAAGTCATAATTTGGAAATTGTAAAATAATCATGTATCATAAACTTCAAGAAAATATCATAGAACTCATTCTTGACTCTCAAGCTCGAATATCAATATATGTATTCAATGATCAAACTTCTCATAAAAATGCTTAAATCATGCCTCTTATCTCAAATCATTCGAAAATGATCAACTCATAATAGCAATATTCAACTCATGGAACAAGTTCTCAATTTAAGAAATAAAATAATGAAATAGTCATGTGTATAAATCTTGAATATCTCAAATATCATAAATCATTAATAAATTAATTTGGGTGTAGACTCACTTTGAAAAATCATGAGTTTTAATAGTAGAAATTAAATCTTTGGGAACAAGAATGAACGAAGTGTTCTTGTTCAAACTCCACATACCTTTGATTATGATTTTAAGATGAGCAAGCTTGATTGGAAACTCTTCTTCACAGTTTTGAGCTAAGTTCTTGATACCTTTGACTTGGAGAACTTTATTCTTGAACAACTTGGTGAAATCTTTGGAAGATTCTTGAATTTTCTTGTAGAAGATTTGATTTAGGATTTTGGAAGAAACCTTAGTTCTAGATCTTTATTGAAAGAGAAATGAGAGAAAATAAAATTCTCTTCTCTACTTGGATATATATAGGTCCAAAATAGGTGGAAATGACCAAAATGCCATTGCAAAAATGTCTCTTAATTGCTGGGAAAGAAATAACTGACGACATTCGTGACAAGCCATCAGACCCGTGATAGGCCATCACAAATTATCATCTTAAAAAGGATGTACTTTAGGATTTTCGGCTTAAGGTTGACGACATTTTGTGATAAGCCGTCAATCTTATGACAAGTCATCACAAAATATCCTCACAAAAGGATGGATTTTATGGTTTTCTGCCTTAAGGTGATGACATTTTGAGATGAGCCATTAGGCTTGTGACAAGTCGTCACAAAAGGTCATCATGGAGTTTCCAGGCTAACACGCTGGGGTAAAATAAGCATAACTCTTTTTCTTTGATCTCAGATTTTGACAAAATTGGTATCATTGGAAAGATAATTTAATTATATATCTTTTGGAAGGTTATGAGCTAAATGCTTTGTAGTATAATGAGAGATATGATCATTTGAAGTTTGATATGGAAAAATCCTTCCCAAGAATCAATCGGTAAGGAATGTTTTGATTCACCTAATCGCTAGGAAGTTTTTGAGGCCTTAATACACATCACCCTTGATTTGAAAACAACTAAAGAACTATAATTTATTTCACATGATCTTTATTCATTGTTGAACTATTGGTTAGAGTCTCGGGGTATTACCAAATGGCTATAACTCCCTCATTGGGTGTTCGATTCCGGTGAATCTTATGACGATGGAAATATTATCCAATTCTCCACATGGTAAAAGTGGAATTTAGGGAAATACAATATGATATAAGAAAAATAACTTTAGAAGTCATCCATATTCACTCAAAAGATGGATTTATGCTTAAGAAATGATCGGGCTATTACACGTGACATCCTATATATATAAACATTGTGCATGTGGTTTTGAGTAGTTTTTATTAATGCCATTATTTTATCCCTCTTCTATAATTTATGTTTCAGTTCTTCCCCTATTGACAATCCTTGAATGCTGCATTCTTTCATGATGTGGGGTTCAAGGGCTTTTCTGTTGTTCCTGTGTTGTGTTAGGTAGTTCTGTACATTTTTTGATCTGCGATGAAGAGATGGGCCTCTATATTTTTGATTTCTTGGTCATTTCACTTGTTTTTTATTTATTAGTATTTTCTTAGATTCTTTTTTATCATAGTCGGGGGCCTGTCCCAACTTAGTTTGGTATTCGAGTTGAAGAGACTTTTGTGGATAGTATTGGGATGATTGGATGTATTTTATATACTCATAGATTTTATTTGATTCATTTATCTTTTTTTACTATTTTTGGTTGGTTTCTACTGTATTTATTTATTATTCTCTGAAGTTTAGGCTAAGAGGGTGGTCTTCGGCCAACAATGGGCTTTAAATATCCATCATGACTAGGCCATGGTTTGGGTCATGCGAAGTTTGGTATTAGAACACAATTTAGGGTCAATGGGTGTCCACAAAGCTCTATGGAGTAGTTTCCTTTTTATAGGTTTGTAGAACACGATACTTATAATGGGGAGGATATAAGATATTTAGGAATTCTTCCCTTCCCTATGTTTTATTTTGTTCTATAGAGTATAGTTGTCATGAAACTTCTCTAACTCTTGGCTTACTCATATTTTAGATCATGCCTCCCCAATGATATAATAGTCATAAAAAAACTACTAGGAACTTTGTTCCACCGAAGGAAATTATAGAGGCAACTCACCCTGTTTATGGAGTTTAGACCTAATCTAGGGTCCCTGCTACTTACTATACTACTCCACATGGGGTTCTACACATCCCTACTCATTCTTCTTGGTTTTCTTGGGCTGTTGATACTCATGCCCAGATTCCCTAGGGAGATATCTCATATATAGAGATCCATTACTTTATTTATATGCTTGCACAACTGGTTTCTTCATAGTCTTATCGGTCTGATCATGTTGGTTCTGTTGTTAGTTCATCTGAGGTCACTCTAGTTGGCCAGTTTATGAGGTTTTATCCCTTAACCTTTTAAGGCTCTAATGTTGAGAAGGATCCTTAGGGGTTTATTGATTATATAAAGAAGATTTTAAGGGTGATGCATGCTACAAATTCTTAAGGTGTAGACTTTGTTGAATATTAGTTGAACGATGTGGCTTACTAGTGGTATAACGAGAGGAAAGCTATGAGAGGTGATAATGTTGTGCAGGAGGTGCAGGATGATTTTTCTGGTGCTTTTTTATCACTTCTTTCCTTATGGGTTGAGGGAGACTATGACCTAAGATTTTGTGAAATTAAAGCATGGTAAGATGGATGTTTAGGAGTATGCCCTAAAATTCTAGCAACTATCTCATTATACTTTTGAGTTAATGTCTAATATGAGATCCAGAATAAGGAAGTTAGCTTCTAGTTTGTCTCATGATTTGGTGTTCGAGTGTCATCCTAAGTTGTTGAATACTTATATGGACATTTCTAGGTTTGTGGTTTATATGCAGCAGGTGGAGGATGAGAAAAAGAAGCAGGTAGAGATGGAAGAGGCAGAACAAGAAGTCTAGATATTTAGAGCAAGGTGAAAATTATTTAAACAGTGAGAGTGATAGTACAAAGTGGATCAATAAGGAGAATTAAGGAAATTCATATTTAACAACTATTGCTCCTTATCCTAAACCTTATGGTGATCATTTTTTCCATACTACAAGTTGTCCTAAGGCATAGGTTTCCCAATATCAGGTTAGTGGAGCACAGTCAAGCTCGCCTTATCCCATTGCTAATTTTATCAGTATCTTCACCATGGTTATTATAAGGAAGGGAGGAATTTGTGTTTTAATTATGGTCAACCCTGTCAGCTGTAGTGAAATTATCACATAGCTAAATTTCCTACTAGAGAAAATAATGTCCAGATCGCCATTTAATTAACTCTGGCACCTAAAGGAATCCTTTTGGATATTGGCAATGGCAAAAATTTTCTCTATGCACTTGCTACTTGCTAGGTATCCGAAGAATCCCTAAATATTGTTATTGGTAGTTATAGATCCTCTCATGATGTTTACTATTTTCTTGATCTGGGTTTTACCTTATCTTTTATGACTCATTATATGGATCCATACTTTGGTTTTGGTCATAAAAATATTTGTAGTTTGTTTTCTATTTCTACTCTAGTGGGTGATTCTATTACAGCTAGAAAAATCTTTAAGGGTTGTATGGTGTCCATTATTCAGAGAGAGACATTCATGGATTTGTTGAACTGGATATGGTGAATTTTGATGTAATCTTAGGGATGGATTGGCTTTGTTCATTCTATACTTATTTTGATTATAGGACCTAAAAGGTTAGTTTACATTTTCCTAATGAACTAGTGATCAAGTGGAAAAGGGAGTTCCTTTGTTCCTAAAGGGGAGTTTATTTTCTATCTTAGAAGTTTAGACGTTGATTCCGAAAGTATGTCTGTATCATCTAGTTTGAGTTAAGGATTCAAATTCTTAAAGTCCTTGTTTTCAATCTGTCCTGGTGGTTAATGAGTTTTTTGAAGTTTTTTCCAAATAAATTCCTAGAATTCCTACTAATAGGGAAATAGATTTTACGATTGATCTTCTATTGGATACTCATCCTATTTCTATTCCTTCTTATAGAATAGATCCATTTGAGGTAAAGGAACTAAAAGAGCACTTAAAGTGTCTTCTTGATAAGGGTTTTATCTATCCCAGTGTTTCTCTATGGGTTTTTCCTATGCTTTTTCATCAAAAGAAAGATTGGTCTCTATGGATATGTATGAACTATCATCAGGTGAATAAAGTTATAGTGAAAAATAAGTATCCTCTTCCTAGATTGATTATCTTTTAAACCAACTTTAAGGTGCTAGGTGTTTCTCTAAGATTGATCTCTATTTAGGCTACCGTTATTTAATGATTAGGTAGGTTGATATTACCAAGACTGCTTTTCAGACCTAGTATGGCCATTATGAGTATATTTTATGTCATTTGGGTTGACTAATGCTTTGACTACTTTTATTGATCTTATCAATCGGGTGTTAAGATATTTTTAGGACTTATTTGTTCTGTTCTGCATTAATGATATCTTCGTGTACTCTAAGAGTGAGGAGGATCATTTCAATCACCTCCCAATTGTGTTAAAGACTCTTAATGACAAAAAATTATATGCAAAGTTTTTCTAAGTGTGATTTTGGCTAAGAGTTATGTCCTTTTTAGGCATGTTATCTCTAGTGAGGGATCAAGGTGGATCCAGAAAAAGTTAAGGCAATTAAGAAATAGAATAGGCCTACTTCTCCAACTGACATTAAAGCTTCTTGGGCTTGGCAGGATACTATAGGAGGATTGTGGAGAGTTTTTCATCTATTGTTGACCCGCTAATTAATTTAATTAGGCTTTTATGGTCATATTCTTGTGAGGGTAGTTTTGAGAACCTGAAGGATATGTTAACTTTTGCATTATTTTTAAACCTACTCGAGGGTACTGAGGGGTTTGTTGTGTATTGTGATGCATCCCATGTGGGATTGGATTATGTGTTGATGCGGCATGGTAAAGTTGTATATTATGCGCCAAGTATCTTAAGGTTCATAAGAGGAATTACCTAACTGATGATCTAGAATTGGAAACTATGGTCTTTGATTTGAAAATTTAGCGTCATTATCTATATAGGGTTCATGTAGATATTTATTCAGACCATAAGAGCTTTCAATATGTGTTTACACAGAAGAAGTTGAATCTTAGGCAGAGGAGGTGGCTCACATTGATTAAGGATGATGATATGAGCTTGCACTATCATCTAGTTATAGATAGTGTTGTTGTTGATGCTCTTAGCAGGTTATTTATAGGAATTGTATCTCACTTTGATAAGGACAAGAGAGGGTTGGGGAAGGATATTTATAGGTTGGCTAATTTGGGAGTTTGGCTCTTGGATTTTGAGGATGGAGTAGTGATTGTTCAAGAATTTGTTAAATCATCTCTTGGTACGAAGTTGATGGAGAAACAGGTTCTGGATCCTATACTTATGCAAATTAAGGATGATGTAGGTTAGCAAAAGGTTATAACTTTAAAGATTGGGGGAGATGGCATCTAGAGGTATTAAGGAAGGCTGTGTATTCCTGATATTGATAAGCTACAGTAAAGAATTTTGACTGAGGCTCATAAGTTTAGATATATAGTTCATCCAATTTTGACTAAGATAAACCATGACTTAAATGAAATATATTGGTGGAATAATATGAAGAAATATGTGTATGGTTTGTCAGCAAGTCAAGGTTAAAAATTTAAGGTCTGGTGGCATGTCTCAAGAGATAGAGTTTCCCACGTGGGAGTGGGAGATACTTAATATGGATTTTACAGTGAGTCTTTGGTGGTCTCGTAATCAATATGATTCTATTTAGGTCATTGGGGATAGAATGATAAAGTTTACTAACTTTGTGCCTATGAGGACTAACTACGTAGGATAGTACTACGCTAATTTGTTCATTTAGAGGAAAGTTTATTTACATGGAGTGCCCGCCTCCATCATTTAAAATGGAGGCATGTAGTTTTCTTTTCATTTTTGGAGTTTTTTTAGAAAGATTTGGGTACTCAGGGAACCTTATCACCATTCTCCACCCTCAAATAGATGAAGAAGTGGAACACATTATTAAAACAGTGGAGGATATAGTAAGGTCCTGTGTGATTTACTTTAAGGTTTGTTGGGTTGACCATTTGCCACTTATTGAGTTCTCTTACAACAACAATTACCATTCTAGCATTCAAATGGATCCTTTCAACGATCTTTATGATAGAAGGTCTAGGTCTCCTATTGGGTGGTTTAAGGTATGTGAGACTAGGTTATTTGGTCTTAACTTGCTTCACCAAGACATGGAGAAGTTGAAGGTGATTAGAGAAAAACTTCATACTTCTCAAAGTCGCTAAAAGTCTTATGCAAAATTAAGGTGGGGGAGGGGGGGAGTTGGAGTTTAAAGAATGTGATTAGGTATTCTTGAAGGTTTCTCTTATGAAAAGAATCATGAATTTTGGGAAAAAAGGGAAGCTCAATCCTCATTACATTTGTCCATACCAGATTGTAAGAAGAAGTAGGAATGTTGTGTATGAGTCAGATTTTCCAAAAACCTTGGCCTCTATTACTCTTGTTTTTCATGTTTCTATGATGAAAAAGTGTGTGGGTGACCCTTCTTTGATTATGCCAGTTGCGGATTTTTGTGTTTCGAATTCTCTATCTTATGATGAAATCCGATTGAGATTTTAGATAGGCAAGTTTGTAGATTTAGAACAATAGATGTAGCTTTGGCGAAGGTCCTTTGGAGAAATCAAAAAGCAAAAGAAGCAACATGGGAAGCTGAGGAAGATATGATAGCCAAGTTCATTCTTTTTCCCTTTATTAGATGAAGATGCTTAAGGTATGAGTATCATTTTCCTCTGGTCGCATTTGGAATTTGTCATATGTTCTAAAATATTCTTACTATTACTGAGCTAAGAATTTCCTAATTTCTTATTTGGGAATGAATGATCCAAAGGGGGGAAATATAAGACCCCATAAAATTTTGATGATTTTATATTTGATCCTCAAGCATGTGTAATGCCAATTTTTTACTTGAATTATGCTAAGAGATATTAAAAGGGTGTTTTAGAAAGCTTTGAAATTTTTTATAGGTTTCATGGCTACTTTAGGACTCTGAGGTAGTAAGACTCTATGATATTGGTGCACCATGCCACTTAAGATGCACCAATAAGGGCATGGCACAGAGGCTAAGATCCAGGATAGCAGTATGCCACGCTAAAATATAACATTCGTCCAATTTTTTTTCACTTAGGGTGAGGGGATTTGGTCATTTCACCCATTGCACAACTTTGAAATACCAAATAAACCCCTTTCCTTCAGTTTTCAAGGATCAAAGTACATTCTTTTCTTCTTTAACTCCCAAGCCAAGAAAGCTTAAGGATTTCACAATGAATTTACCATTCAAGCTCCAAACTCTAATTCCTCTTTAATTTTTTTAGAATTTCAAGCATGTTTCTTTTTCGTAATTTGAATTTTACATTATGACGTATATTTAACAATTATTCAAGTGATTTTAATTGTTGGGTCTGAAATTGGCTTAACGACTTTTGATGGTTATTCCTTGAATGTTGTTTATGCATTAATTGATGGTTTTTGGTGTTGAATGGGTGTGTTGTTATGAGTATTGGTATAAAGAACATGGGTTTCCCCACATTGATGAAAATTTGTCTTGATAATGGTACTAACCTCAACCCACCTTTATAACTTTCTTTTTGAGAATGGAATTTTCATAATTTAACTTACTTTTGGAGCATTGCATTGCATTAAAGGATAATGAATTATATAAATGATTTTGGAATGCCTTGGTGGCAAAGCTTTGGAGTCTTAAATGTAACTTGGGAGTCCAATGGTGATATGGATGAATTTGGCATAGTGATATAGTTTACAAGCATATTGGTATGATGATACCATATTGAAATAAAGCCTTGTTTAATGGTTGGGTTTGTGTGTAAACTATTCTAATTTGGGCTTAAAGGGATTTGTGTAGCTCGCCGTGAAGGTGTAGTCTCAAGGGGACCGACATTCGAAATAATGTTTTCCACTGTGGGGGTTTATGTGACCATGTTCTTTGTGCATACTTTATCTTATGGATGTCTATCACATTTGTTTCTTTATCCTATACTTTAATTGCTTGATATCTTTGGCTAACACGTATTGGGGCCCTTTTGGCATGGGGAGTCTGACAAATATAGTTCATGGATACCTTAAGGATAGAGCAAGCTACACAGTTCAGGCTAATGGTTTAAACTATCATGTCCATGACCCTTGTCCCTATACCGACATCCTTTACATATATATATATATATAAATTATGTGCAAATGGTTTACACAGGTTTTTGCCAATGACTTTATTTTATCCCTCTTCTCAAAATTAAATATAAGTGCTTGCCCAGTAGACTGTTCCTATATGTTGCATCATTTCATGATGTAGGGTGCGGGGGATTTTCTGTTGCTCCATTTATGTATTAGGTGGTCCTGTACCTCTGTTGGTCTGCTTTAAAGTAGTGAGCCTCCATCTTTCAAATAGCCCGATCATTTCACTTGTCTCCTTCATTTCTTAGTATTTCTTTTTGGATTTTTTTGTTATAGTAGGGGGCATGTCCTGACATATTTTGGTATGTTGGTTGTAGAGGCATTTGTGGACAGTATTTGGATGATTGGTTGTCTTATTTAGACTCTTATATTTTATTTGATTCACCTATCTTATTTAATACTTTTGGTTGACTTCCGTTGTATTAATCTATTATGCTCTGAAGGTTAGGTTAAGGGGTTGGTCTTTAGTCCATTGTGGGCTTGAGATACACGACATGACTATGCCCTAGTTTGGGTTATGACTATTTTTGTAGTGTACAGGTTTATAGATCATGTGTTTGATTGTTTGAGAGTTTGATGCTCTTGATGATCTTATTGTATTTGTTATAGTGTATTTTAAAATGGTTTGGACATGGACTTTTTATCCCACTATCATGTTGTCTTGTATTATTTGCCAAGACTGTTGCATTAGTCATAATCAGTATGCCTCTGATTGTGTGGCAGGTGGCTATTAGCTGTGAGACAATGAAAATTTTTTCTTATATTTGTGCAAGGATACTTATCTTGAAGGTTTGCAAGTCTTATCTCACTTATATTCATGACATTAATGTGGAGAGTCCTTCGCTTGATTCTATTACTAGAGTTTGTGAGTTTCCTGATTTTATCCATTCTAATCTACCAAGTCTTCGTCCTGAATGTGGTATTGAGTTTATTATTGGCCTTTAGATAAGCACCCGACCTATTTCTATGGTACCTTACCATATGGCTCATTTATATCTTAATGAGCTGTATTCTCTGCTTTAGGATCTTCTTGGTAAGGATTTCATTAGACCAAGTGCATCTCTATAGGGAGCTCCTATGTTGTTCATGAATAAAAAAAATCGTTCCATGTGTATGTGCATTGATTATTGGAATCTTAATAAGCTAACGATAAAGATTCGGTATCCTATGAATCGCATTGATGATTTATTTGACTGGCTTCAGTGTGCATCGGTGTTCTATAAGATTGACTTGAGATCAGATTACCATCACTTGATGATTCGGGTCTAGGATATCCCAAAGACATCCTTTAGGACCTGCTATGGTCATTATGAGATCTTAGTGATGTCTTTTTGATTGACCAATGCCTCAACCGCAATCATGGATTTGGCGAACAAAGTGTTCAAGACTTATTTGATTCTTTTATGATTGTTTTCATCTATGACATCCTTGTGTATTCGAGGAATAGAGACAAGCATATGCCGCATCCAAGGATTATACTCTAGACTTTTGAGATATCATAGG
The DNA here is from genome assembly GCF_002878395.1 of Capsicum annuum. Taxonomy (NCBI): domain Eukaryota; kingdom Viridiplantae; phylum Streptophyta; class Magnoliopsida; order Solanales; family Solanaceae; genus Capsicum; species Capsicum annuum. Next base: position 146,161,966 of record NC_061122.1, on the reverse strand, counting down.
CTTTTTTTGAAATTCTCTATGTGCGAGTTTTGGCTTGAGTCGGTGATATTCCTTAGGCGTGTGGTGTCTAAGGATAATACTATGGTAGACCCTAAGCAATTGACGATTGGGCTAGGCCTATATGTTCGGCGGAGGTTTGGAGCTTTATTGGTTTTGATTGATACTATACGTGGTTCGTCGAGTGTTTTGCTATTATTGCAGCGGGAATGCCTAGATTAACTCGAAAGGAGGTTCTTATTTGATAATCTGAGAAGTGTGAGTCAAGATTTGGAAAGCTCTAAGAATTTCTTACTTCAGATCCTATTTTGTTTCTTTCTATTGAGGGTGAGGGATTCACCATTTATTGTGATGCTTTTGGTGTTTGTTTGGGTTGTGTGTTGATGCATCAAAATTGGGATCTTACTTATGCATCGAGGAAGTTGAAGGTGCACGAGAGCAACTACCCCACTCAAGATTTGGAGTTTGTTGCGATAGTTTACGGGCTTAAGATTTGGAGACTTTATCTTTATGGCAGGCATTGTGAGATTTCCATGGATCATCTTAGTCTTCAGCATCTTATGACCTAGATAGATCTTAATTCTAGGTAGAATAGATGGATGAAGTAGCTTAAGGATTATGACATCTCTATTTTGTATCATCCGGGAAAGGCAAATATGGTAGCGGATACCTTGAGCCAAAAGATAATGAGTATTGACAGTTGGCTTCTGCTTCAATCATTGGCATATAACGATCAGTCCTAATCTAACTTAATCGTGCAACGTGATATTTAATAAGTCTAGGAGGATTCTTGCAAGTGTTGAGGAAAGGTTTTCCTATTTGAGCAGATTCGAAGTTGTGAGTTTGAGGATAAGAGACTTTACATTATCCATGTTCAAGTGTTGAGTGTGAGTCCAAGAGGTCTACCATAGATTCTGAGGGTGTTTTACGATTGATGGTTGCATTTGTTCTATGGATTATTCACTTTATTCAGTTGATTTGGTATAAGCCTTACAACTGTAAATATTCTATTCGCCCTGGAACAAAGAAGATGTACAGAGATTTGACGTAGCATTGTTGGTGGAGTGGTATGAAGAGAGATATAGTGGACTTTGTTACTCCTTACCTATGTTGTTAACAGGTGAAGGCCGAGAATTAGAGACTTGGTCGTTTGATTTAGAGTTTGCCCATTCCCAAGTGGAAGTGGGAGCGAATTACTACGGACATTGTTAGTGGTTTGTCTTGCACCTCCCGTGGTTCCAATGGTATTTTGGTCATTGTGGATCGTTTGACCAAGCCATCATATTTCATTCCTATTCAAATAAATTGTATCACGACCCAAACCCAATGGTCATGATGATATTTATCGTGGCAAGGCTTGACAAGTAAGCCTATCACCTAAACTTATATAAAATGAGAAATCAATACCAAAACCAAGGCAAGACCCCTAGAGTGGAGTCGAACCACATATGTAGTAAAAGAGGAAATATAATCCAGATACCGACCAAATCCAAAAATCTGTTGCCATAGTTTAAGAACTATCTAGTATAACTCGAGGTCAAAATACATTCAAAATAGGTACAACTCTGACTCTGAGTTTATTAAAGACATAGTTTGAAATAAGGAAAGGCCGTAGTTAACTCCGGACGCATGAAATCCCCCTTTACCTAGAAAATCTTCAAATGTTCCTTGAATAAACCACTGTAAGGCACACTAGAACCTAGTTCTACACAAAAAGGGCATAGTAGGGGTAAGTATGGTAAACTTGTACTCAGTAGGAATCATAACCGACTAAGCAAACTAGAAAATAAAGTGTACAAAATACAAACTAAGGGCACGTCACCTACAACCAGAGGTCTCCACTAATAATTCTATAATTTTCACATACACCATAGTAATATGAGAGAGAAATACAAATATACAAATATCACACATATGAATTTGAAGTCAGAAATACATTGGTAGATAGGTATTACATCACGAAAACATACTACATCCCAAAAAAGTATAATACCAATGAGATGAAGATGATGATTATAATGATGATGGTGAAGATTATAATGATGATGATGATGGTTATAATGGTTATGATGCACGAGGTTGTTGCACAACGTCCTTATATACCTATAGAGTTAAATCTTCCCGACATAAGACCTATGGGGATTCGTCAAACCATTTACAATAAATATCCAATACCAATATCCTTATATCTCCTCTTTCGTACATCTATTGGTAGAGGGTTATCATGATTTCATAGTTTCTGCCAAACAAGATAATGTATCGAGTATTTTCACGGTGGTACCAATGTTTACCAAATGTAAATGATATGGGTATGTAATGCTCACAGCCAACCAAAAATAAGAATTTCCATATCTAACCATTATACCAACCAAGTGATCTAATAATCCACCCAATATTTCCAACCATCAATGAAGTCCAATATGCCATATTACAATAAAGTAAAATACATTAAAATACACCATTGATACCATATTAGGATTTTTCATTAAACAAGATACAAAAAATTTCACATAAAAAAGGCCAACAATGCAATATAGGAGCCCGTACGGTCACACATAGAAAATAGTGCTGCAAAACCACCATATACATCAATATATAGGCTCCCACATAAGAAAAACATTATAATTATATCCATTTTCATGATTAGTTCTCACACCCTTAACATGATTTTGTATCAATATTACCTACCCAACAGCCAGTCTAAAGAAAGTTAAGCAATAACCTACCTCAAATGCAAAATCCCAGTTTTGGAAGCCTTTTATCTATGTTTCACTCACTTGAAAAATCACAAAACCAAATTAAACATAGAAATATATATTCTACACATCAAAACAAAGCTAGCAACACTATATTGCCTTTTTTGAGTCAGGGTCAAAATGGACCCCAGAATGGGTTAGCAAAAAATAAAGGTAAAATCAAAATTTTATCTTTAAAACATGTTCCCCATGCTCATTGGTATCTACAACTGAAAAATCAAGAGAAAATGAATTCAAATGAGGTCCAAATCAATGAAAAAAATATTTTCAAGCTTTATAGGCAAAATCTGAAAATCCATTTTAAAGATCTAGAATTTACATTATTTTGAAGATGAAATTGAGATAAATGTGATAATTGTAATATTAGAAACTCACCCATATGAAAGTGAATTGAATCAAGTTTTAAATCAATGAAATAAAACTTTAAGGCCTTTCGGGAAAAAATCCCCAATTTCCAATTATTAAAATCCACATTAAGAACTAGAATTAAACAATAAAATTACAAAAAAGTATTTGGAATAGGTGCTTTGCAGCTTACCCAATCTTAGGAATGGAAAAATTTTCTCCAAATTATGAAACCCTAAGCTCCAAGTCTAAAAAATTGTGAAAAATACAATAAAAGGAATATTTATAGTCAAGGCCATAGGTGCCACTAAAGAAGTCAACTGGCTACTTTAGCTATTACTACTTTAGCATTCTTCACCAAGAGAGCCAGTCCGCTAAAACGGACAAAGGCCACTAAATCACCCTACCACCAAAGGCAGCTGTTCGCTAAAGCAACCACGTGGCACTTTATTTCTAGCTGCTAAAGAGACCAAAATGGTGCTTTAGGTGCTGCACCGGCTAAGGTGCACCAACTGTGGAAAGTTGGAACATCAAGTCTCTGCAGATCCCTTGAGACTTTCCCAAAAACCTGTAACACAAATAAATAATGCTACCCTATTAAATTTGATGCTCCAAACTCAATGACGAAATTAGATTTTCAAAAAAATATCATTTTCACCAAGTTGACCCTCAAAACCTAATTTCACAACTTTCCAAATTGAGGGTTGAAATGAGATATATATTCCATGAAATCATATAAATTTTGTTACCACCTAACAATCGACGATATAGATCTATTGGAATAGTTTGTTTTTCCATCCAATGCACAAATCATGAAATGTTGACTTAAGTCAACTATAAGGCTTCTCAAGCTGCCAAAAATTATAATATCACATAAATCATATTGAAATGCATCAAGAATAGTGCCAATCATTCCCATACTCAAAAAATACATCCAAGAAACCAAGTAGAGGGGCAAAATGGTCAAATCACAAAGGAATAAATATTTCACAGAAATCACCAAAATAAGGTATTACCCCTTCAGTGCTAGAAGTTGGCGTGTATCTATATTTGTGAGATAACTCGTTTGCATGAAGTTTCAATATCTATTATTTTTTACCAAGGTTCGGTGCTCACTTATAGATTTTAAAGAGATTTTTCGGATGAGTTGGGTACTTAGGTAGATCTTAATACAACCTTTTATCCTATGACTGATCTATAATTGGAGTGGACTATTTAGGTTCTCAGGGACATTCTTTGTGCCTATGTTAAGGATTTTGGAGGTCAGTAGGCATAACACTTAGATTTGGTAGAGTTTGCATATAATATTAGCAACCATTCAAGAATTGAGATGTCACCTTTTCAGGATTTGTATGGTACACAATGTCGTTCTCCGATTGGTTAGTTTGAGACCTCCATAATTAAGGCTCGTGGTACTGACTTGATTTAGGAGAATTACATAGGATCAGGGTGATTTAGTATAGATATAGGGAATCTCAACATAGGTAAAAGGCTTATGCAGATCATAGAATTCGTGCCATGAAGGGTGTGATGAGTTTTGGGAGGAAATGCAAGCTCCGCCCAAGATATATTAGACCCTTTAAGAATTTTAGGATAGTTTGAGAGGTGGCTCTGATTTAGCCTTAACCCCAGATTTTTCTGTTGTCCATCCGATTTTCCATGTTTTTATGTTGTATAAATATATTCTTGATCAGTCTCATGTTATTTGATAGGAGCCAGTTCAGTTGGATAAGTTGTTGACGTTTGTGGAGGTGTTGGGGATTATAATAGCCATTGAAGTCAGACAATTGCGTGCTAGAGAGATTCCTGTAGTTAAGGTTCAGTAGAGTCACCAACGAGTAGAGAAGGCTACTCGGTAGATCGAGAACAAGATGTGGACCTAGTATCGTCACCTATCCGATGCATCAGATACATCCTAATCCTTTACTTTCACAGACTAAAGTTCTTTTAGTAATGGCTATTGTAATGAGCCTCAAAGTTATTTTCTGTATTTTATCCTATTTTTCTATTTAAATATTTCCTATAGATTCCCCAATTCATTTATGACTTCTTTAGAAATGACAATTCGATTACCGGGTAGTTTTTTGGGTTTTTATAGCAAATTAACTATTTTGAAGTCTTTGTTGGTTCAAATTGGTTGCCCGGCAAAAACTTTAATCAAACAACCTGTATGCCAATTCTAATATTTCTAATAGCTCTAAACCATCAATTTTAGGTTTGGTGGACTGTTGGTCTGGGTCCCGATGCTTCTATACTCATGTTGGACTATACCAGACACCCTAATCCTACATTTATTTTAGGTTTTCTAGACCCTTGGTCTACGTACCAATCTACAAGACTCTACGAGACACCCATATTACCCACTTCTTAACTAGGGTCAAAACGGACACTCAAAATATATTTTTGGAACAGATGGGGAAAACTAGAATTTTAATCCAAAAATATATTTCCCAAGATTAAAGGATCCCATAGGAGAAAAAACAACTAAAAATGAGTTGAAAATGGAGTTTTAACTGAAGAAACACTAATTCGGGCCTTTCGAGCCCAAATCTCTAAATTCCACCTTTGAATCTAAGTTTAGGTAAGATTTAAATGATAAAAATCAAATAAAAACAATTGAAATAGGGATTTAGAGCTTAACCAAACTTAAAAATGGAAGAAAATATCCAAAAACTTGAACCCTAAGCTCCAAGGCTTAAAATGGTGAAAAAATCTCAAAAAATGGGGATGTAATCCACCCAGCATCGCCTAAGAGACTATTTGGCCGCTTAAGCACTGGTTAAGAGAAATTTGTCTTTTAACTGATGCCCACCTTGTCGAATAAGTGACTTGGCTGCGGCTTAAGCGAAATGCATTGGGTATACCAGTGTTGCTTAAGCGACCCGACTATAGCTTAAGCAACAATGGCCAAAGCGATCTTGGTGTTTCTTAGGTGACACTTTGTCTATTAGGTTAGGTCAGTTAAGCGACCAAAGAATCTTTTAAGTGAGTGCACTAGCTAATTGGTGGAGTAGCTGTAATACCCCACAAAATCCTCTTCCAGTCTGACCGTTAGAGCATATTTGGTAAAGCAAAAATTCGAGTCAAAATATTTAAGAAATATCCTCCCAAGTATTAAATACTTTTAAATCATGTCCTAATCTATTTTATCATGAATTAAGATAATAGAGGTCGGTCCCCTAACTCATGAACGAGTTGAAAACTTTCCTATCGTTCAAGTTTTAGTGACCGACAAAATTTGTGTCAAATTCAATCGACCATTACTAGTTGTATATTAATTACTGGGTGGTTTTATATATATCAACTCAAATATCATTGAATTTAATTTTCAACGATACCAATTTTGCCTAAATCCGATATCGGAGCAAAGAGTTATGCCCATTTTACTCCAGCATGTCAAGCTGGAAAATGGTGACGACGTTTCTGATGGGCTATCACGTTTCTGACGTCCTTTTTGATGACGTCGTCGCATTCTGATGACATTTCTGATGACATCGTCATCCCTGGGCAGAAAATCAAGAATTTGGAACCCTTTTGTGATGACCATTCGTGACGGCCTATCACGAACCTAACGGCCTGTCACGGATGGCATCAAGTATATTTATCCAGCAATTCAAGGGAATTTTTGCAAGGTTATTTTGGTCATTTTCTATCCTTTTTGAGACTATAATTATGAGGAACCCTCATTGAAATCTTAATTCAATCATTTTCTTTTTCAACTCTCTCAAAAGAGTATAACTAGGGTTTCAATGAAGAACCATAATCTTCCAAAAATCATCTATAAATCTTTAAGGTTTCTTCAAGAATCAAGCTCCTCATAGTGTGGGCTTCAAGAATTTATTTATTTCAAGTGTGGATAAAGTTTCAAGCACTAAAGTTCATCCAATTTCAAAGGTTAAGGTATGTAGATGTTGATTCTTGGGTCAGTTAAAATAGATGTTTAATGTGTTTTTCATTTTCAATTTATGTTTGCCTACAAAATTTATGAGCTTTGACCCTAGTATGTGGAATACATGTGATGTTTGTGGTAGACCCTCTTGTAGTTGTTTTTTCATGTGATGTGTTTATGACTTTTGGGTGTAGAAATGGTTGAATAAATGAAGAACGTTCCCCATAGATTTGATAAAGAGGTTAGGTGAAGCATAAGGGCTGCTATAGTATGTTGAATAGGAAACTCTAAATTGTGAGCTAGTCCATGCATGTCTAGTGTTTAATAAAATTCCTTAGTGAGTGAAATGTGACAAGATAACATGAAATCCACAAGTAGGTGTAAAATCGGTCATGTCTAGTTGTTGTTCAAAGACCCTAGGGAACAAAGAAACAAGTCAAGATATGATGGTTGTAAATTCCCCAATTTTGTGCTCTTTGATATATGCTAACCTTTTTATACATGACAAGTGGTTAGCAAGTAAATAGTGACGTGTTAGTATAAAGTTTCCCCCAAATCAAGTGATATCCAAATACATGACAAGACCGATATTGGTATGAAGTACTTGATGTAAGATAGCGTTGAATGGGGTATAATCTAATAGCATGTCTTCCCTAGGCTAGTAAATGATGATGAATAGAGGTCTATGTTTCCTAAATGCTTAATGTGATGTCCTAAGGATTTTGAAAGGGAAAATATGTTATGATGCCCAACTACTTAAAGTGATTCTTTAATGATTGTGATAATTCATGAATGATTGTAATAATGAATGAATGATCGTAATGATGAATGAATGATGGTAGTGATGAATGGATGACCGTGATGATGCATGAATGATTTGTGATGAAGAATTATTATGTCTTACTTTTATGTTATCGAGTCCTGGGGGTATTTATACCCAAAAATAGAGTTGTTGTCTATAGCCTGTGTCAGTTTCTCAATAATACTAATAGAACCATGATTCTCAGAACCCAGTGAACTATACAACTCTGTTTCTTCAGAAAAGTGCGAAGCTTAATAAAGCTCGATGATCAGTGTTTGATTCAGTTCAGTCAGTGTTCAGTTGAGAATTCAGTTCTGAGTCTTTCACTTGGGAGTAGAAACTAGCACCGAGCGAGCTCAAGGATGAGATCTCACCTACTAGTAGATGGTATGATTCTTAGAAGCAATCCTTGTGCTCCATAACTATGTAGCCAGTGTAGGTTAAGACATCACACCTATTAGTTGAGGGTGGATGAGAGACATCATACCTTCTAGATGAGGGTATATGAGCAGGCTTGACCTGTAGATGAGGGCGTCACCATTCTTGTTTGAGGACCTACTAGTTGAGGGTCACATAGAGTTGTCTGTACCAGTGGCATGGTAATGACACCCTTCAAACTGGGGCACAGTTAGACCCCACCTGTGGTAGGTCGGGGCATTTCGGTTTAGTGACTACTTCCCACAGTTTTAGTTTTAGATTTTGTCTCACTTTTAGAATTAGTCTTCAGAAATCAGGACTGTCAGATACAGTCATCTATCTTTAATAGGAACTCAGATAGTTCCGTTGATTCATGGACCTTCCTGGAAGATAAGCTTGGCCACACATACAGTTCATTCATATCATATTAAGAGATATGCCATCAGACAGGCTTGATCATAGTATCAAATTCTTATTGAATATTCCTATCGTCAGATTCAGATATAATCATACTTCTTATCATTGATAATTAATTATAGAATAATCTATTATCAAAAGTGATCTTTAATCCTATCAGTCGAAACCAGTAAGTCTAAGAATTCAGTCATTGATGTAAGCACATCTAAATCCTCAGATATCATTATCAGATGAGTCAATGATTCAGTTTCTCAGTGTCAGTAGTGAGTTCAGTCTGTAGTAAAGTGATATCTGAGTTTCAGTATCTAGAGTTGCAATAATTTTGTTCATGTTCTATGCATTCGTGTATGTGTTCTCATGCGGCATTTTCATGATTATTCAGTTTAGATATTGCACATACATGAACCTTTGCATTAGCATACCCCGTCTACATACTCGCTATATTTTTGTACTGATGCATTTGCACTATGGTGTTTTATTTGACACCATAGGTTCAGAGGCACATGATCCAGTTTATCCTCAGCAGTTTGCTCCCAGTCAGTAATAGTAGCACTGAGTCCTCTTCTTTCAATGATGAGTCTCAGTGTACTACTATTTTTTCAGACTCTGTTTATTTTCTATTGGCGGATTTAGTTGGGGACATGTCCTATCAACTCCATAGTTCAGACAGTTTCAGGCCTTTCAAACGGATGTATCAGTATTCAATTTTCTGTATTATAAGTATGTATAGATGTGTTGAACCTTATGGCAAGTTTTCGTATTTTTTCTGATATTATGTAGTGTACTGGTACAGATATCAGTAAAGGGTAAGGTTGTGGTCCTTCGGGTCCATAAGCACCGTGTGATGTCTCGGGATGGGATCTTGGAGCATTACATAGCTAAAAACTTGGAGAATTCCATGTCTCTGCATACCCCTCGGGATTTATGCGAAATTTCGAGTATGCAAATGAAATATGCTACACCACTAAATTCTATGTTCCGTAGTCAATGGTGATATGAATGTTTTTGAAAACATCTTTTTGACAAAATTAACTCTCGAAAGACAATTTTGAACTTTCCAAACTATGGATAAAAATAAGATTTTAAAGTTGTGAAACCACACCAACCTTGGTACAAATTTAAAACTGATGTTTTGGATCTTTTGGCACAGTCTATTTAGCAATCTCACAGATAGATCAAAAGATGTTAACCAAAGTCATTTTATCAGCCTTTCAGACCAATAAAACCCACAATCACTGAAATATGTTGTGAACCATGCCTATAATCTCCACACCCTAGAAATACCATGATGCAACCACGGGGAGGGGTAAAATAGTCAAATCACACTGAAATAAATATTTCACATAAATATTAAAAAATCCAGTCATTGCAGCATCTACCACTAAGAATCGAACTAGTCCTCAAACTAAATATAATACAAATACCTAAATGAACAAAACACTAAGGATAACTCATGCATATCACACTCAACCTCCTAAGTAGGCTCATCTATAGGTCTATGTATCCACTACACCTTAATCACCAAAATATTCCTAGAGCATTAATGTCTAACATCCCTGGATAGAATTGAGTTAGGCTCATTAACAAAAGACAGTCACTCATCTAACTAAATTGAATCCCAAAGAATGACAGGAGACTCATTTGGAATGTAATGCATAATCATAGAAGGCTAAATACATCTCCAGTCCCCTCAACATGGCATGAACTTTCACTTTATCACCACAAATTGACAACTTTCATTTTAAGAACCTAAATCACCTACAAAATGTGTCATTTTGGCACTCTTTTGCAGCAGATTTGGTGTGTGGGGTTCACTCTCTCCCACAGGGATGAAACAACCAATTAATTTGTGACAACTTATTTAAATTGCAACATAATTATATGTATCCACAATTATTATTTTTTTTAAAGAGAGAAAAATCATCATCATCTTTCCACCCAACCCATCTTCTTTATTTGAGGTATTTGCAGCCTTGCCGATGCAAGAATCTTATTGGGATCAACGAAATCTCATGTTTCTTGAGTTTTATTGACAAATGTATGCCTTAATTTCTTCGAAAATTAGAAAATTAATTAACAAGAAAAACATGGGTACTTTTGGGGTTTTGCTACCCAAACTATATTTTAATAAAATTCTTTAAGGGTTTTATGATATTGGTACAATATATTACTTTTCATGTAAAAATTAGTAACTCAATTTATTAGTTTTTATAAATATATTTTTTGATAAATTTTGTTTTCTTCACTTTTTAGATTATATTGTTAGAAGTGATATGGAAAACATGGCTAGACTAAATTGTTACTGAATTTACTGAGTTCTATTAATTGATGAAATACCACTTAATGAGTTTACTGTGGTCTAAATATAATACTGAACTAGAATGGACTAGTAAAGAGTCTATTGAGTGTTTCTTGAGTCCTGTAACTGACTGATAGTACTACTAATCGTGACCCAACTGAGATTATCGAGTTACTGAAACTGGCTCTAAGTACATAGTTAAATTGTCGGGTATTAAATAGCTCCATGACTCGATAGCATGAAAGTAAATCATAACATAGTCTTGAAAAACATAATCATGTGCACTTGGTCACAATTCATTCATGGAGGCATTTTATCAAAAACTTTCATGATACAATTCTCACATAAGCCGACATGACACAATTTCTTTCTCTTATTTATTCACATGAGGAATTCATCAAGAACATAATGATCATGATACGTGTACATAACATTTAACACAATTAAACATCATAAATAAACTCCAACTTTACAATTTCAAGGGTTCAACATGGATTCACATGATATTACATATATATCATCTAATCCCACATGAAACATACTATAAAACATGGATTAAAATCCTAATTTACCATTATAAACATGAATATAATCAAACCCAACATGAAATTCATGAAATCCATACAATTGAACTTTTAAAATAGTTTGTTGGACTCCATGGGTGGAAGGAACCTTGGATGAAAATTTCATATATTTTAATGCCCCAATTTTCTGAACTAGAATGCTACACGGTGCAAATGACCCTGAAGGACCACAAGCTAACCCATGACTAATATCTGTACCTATACACTGCATAATATATGACTATAAATGTGGAAACATCAATTGAAAGGCCATAAGTTTAAATACTGAATATAATCAGAATAGTAACAATGTCTGAATAAAGTCATATAACAATACAAAAACAAAATCAAAATAGCAAAGTCTAAATCTAGTCTGTAATCTAGTCTAAAAGCCTCTAACTATCTGAATTAGGGAGTGGAAGTAACATATCTCCAACTACCTCCCTACTACTAAAAGCCAAACTAAAATACTGAAGTAATAAAGTAGTAATTATGTCCTCAAAGAATGAGGACTCACTACTAACTCTGAATACTAAAATGTACAATACAATTGCTGCTCTGGAACTCGAACCTCTAAACCAATGGCGTAAAATAAAGCACCATAGTGCTAATGCGACAGTACGATTTAATGTATTAAGTCTACTAGTAAGGTAGGCTAAATACAAAGGGTTTATATGCATGAACAATGTTGAATAATATGAACGTGAGAATACATATATGCATAAGTCACTACAACTGAACTCGTGGTTATACTAACTACTGAGTCTAAATGCTGACAACATGAGTGCACTGATACTGACATACTTAATGACTGAGATCACTGATATTAATATGTAAGTCACTACTAGGTCAGGAACTGATTCTGCATTACTGAATAGATGGATGACTATTTCTGATAGTTTGAATTATGAAGAATGGGTCTGATTGACTATGTTTAACAGTCCTAAATTAAATACTGATAACGTGAGTTATGATGACTGATATAACTGATATGACTCTGATGATTAGAATAACTGATATAACTAATACAGAGTGACTGTATCGAATAGTGCAAGTTCTGATGGAACTATCTGAGTTCCATTCTATATGTAGTAACTGAATCTGAGATTAGTCCTATCTAGCGGGTGATCTCTGAGTATAATGATAACAAAGATGATTTGACTTAGTATTCGATCAGTCCTACCTAGTGGATGATCTCTAAATCTGATAATACTAATACAGATTTTCCATAGTTGAGGTCAGTCTTATCTAGTGGGTGATCCTGGAGTATATTGATAATGATAGGGATTGACTACATCTGACAGTCCTAAATCTGTAAATGAAATTGTGTGATGTATTCAGCTTACTAACATTTCTCTTTCTAGCTAGACTGGGTCCAAAATGTAACCCCAATTAGATGGATGTCAGTATCGCGCCACTATTATAGACAACTACTGTAGAGTTAATCTTAATCTAGTGGGTGACCCCTAGGATCAGTTTTATATATTTAAATATAATAACGGGTGATCCATGAGTATGTCAGTGCTATCTAACGGGTGACGTCTCATATCTACGCTGGATACATTATTTTGGAACTTAGGGATTACTTCTAGAGATATCAGTCTTATCTAGAGGGTGAGTCCCCATCCCTAGGCTCGCTCGATGATGAATCCTACACCCATCTAAAAGACACTAAACTGATTAACTGAGCTGAATAGATTAACTAAGCTGAACAGATTAGCTGAACTGAACTGATTAGCAAAACTTATACTATTGGTATAGTTTAGCAGAGCTAAATTGAGTTTACTGAGTTCCGTTGACTGATGAAATATACTGATTTATGAGGACTGAATGAGAGTACTGTAGTTACTGAGATTTTACTTGGAATATTGAAATCACTAAGATTACTAAACTACTGAGATTTTTGAGATTTCCTGAGTCACATGGTTGATTGAGTTCTATGGATTATGGCTTGGCTGAGAGTATCATGAAACATGAAATGGCTCTAGGCACACAACTAAATTGTTGGGTACAAGTACCCCCAGGACCCGATAAAAGGAAACTGACAAAACATGACTTTTGTCTTCTTGAACACATGACCAATAGTCATAATTAAAAATACCATAATTTGGGGATTTCATACTACACATTGTTCTTAAAGTCTTATAAATAGAAGAGAGCGCACATAATAATATGCCATAAGTCCATAAATCTAGTTTAATGAACATTCCATCATCAATCATGATGCTTAACAATATCATAGAAGTCATTATTTTTCATAAGGGTGTAGCATGCATTTGTCATTGAGGTCATAATTCGACTATAATACGTGACTTCTAGTATTTTAGGAACTTCATCAAACACCTTACATGAACAACTAAGGCATAGGTGTAATCAACAAATTATTCATCATGAACAACCAAACTTATATCTTTCCAACTCATATGATATCATATATTCTTAAAACCACATAATAATTCAAAACTAGGAATCATTCAACATCAACAACATGAACATAATCTATTCAACACATAAATAACATAATATAGAATTTAAAAAAGTGTTCTTGGATTTTATGGATTAAGGAAATCGATGAATGAAAACTATGCATACCTTAGGGATTGAATCTTGAAAGAAAATTGACCTTTATTGAATGTTCTTAGATTGGGAATCTTAATTCTTGAATATATCATGGAGAGTGTGATGGGTATTGAAGTTAATTGAGAAGAAACCCTAAGTTTGTTCTTGGGATCAAAGAGGGTTAAGAGCTTTTGAAACTAAAAACCAATAGCTACCTACGTGCTTTTGGTGTTTTATGTCATGGGGGTAAGGTGTAGGATGACAAAAATACCCCTATAAAATTACTTCCTAGTTGCTGAAATTATCAGCTGACGACCAAGGTTGATAAGCCGTCAGATCTATGATAGCCCGTCACCACAAGTCGTCACCTAGGAGCTGAAATTGATGGGTTGCTGTCTATGCTTAATGACATGGCTGATAAGTCATCAGAAATGTGATATGACATCATGTATGTCATCAAAAATGTGATAATCCATCAGACAGGTCGTCAAAAATATGATAAGCTGTCAGACAGGTCGTCACTCAGTTTCCAGGCAGATATGCTGGAGTAAAGTAGTTATAACCTTTTGCTGTGGTATCGTATTTTGGTAAAATTGGTGTCGTTAGAAATATAATTCAATTATCTATCTTTTTTCGGGCCATGATGTCAAACATTCATAGTATAATGAGATATATTCTCATTTGAAGATGACTGTGGTAATATCCTTTCCAAGAATTCAATCGGTAAGGAACGTTTTGATGCGTCAGATAGCTGGGAGTTATTTGAAGCCTTACTATACATCTAAATTACTCATAAAACTATAAAATAATCATGATGTAATATGCATGAGATTGAAATATGGTGCTAATATTGGTTTGGATTTTTTTGGGTATTCCAATATCTCCCCCTTGAGAACATTCGTCCTCGAATGAGACTGACTGAGATGGGAGGAATGATAGACCAAACATAAACTGAGCGAGAATAACTAAAACATTATCTACTGACTAACGTGACTGATAAACTAACTATATCATACTTAACATGCATATTTGATGCATGTGTAATTTATTCTTGAATGCATGCCTGAGGTTTCTAATAACTGAAGTTCTCGTAATGAGAATGCATATCTAATGCATGATTATATAACTAAACTGGCATATGTAGCATGACTGAATATGCAATGGTACTTGATATCAAGTTCATGATGTAATCGTAAATAAGGAACTAAATAAGTTTAAAGAGAACTGTTACCCTACACGAGAATAATAATGAGCCTAAGATCGATTACTAAACATGCATGAGTGAAAATATGACAACATAACTGAGTCTGATATGGAACATATGAACTGAATTGAGCTTCTGAATACATGGCGTACATCTTAGGTTGGGATTTTAAGGGTCAACTTATAAGTACCCTATACTCTAAACTGGATTCATTATGCAAAAAGAAACTGAATGAGTTAATCCATAAGAGCATTAAGGGTTTATGAGGTATCTCCCCCTTGGGAAACTATGTCCCTCTAGGAACTCTCACCTTGCGGAGACACTGGCGATGCCGAAGGCAACTACGAACTAAATTATAACTGAACCTCGAGAGTCTGAAGCTAATGCATTATGCATAAACTGAACTGAACGTGAAATTACATGGAGGTTCTACCTTGGAATAGTTACATTCCCTATGACTTCGGATAGCATGAATAGATTCAAGGATTAGAAAAAAAAACTATACCAATCAGATTGCTTGATTGCTAAATTGACTTGCTAACTTTACTAGCTAACTCGTGTTGAAACATAAGCTCAAAGAGAGAAAGAGATCTAACAATGCATACCATGAACATGAAATACTTATAATGTACCTGAATCTAGGTCAAGGAAACTTTCTGGATTATGACGGGTCTAAAGTGCATAAAGTCTATTCTAACGCTGACCACTCTTGGTGCCCTGCTGAAGCAAATCTTTACCCCTCTATGCTAGAACTCTACATTCTCATATCTTGTGGCCTAGCTTGCCATACCTAAAGCATACATCATTGCCTGCCCTACATGCACCTAGTGAATCCTACCACACTCTTCACAAAGCGGATAGGTAAGACTCCTATTCTCACTACCTTGGGCCTCGGACCCTGGCGCCCCATCATGACGGTCATTCCTGGACATGGGTACTAGTGCACTAGCTGAGGATGGAGCTGGGACTAAAAACTTCTGACTTAGGTTGACCAAAGATAAAACTACCTATCCTTTCTCTCTTACTCTGTCTCTCCACTAGAATGAATACTCTTTTACCATCATATTGCCATGTCTGAGGTTTTTTCAATTCTAGAACCTTTGCCTCTCTCCGCTCTTGGGGAAAGAATCCATTTAAAAAAGTCATGGTAAATTTGTCCTACTCTACAGGACCTGCCTTATCTCACATTTAAGACTTTCACTACTTGTACCAAGTATGAGCCATATCTTGCAACTGATATGTGACTAACTTAGCACTCTCAATAGTAGTTACTTCATGATATCCATCACCTTCTGAATTTGGTCAATGAATTTCTGAGAGTCTTCGTCTGACTTTGACCCGAAGAAGGATAGGGGGTCATTTGGGTGAAGTGCCAAATCCTAGCTACAGCTGAATTGACAACTGGGTTGGCCAAAATGACTACTGGCCATTTATTCTGGGCTGCAACAAACAAAGCAAGAGTGGTGAATACGGATCTAAACTCTGCTTGAGAAATATGTTCGCCCAAAAGATCTTCGGGCTGAGTAGCTGGCTTGTTTCTTCTCTTCGGAGGCATGTTCTGAAATAAAGAGAAGAACAGATTAGATTGAGAGTTTAACTTGAGATTATGCTCAAGGACTTGACATGAATACTAAATGAAAGGAAACTGTTCCTGAAACATCTTATAGCCTCCTGCACATAAATATGGCGCGCAAAACAGCCATGTACAAGACTCCACTAGATATGGTTTTCAGACTTCCTAGGGCTCTATTGAATCTTTGGCTCTGATACCAAGTTTTTAATACCCTAATTTTCTAAACCAAAAAAGTACACGGTGGCCAAAACCCTGAAGGACCATAAGGTAACCCCTGACTGATATCTATACCTGTACACTACATAATATATAACTATAAATGCAAAAACATGAACTTAAAGGCCATAATGTTCAATACTGAACATAATTTGAATAATAATAATGTCTGAATAAAGTGGTATAATAATTCTAAAACAAAACCAAAATACAGAAGTCTGAATCTAGTTTCAAAGACTCTAACTATCTGCAGTAGGGAGTGGAACGAACATGCCACAAACTTACTCCCGACTATTAAAATCCAAACTAAAATACTGAATTAATAAAGTAGCAATCATGTCCTTGGACAATGAGGACTAATTGCTAACTCTGAATGCTAAAACTTGCAATGCTACTGCTGCTTTAGAACCCTTGCCTCTAAGCCTATGGCGTAAAATAAAACACCATAGGATGAATATGTCAATATAACTGAATGTACTTAGTATACGAGTGAGGTAGGCTAAATACAAAGGGCTTATATGCATGACAATGTTGACTGATATGAACGTGAGAATACATATATGCAAAAGTTGCTATAATTAAACTCTTGGTAATATTGACTATTGAGTATGAATGCTGACAATATGAGTGTACTAATACTGAGATACTCAATAATTGAGTTCACTAATATTAATAGGTAAGTCAATACTAATTGAGTAACTGATACTGCATTACTGAAAAGATAAACGAATATTTTTGACAGTTTCGATTATGAATAACTAGTTTGATTGATTGTGTCTAACAGTCCTAAAATTGAATAATGATAACATGAGTTATGATGATAGATATAACTGATATTGCTATGATAATTGGCATAATCGATGTAACTGATACTGACTGACTTTATCTGACAGTCTAAGTTCTGATGGAACTATCTCAGTTCCATTCTATATGAAGTAACTGAATCTGAGATCAGTCCTATTTAGTGGGTGATCTCTGAGTATAATGATAACAAAGATGATTTGACTTAGTCTGAGATCAGCCCTACCTAGCGAGTGATCTCTAAATCTAATGATACTGATACTGATAGACCATAGTTGAGGTTAGTCCAATCTTATGGGTGATCCTAAAGTCTATTGATAATGATAGGGAATGACTGTATTTGATAGTCCTAAATCTGTAATTGAAATTGCAGGATGTATTCATCTAATCGAGATGCCCCTTTCTAGCTAGTCTGGGGTCCAACCTATTACCCCAGTTTGAAGGGTGTCAGTACCGCGCCACTGGTAAAGACAACTGCTGTGGAGTTAGTCCTAATCTAGCGGGTGACACCAGGGATCAGTCCTATATATTTAAATATACTAATGGGCTATCCCTAAGTGTGTCATTCCTATCTAATTGGTGACATTTCATACCTATGCTCGCTACGTAATTCTTGAACTTAGGGATTGCTTCTGGGGATCTCACTTCTATCTAGAGGGTTTGTCCCTATCCCAGGCTTGCTCGATGCTGAATCCTACTCCCATCTAAAATATACTAAACTGATTAATTGAACTAAACAGATTAACTAAACTGAACCAATTAGCTAACCTAAACTGATTAGCTAAATTGATAATAGTGGTATAGTTTAGCGGAGCTGAACTGAGATTTCTGAGTTCCGTTGACTGAGAGAATGTACTAATACCTACGGACTGACTAAGAGTACTGCAGATACTAAGATTTTACTTGGAATACTAAAATCACTGAGATTACTAAACAACTGAGATTTCCTGAGTCATATAGTTGACTAAGTTCTATGGATCATGGCTTGACTGAGAGTATCGTGAAACATAACATAGCTCTACTCACACAGCTAAATTATCAGGTACAAGTACCCGCAGGACACGATGGAAGGAATCTAACAAAACATGACTTTTCTCTTGTTGAACATATGAACAATATTCATATTTCAAAATACAATAAGTTGGTGATTTCATACTACACATAGTTGTCAAAGTATTATACATGGAAGGGAATGCGCATAACTACATGCCATAAGTCCATCGATCTGTTTCATGAACATTCCATCAACAATCATGATGCATAACAATATCATAGAAGTCATTATTTTCATAAATGTGTAGCATTTATTTGTTAGTTAGGTCATAATTCAACTATAATACATGACTTCTAGTCTTTTAGGAATTTTATCAAACACCTTACATGTACAACTTAGGCATAGTTGTAATACACAAATTATTCATCATGAACAACCAAACTTACATGTTTCCAACTCATATAATATCATATATTCATAAAAACACATAAAATTCAATTTGGGAATCATTCAACATTAACAACATGAACATAATCTATTCACCACATAAATAACATAACATTGAATTTAAAAGAGGTTTCTTGAACTTCATGGATTAAAGGAATCAATGAAAGAACACTACACATACCTTAGGATTGAATCTTGAAAGCAAATTGACCTTTATTGAATGTTCTTAGATTGGGAATCTTAATTCTTGAATATCTTGTGAAGAGTGTGATAGGGTCTTGAAGTTAATTGAGAAGAAACCCTATGTTTATTCCTGGGAAAAAAAAGGTTAAGAGCTTTCGAAACTAAATACCAATAGCTAAGTACTTGTTTTCGGTGTTTTATGTCGTGGGGGTAAGGTTTAGGGTACGGAAAAAAGACCAAAATTTCCCTATGAAATTACTTCCCAGTTGCTGAAATTATCAGTTGACGACCAAGGGTGATAAGCCATCAGATCTGTGGTAGCCCGTCAGCCCAGGTCGACACCTAGGAGCTGGAATTGATGGCTTGTTGTCTAAGCATGACGACATGGCCGATAAGTCATCAGAAATATGATAAGACATCCGATAGGTCATAAAAAATGTGATAAGCCATCAGACAGGTCTTCAAAGATGTGATAAGCCGTCAGACAGGTTGTCACTCAGTTTCCAGGCTGACATGCTGGAGTAAAATAGGTATACCTTTTTTCTCTGATATCGGATTTTGCCGAAGTTGGTATCACTAGAAATATAATTCAATTATCTATCTGTTTGTGGGTCATGATCTTAAAATTTCATAGTATAACGAGAGATTCTTATTTGAAGTTGACTATAGCATTATCCTTTCCAAGAATTCAATCGGTAAGGAATGTTTTGATCCGTCGGATAGCTGGAAGTTATTTGAAGCCATAATATACATATAAATTAGTCAAAAAACTATAAAATAATCATGTTGTACTATTCATGAGATTTGAAATATGTCGCTAATATTGGTTTATTTTTTTTGTGGTATTACCCATACCTTAGTTGGTGAATTCTTGATAATTAATGGTGGAATCTGAAGCCTTGAATTTGAATTTAATTTACCTAAAATTTTTGTTCTTCAACAATTTCTGAAAGAAAGTATATAATTTTCTAAAAGGGGGCTAAATTTCGTGTTATGGGGGCTAAAGTGCGTGGGAAAAAGAGTTAATTAATCTTGAGGACGATGCCATTTAATGATTGGAAATTGTGTTATCGACGCGTAGATAGACGCACCGCATTATTAACATCGATGTGATGACCAACGTACCGCATCAAGTCCACATCGGTTCACTAGAATTTTTACTTAGCTAAGGGAAAAATTATCTATCGATGCGATAGACGACGTGACGTATTGATATCGCATTGACTAATTGTTTTTGTCACTCGAACATAGTCTAAAAGAGGTCCAAAAAATTTGAAACTTGTTTGGGAACTCATATTGAACTTCCTAATCATGAACTAACTCAAATGTCAATATTATATGGACAAAAAGGTTATAAAATAATATATCCAACTTTCGAAGGATAAAATAATACTAAGTCTTAATACATAGCTAGAATTTTCTAAGTTTTGGACCCCTTTAACAAGCTTGAAGGACTAAATTAAGCTTTGAATTTTGCTAGATCTTACATTATCTCCCACTTGGGAATATTTTTCCTCGAATGAGACTGACTAAGTTGAGAATACTGTTAGACTGAACTTACTTAGTAGACATGAATATCTGAAACATGATTATCTTACTGAGATTACTGATATACTAAATTTCATAATAAACATACAAATCTGATGCATGAGTACATGAATAAGTTGTTTGATGAATAAATGACTGAGATTACTGATAAGATGAGTTCCTTATACAGAACATGCATATCTGATGCATGAGTACATGACTGAATATGCAATGGTAACTGATACCAAGTTTGTAATGGAAATCTGGGCATAAAACTGGCTAATCTTAAGGAAAACTATTGCCTTTGGCTGAGTCTGAGTTTATGGAGAATAGGTGGGGATACTTGGTCTGCATATTTGCTTCTACTTCCCAAGTAGCTTTGTCAATGGACTGATTCTGCCAAAGAACTTTGACCAGAGGAACTTCTTTGTACCTCAGTCTGCGAATCTGATAGTCAAGGATTTTGACTGGAATCTCTTCATAAGAGAGGTTGTTCTAAATATCTATGCCCCCTAAGGGGACTATGACTGATGTCTCACCTATGCATTTCTTTAGCAAGGATACGTGAAACACTGGATGTACTAAAGATAGATCTGAAGGAAACTCAAGTTCATAAGATACCTTCCTAAAATGATTGAGAATTTGGTAAGGACCGACATATCGAGGACTGAGTTTCCCCTTCTTGCCAAACTGCTTCACTTTTTTCATAGGAGAGATTTTCAAGTACATCAAATCACCAGTCTTGAACTCGAGATCTTTTCTTTGCATATCTGCATACGATTTTTATTATTTCTGAGCTGTCTTAGGCGTTTCCCTTATCAACTGAACTTCTCTACAATATCAAATAAAAAGTCAGGACCTATCGCTGTGGCCTCCCCCACTTTAAACCAAGAAATGAGAGATCTACACCTTCTCCCATAAAGCACCTCAAACAAAGCCATTTGAATACTAGAATGATAGCTATTGTTGTATGCAAAATCAATCAAAGGTAAGTATTTATCCCACCTACTTTTAAAGTTTATCGCACACGCACATATCTTTTATAGTCTAAATGGTCCTCTCTGTTTTACCATCTGTTTGAGAATGAAAGGTCGTACTGAGATGAACTAGGGTACCAAGACCCTTCTGGAATGCCTTCCAAAAATAAGAGGTAAACTAGGTACCTCTATCTGAGATAATAGATAACCGAACACCGTGAAATCTAACCAACTTTTTAAAATTGATTTTTGCATAATTCTCAGTAGTATAAGAGGTATGGACTGGTAGTAAATGAGATGATATGGTCATTCTATCTACAAACAAGCAAACTGAATGATGTTGAGGACGAGTACGAGGCAAACCCATCACAAAGTTCATGTTCTCTTTTTCTATTTCTAGATGGGAATACGGAACTCCTGCATGGACCCACTGGGCTTCTAATGCTCAATTTTAACCTACTAACATGTTGAACACTTTGCCACAAACTATGCAATATCTCTCTTCATCCCACTCCACCAATATATCTCCCATAAATCATGATACATCTTAGTGGCACCTGGAAAAATATAGTAGTGTGCACCATGCACTTCTGTAAGAATTTGCTTCCTTAAGTAATTTACACCTGGCACACATAATCAACCCTGGTAGCACAATACACCATCTCCCCCTTAAAAGAAAACCTCCACTTTCTAATTTCTGACTAATTCTTTCAACTTTACTAAATTGGGATCCCTATCCTGCCTTTCCTTCACCTTGGAAACTAGGGATGATTCTAAACTAATCTGTACCCACACACTACCTTTTGGTGAATCGACTAAGCAAACACCTAGTTGGGCGAGCTGATGAACTTCCTGAGCTAACTTCTTCTTACCATCTTTAATATGGGCAACACTACCCATAGACACTCTATTTAGAGTGTCGGCCACTACATTGGACTTGCTTGAATAATACTGAACACTCATGTCATAGTATTTCAACAACTCTAACCACCTTCCCTGATAGAGGTTTAGATATTTTTGAAAGAATATATGCTACAGTATTTTATGATTAGTGAACACATCAACATGCACACCATACAAATAGTTCCTCCAAATCTTTAACGCAAACACTACTGCTGTAAAATCAATATCATGAGTAGGATAATTCTTCTTATGGATTTTAAGCTATCTAGAGGCATAGGATATGACTTTACGTCTCTATATAAGAACACACCCTAAGCAAATTCTAGAGGCATCACAATACATAACAAAGCTATCTAAACCATCTGGTAGGGTTAAAACTAGAGCTGTAGGGAGTCGAGTCTTCAACTCCTAAAAAATCTTTTCATAAAAATCTGACGAGTAGAATTTGACCTTATTCTGAGTCAGTCTGGAAAAGGGGATGCAATCGATGAAAATCCCTCAATACCTTTGATAATAGCCGGCCAAGCCCAAGAAACTCCTAATATCTAAAAAAGAGATGGCTCTGGGCCAGTATCTCAGTTCTTTAGTCTTTTGGGGATCAATTCTAATGCCATCACAAAAAATGATATGGCCTAGGAAATCTACTTAACCAAAATTTGTACTTACTGAATTTGGCGAATAACTGATGATTTCTAAGAGTCCTTTATACTATTCTGAGATGGTCTGCTTGGTCATGCTCACTGTGCAAGTAGACAAGAATATCATCTATGAAGAATATGACGAACATGTCCAAGTACTACTTGAACACATAATTCATCAAGTCCATAAAGGCTGTTCGGGCATTAGTAAGACCAAAAGACATAACTAAGAATTTGAAGTGGACATATCGAGTTGTGAAGGCTATATTTAGGATGCACATTCCCTTACCCTGAGCTGATGATAACCTGATTCAAGGCCTATCCTAGAGAAGTAGCTAGCACCCTGAATTTGGTTGAACAAGTCATAGATTTTTGGAAGAGGATGCTAGTTTTTGATCGTGACTTTATTTAGCTGAAGGTAGTCAATACACATTCTAAGAAAACTGTCTTATGCATGAATAAAACTGGTCCGCCCCACGGGGACACACTGGGTCTGATGAATCCCTTATCTAGGAGATCATTCAACTATTCTTTTAATTTTGTGAGTTCTAAAGGTTCTATTTTGTAAGGGGAAATAGATATAGGTTGAGTATCTGGAAGAAGGTCTATTTTAGAGTCAATTTCCCTTTTGAGAGTAATTGTAGGAAGATCTTTGGGAAACATATCTGCGAATTCATATGCTACTGATACTATTTAAGAGTAGGGATTTTTGAACTCGAGTCCTTGACTTGAATGAGATAGTAGATACATTCCTTAGATTTTATCTATCTCGCCCAAAGGTTAGAAATAAGTTGACCCCTAAGTGCTGAAGTACTACCCCTCCACTCTACGATGGGTTCACTCAAAAACTGAAATTGGATAATTTTATTTCTTTGGTTGACTAAGGCATAGGAAAAATGAAGCCAATCCATGCCATGAATTACATCGAAATCGGTTTCTCTAATTTAACTAAGTCTACTGAAGTGACTTTCTGAGATATCATAATTGGGCAGTTCATGGATTTACCCACTGGGGTAGAGACTGAGAAAGACTCTGCTAGAATTTTGAGACTAACTCCGATATTAATAGCTATATATGGAGTAAAAAAGGAATAAAAAACTCTTGGATATAGCAAGTCATAGACATATAAATGGAAAACTTGTAATGTAACAATGACCATATTAGGAGAACTTTCCTTATCCTATCAGGGATGAAGTGCATAGAGTTTGTTTGGGCGCTACCCACTAGTGATACTAGATGCGACACCCTACTGATTTGGGTGACCGGACTGAGCTGGGTGATGGTTATGCTAACTTTGAGAACGCACCTGTGGACAATATATGAACCTGTAGCCTTTCTTGCCACATTCAAAACACACATCACTTCCATCTCTGCAGTTACCCTGGTGGTTTCTGCCAAACTTCTAACAAATGGGATTGGTTCGGGCACTGCTAACACTACCCTAGGGTTTAGGGCCTTACACCCTATCCCTATTGCCATCTTTAAATTTTGACACAGCATCACTAGTTGAGTATGGAGCTGGAACTGATGATTTTAGGTAGGACTAAAAGTGATTCCCACCCTCTAACTTTCACTGAATAAAACTGAAACTATCTTTTTATCGCTCTCTTACTCTCCCTCTCCCTCTCTTTATTATTGGCGTTCTCTATCTACTGAGCATGGACCTTGAGACTGGATATGTACATCTCTTTAATGAGCATTGCAGTTCTACACTTTTTGACCATACTTCTAGACACCCCTGACACAAACTTACTCATCTTCGCACTGCTATCTACTATAACATGCGGGGCATATCTGTCTAATTGAGTAAACTTGAGAGAATACTCTTATACTGTCATATTGCACTTCTTCAGGTATATTACATCCAAAACCTTTGCTTTCCTCAACTCTAGCATAAAGAACTTACCTAGAAAAGAAACAAAAAACTCCTCCCATTCTATGGACCCTGCATCTATGACCCTCTCTTCTTTTAACTTTTTAAACACTGACGCTCTCAATGGCTATCACTCCAATAATATCTGCAACTTTTTACACCTGATCAAGAAATTCCTAAGAGTCCTCATCTGACTTAGACCTGGTGAACGATGGAGAGTTAATTTGGGTGAAATCCCGAATCCTGGAAGCAACAGTATTGGCCACTGGGTTAGCTAGAACAGTAGATGGGCATTTATTCTGGGCTACCATAGAATGAGCTAGGATGGTAAATATTGCTCTGAACTCAGCGTGGGATACATGCTCGCCCAGAGGATCTTGATGGATGGGCTGAGTGGCTGGCTGGTCTCTCGTTTATCTTCCCTAAATTCTCTTTAGAGGCATATTCTATAAATAGAAGAGAAACTTGGATTAGATTGAGAATTTAATTGGAGCTCATGCTCACTCACACGACATAAATGTTGAAAATAAGAAAACTTTTCCTAACACATCTCGTAGCTTCCTATCCATATGTCTGGTGCGCTACACATCCATGCACAAGACTCTACTTGATGCAGCTTTCATTCTTCCTAGGACTCCATTGAACCTTAGGCTCTAATACCAAGTTTGTAAAGCCCAGAGTCTGTAGCCAGGATGCTACACGGTGCTCATAATACCCAAGGACGACATGCTAACCCATGTTTGGTACCTACTGCAGTAACTTAATAATAAAATTATAACTTTACAGAAATAGGTATAAATTTGCATTAAGGTTCAAATATAAAATAAATACTGAATATGGTATAACAATACAAAAATTGAACAACAATACTGAAAACTGAATAACTATCTGAATATACTCTAGTCTAGAAAGCCTCTAAACTGCCTGAATTGTGGAGTTGATGGCACAAGCCCCCAAATTACTCTGACTAATAACAATGAACTAAAATACTAAAAAAACAACTATGTCCTCAAACTATGAGGACTCACCACTAACTCTGTCTGCTGAGAACCTGAGCTATAAAGAGTGCTCTGGAGTTCGTGCTTCTGAACCTATGATATAAGACATCATAGTGCAAAAGAAAAGCATGTGTCATTATTTTGAATGTACTGGGAAGCTCAATGAGGTAAGCTAAAATGCATGGGTTTATAAGAATGAACAATACTAAATGAATAACATGAGTATGACTGAATGAGAGTACATGTATGAATACATAGATTGTAATTGCACTTGTTATAACACTGAATAGTGAGTCTGAATACTTATTTACTAATATTTGAGTTTACTGATACTATATTACTAATAATTGAATGACTGTATCTGATAATATTTATTCTGTGGAACTATACTGTGTTTCGTACTGAGCTGAGTGACCGTAACTAACAATCCTGAATCTGTAGATTTGAATTGATTTTTATATTGAGACTGAATCTAAAACTGAGTCTATGTGAGATAATCATCAAACCGATATGCCCCTTTTTGAATATATTAGGGTCCAACCTGTAACCCTAGTTTGAAGGATCTCAATACCATGCCACGGGTAGAGATAGGTTGTGAGTTAACCCTCTCTGACCAGAAGCTCTTTTGTCAACCTTGCTGGCAAGAAAACTCGAATGAGATGTATAAACCCTTATAATATCTGGTAGGAACATATCTCAACCTATGCTGGCTACATAGTTCTGTAATGAAGGGATTGCTAGTAAATAAGCACTAAGATGATTTCTAGTCTGTACTAGGTTTAACTAAACCGTTCCTAAATTTACTAAATTCTGTTGACTAACGGAATACCACAGAATGAGTTTACTTTGGTTTAACTAAATACTGAACTAGACTGGGCTAGTACTGAGATTACTGAGTTTTTCCTGAGTCCTGTAACTGATTGAGAGTACTACTGATTGTGACATAACTGATACATAACTAAATTTTTGGGTAATAAATACCCCCAGTACTCGATAACATAATAGTAAATCATAACATAATCATAGAAAGCATAATCATGTACACTTGCTCACAACATATTTGTGGAGGCATTTTATCAAACACTTGCATAGTACAGTTCGTACATAATCTGGCATGACACGATTTCCTTATCTTATTTGGTTCACATAAGCAATTCATCAAGCAATTAATGAGCATGATACATGTACATAACATTAAACACAAGTAAACATCATAATTCTACTTTAACTTCATAATTTCAAGGGTTCAACATGTTTTAATATGATATTACATATATATTAATTAATCCCACATGAAACATATCATAAAACATGGATTAGAATCCAAATTAATTATTACAAACATGAAAATAATCAAACCCAACATAAAATTCATGAAATCCATACACTTGAAGTTTAAAAATAGTTTCATGGACTCCAAGGTGGGAAGGAACCATTGGATGAACAGTTTACATACCTTAGTTGGTAAATTCTTGAAAATTAATGGTTGAATCTGAAGCCTTAAATTTGAATTTAATTTACCTAGAATTTTTGTTCTTGAGCAATTTGTAAAAGAATGAATATAACTTGATAAAAGAGGGTTAAATTTCGTGTTATGGGGGATGAAGGACATGGGAAAAAGACTTAATTAACCCTGAGGACGTGGTCTTTTAATGACTGAAAACTGCATTATCTATGCGCAGACTGCCGTGCCACATCATTTGCGTCGATGCGATGACCAACGCGCCCCATTAAGTCTACTCGGTTCACTATAATTTGCACTGGGCTGAAGGAAAAATTATCTATCAACGTGATGGATGATGCGATACATCAATATTTCATTAACTCACTATTTTGGTCACTTGAACTTAGTCTAAATAAGGTCCGAAAAATCTAAAACTTTTTCGAAAACATGTATTGACCTTCCTGATCATGAACAAACTCAAATATTAATATTTAATGGATAAAAACGTCACAAAATAAGATTACCAACATTCGAAGGATAAAATAACACTAAGTTTGAATACTTAAATAGAATTTTATAAGTCTGGGACCCCTTTAAGAAGCTTAAAGGACTGAATTAAGCTAAGAATTTTGTGGGATCTTACACCCTCGTATAATGAGACTCACCAATTGAATAATTATAGGAAATGGTTATCAGAACTAGTCGTACTATTGGAGATGAACACCAAAACCTACATTATGATACAATTTAGCCACACACATATATATATGGTCAGTACTTATGGAATACATTAAGTATGCGGGGGTGAATACAATAAGTAATGTTGGAACTAAATGTACTTTCAAATCATACATGATAAGTGTAAATAGACTCATCATGATACTAAAATAAACTATAAAGTAAATTATCATAAAAGCATGAATAACAACAGACAATATGATAAACTAGGTGAGTCACTAAATTTATTTTATAAATTTGTCTTTTAGTATGGGAGATTATTATAATTAACATAAACCATGTGAGCTAGAATATAGTCCAATATTTTACCCATGTTGAGAGGGTTGTTCTATCCTTGCAAATAGTATAAAACCAGAACTAAACTAAAGTGATCACTAAACTGAGCCCCTAGGGGTAAGTAGACAATCTCTGGTGAGGCCCCATAAACCTATGGTGGCACGTAGTTTCTAAGAAATAGGATGCGCTAAACCCACATTCCCCTCTCGATGCAAAATACTCTTTCAAAAATATGTATGTACTGATGCTTATATTTATGAAATTAACCTTAAAGTAGCATATAGGTTTATTCACTAAAAAACAATAATGTTTCTCTTTATAAAATTATATTCATATGGAAACTCATGAAATTCATGTCTTATTTAAGATTATAAGATCAAAATTGACATCTGGATTTTACTATAACAATCTATAATTTGAAGTTGTAAAGCTAATCTTTATGTAAACTGAGAGAATAATGTTAAATACACATACTTTTACTTACAAAACGGATGGAATCATGCTGAAAATCATATACATTTACCAACTTATGGAATTTCATGTCAAAGTATTAAAATTCATCTCATAATGACAATCATACAAGTAAAAACATAAGTAAAGGTAAATTCTTCTTCAAACAGAACTTTCAAGAAGATAATAATGTCATAATATTGAAAACATGAATTATGGGTATAAACGCAAGTCATTAAATCCTTAAAACTCATGAAAAAATTAAACTTTTGGGTATAAGGATGAAAGGTTATCCTTTTTCCATCCCAACATACCTGGACTTAATGACAATCTTGAAGAAAACACAAATTGGAACCTTGGAAGCTTAAATTTTTTTAAAGAAATTTCTCTTTTCTGTTCTTGAGGGTTTTGGAGGAGAAGTATTATAAATTATTAGTTATGAGGGTGTGAATAGTGCGTAATAAAGTTGGGAACTTGTTTAATAGTTAAAATATAAAAAAATCCCCCAAAGAACTATACGAAAAATTGAAATTTGATATTTTTGCGTCCTTGGGCATGACACGCTCTTATTACTTCACTGCTAGGGCATGGCTAGCCCTTATCA
Source organism: Capsicum annuum (assembly GCF_002878395.1). Lineage (NCBI taxonomy): Eukaryota > Viridiplantae > Streptophyta > Magnoliopsida > Solanales > Solanaceae > Capsicum > Capsicum annuum. The sequence goes on along the minus strand of NC_061122.1, from coordinate 146,132,076 downwards.
TTACATCCCAGGGGTGTTGCATACCCTTATGTAGAACCCAACCAGCATGACACACCCTTATTTTTCCAAGTCAATGATTTTTGTATAAGGGTGTTCCATCCCTCCGTAGCACATCCAAAACATAGACTTTTATTGTTTTGGGGTCTCGAAATGCCTCAATATGTATTCCAAAATTTACAAACACTTCCTAATGGTCCCATAATCCTTTGTTTTCATAATTCAACTCAGAAAATTAGAATAAAATTTGAAGGAAGTATCAAAATAAAATCATTGAAATCTTAGGATCTAACAAGTTAGATACCAATTTGGATCACCAAATACCAATTGCAATCAAGTAATAGAACCAAAAAAAGGAGAAAAGGAATTTTGTTTCCTAATGCCATGTAGCCTCTACTATACCTGTTCTTTTCCGATGATACCTACGAACACATTGCTCTAATACCATCATTTTCACAACCCGAATAGTCATGATTCGTACCCACCCTAAAACTATGGCTGGAGAAATATTTAAACCAACTCTCACTAACCTATCTTCACAATCAAATTTCAAGCTCTGCTAACTTTATTAGTAATAATTACTAAGATATTATTATTTAGAAAAATAAAACTAGCAGCCTAAATTATCATCAATCCTAGAGTATAGTGCGAAAATCCTCTATTTATTACATCTTTAGGCCTGAAGTCATGGTACAGGAACAACTAAGACTATCTACATTCTAAAATCAAAATATTATCCAACAAATTTAAGAAGGTAAAATGATATCTTAGTCCCAAAACAAAGGACATAAATAGTAGCAAGATAATTTAATGGTTGCCCAATCATGGTTCTCACCCTTTGACCAATGTCTGATACTTCTAGCTAAAGTCGAGGTCTCATCTCAAATTCTAGAACATACATTGCACTCAATAAAAAGAAGAGCACAGGTAGCATTAGTGCATCAATAAGTACTCTAGGCATCATAGGATGACTCAATCCAACACTATGAAAATAATAAAAAAAATATATATGATTATAATCATCACAGAACTCATAATTAGAAAAAAAACAACACATATATAACTCTTAAATACTGGAGAGGAAAAAGCACATATTCTTATGTTTTAGATAGTCAATTCCATTAATAATTTACATCACAATATATAATTACAATTAAACATTCCATGCATATGAATGTATGTATATATGCAAGATGTGTGCATCATCTTAACCTCAACACATTATTTCAACATCATGAACATCATAATTTCAATATTTTCATCATCATAAACTCTTCATAGAAATATCATGAACATCATGATCTCAATATCATCAACTCTACATCAATGTTTATGAATATACAAATACAAATATCCAGTTCACATATATGCACAGAGTCAAGTAAGTCTAATTGATATAAAAAATTTGTAACCTACCTCAGTTCCTTGCTTGAAATCACCCTTAGGCAAGAATCTTGTCTTTTTTTTCTTGATCTATAACATCATCTTTACTTACCCAATTTAATTATTTTATCTTTTCTAATAACTAAGGATAATAATTAACAACTTTATTCATGAATTTGCCCTAGTTCATCATATTAGGTTTTCTACCCTTTAAATCCCATGAATACTACTTCATTTAGCATAAACAACTATGACTCTATTCCAAAAAGTATATACTAATACCCTAGGATCATTATCAAATAATTTTATTCACAATACTCATGATTTATACCATTTTCACAAATTAGAGATATACCTTAATTCTACTATGAATGATATTCTCATGACTATTAATGATTTTAAGAAGTAAATCAAGTTTCTAATGTAAGAAACTTACTCCAAAGATGACAACTCCAAAAAATGGTGGAAAATCACATCTAATAGAGACTTCTCATGTTTTTCTAAAAATAAGGAACAAAAGCATTGTTGGTTGAAACATTTCTTACATTTTACCACTACAGTGTTAACGTTACCACTACAACAATTCAAAATATAACAGAGGCTACCACTGCAGTATTACCTTTTTCCACTATAATAGTTATTTTTCCACTAATGCAATCTTGAGAAGGATCTTGAGGCCTTTCACCAAAGCATCATATTTTAGAAAAAATGCCTTGAATCATGACATTTTAAACTATTTAATTCACAATAAACTCTATAACCAGAGTTCTATAACTCTATTTTACTTGCCAAAATTTTCTATGACTTTTTAAAATAGTCATCTATCACAAAATCAAGGCAGATAGCCCCCCCCCCCTAAATACTCACATTAATACAAAATTTCTTAAAACTTTCTAAGGGAAATTTTGGTGAAGGTTTTACTAAATTCAACATAACAGTAAGTTTGGTTGTTATAATTGTAATTTTGTATAGATTCATAAAACAAGTTAAGTTCATTAATTATTATTTTATACAGCTTAAGGTTCATGAGAAGAACTACTCAACTCATGACCTTGTTTTGGTAGTTATGGTATTTTTCATAAATATTTGGATATAATATTTGTATTGGTGATCCATCACTATTTGTTACTTTGGAGGGCATTGATGTGAAGCATACTTTCACTCATGAAGATGTTCAATTGAGATACTTGACTTGAAGGTTTGTAAGTTGAGGAACAATGTTGTTGGTTCAATGAAGGTCCTATAGAAAATTAGTTGGTTGAGGGAGCTACTTGGGAAGCAGAAGTAGACATGATGGGTAAGTACCCTAATCTTTTAATTCATAGTTATGAGGCAAATTGAAGTAATATTTTTCCTCCAATAGATGTTCTTCAATTTCATTTCCTTATTATTCATTCATGAATCATTGGTATACATGCATCTACCATGAGTTTGAGTTGAGTTTTTATTCCCAGTCAGATTAGTTATCATGTTAGTATTTCATGCTTAGTAATTTAGTTACATGTTAGCACTTTTTTCTGTATTTAGTTAGCTATGTTCTATTCTACATTCAAGGATTAATGGTTCCAAGGGAAGATATTAGAGCACACCAAAAATTTCCCATGCTTGAACCGAACTTAGGCCATAAAATTTGTTGTAAATTTAAGTTTCTAGACTAGTATGACTCAACCAATTAGTCATACCTTAAAACCATGGATCATGGAATGACTCATGGTAGATTATCCAAAATTTACACAAGTTTCTAGTACTACGACTCAGACTAAAAGTCATGGGACTAATGCACGAATCATACGTCAACTCATATTGATAACAAAAGAAAATGTACAAAAGATTGAAAGTTCTCTTAGGAGATTTGACTCTCTTGTACGACAATAACATCACTGTATGAGTCATACAATAAATTTTACTCCCATAAAAAAAACTCAAATTGTTAGGTTCCAGAATCATATCTCAATATAACTCGTGCCATCAACCCACAAGTCATACCATGACTCCTGTGTAATGACCCTACAGGTAATTGTCTATATTTCAAATATTTTTTGCCATTTAAAGCTTTTCTATGGTTTCTAAAAATTATTTATGACTTGCTGGGACAGAGAGTTCAATTACCGAATAGTTTATTTCATTGTTAAAGCCAACTTTCTGTATTAAAGTGTTTACTAGTTCGAATTAGATATTGGGTAAAAAAATTTAATAAATGACCTTGTAAGAAAAATTTGACAGTTCCAATAGCTCCAGAACATCGATTTTAGGCTACGTGGACACTTGGTTTGGGTATCAAGGCTCCCAAACTCATTTCAAGCTATTGGCTGAAAGTTAAAAAATGAAACATAGGTTTGAGGCTGAATTTTCATCAAAACAACCTTGGATGGAAATTTCAACTGCTACACTGAGTTCAAGATGTTAAATTTGACATGGTAGCATAGTTTTTTTGCATATACAGGGTTTTGGATAAATCTCAAAGGATTGGTGGAAACTCTAAATAATTTTAAGCTTTCATATAGTGCACTGCTTAAGTGTCCTTTTCGGTCTCTTTAGCAGAGGACTAGAAAAGTCCCCAGTCGATCACTTAAGAAAAAATGATATTCCAGTAAGGTTTCATTTAAGCATCATCCTTACCTCTTATGTTATGTCCATTAAAGTGGCTAGGGGCCACTTAAGCGGTATGTTGACAAACGACCAATGTCGCTAAAGTGACACTAAGTCGCTTAAGTAGCTCAGTGTCAACTTACGTGACACTCGGGGATCTGGTACCATATAAATACCCTACTTAACCTAATTTTTCAGATTTTTCACCCATTTGGAAGGGTTTAGAACCCTTAAAAGTGTGAAAATTAGTAGAATCATTAGTGGCTGAATTTTGAGCATTTGTGAACTTAAATTCTACAATTTTTCTTCGATTTCGTGGTAAGATTCCATAAATTTCCGGATTCAATCCTTCATTCTTTTAAAAAATTCATAGAATATTGCAGGGTTGATTATAGCATTACTTAAGCTCGGAATTCACCCATTCTTGAGGGTAACTATTAATTGAATATAGAGAAACGTATTGTCTAGTTGAAAGTGTGATTCTTTATATGGGCCCCATATGGGATTTTTATAGAATTTTGGACCCAAAGAACAATAGTGTAATATGGGTATTATTGGTCTTATTTGGATTATTAGGTTGTGTTTTTGATAGTGTGGCATCTTGTGGAATCTTCTTGGAAGGGAAAATCATTGGTCTAGGGGATTGTTCAGGCTTTTCTTTGGCATCAAAGTAGGCTAGGTTTACCTTCCTCGTTGATTGAGATAATTCATTGTGTAATTATTATATTGGATTGACAATATTAAGGATTATTTATATTGTTTAGCCTATGAAGAAGTTTTAATTTACGTAAAATTGACTTAGTTTCTCAGGAGTTATGCAAAATTACTTTATTTGGGCTAATTGTGTCCTGTGTGACATCAAAAAGATTATATAGTTACCTTAGCCTAGTCCAAGTTAGAACTTTCCGTAGAATGGATTTCGAGGATTAAATAGAATGAATTTTGAGGATTAAAGGAGTCCTTCCGACCTACCTTAGGCCCAGACTCGTGTTACTTTTGTAGAATTTTACACATATATTATACTCTTTGAAAGATTATTTTGGGACTTTGAGGAGATTAAATACTTAATGATTATTTTTGTTTGGTACTTGGGAGTTGGCACTGATTTTGTGTGAAATTCGGTAGTTTATTGACACGACCTGAACTAGGACCTAGTCATATCAGGCATCTCAAGTCTAACCCGGACAGAAAATCGCCCCAATACCTAACCATAACCGCATTGTATCCTATTTCAGATTAACTTTAAACAGACAACAAGATAAAACAATTATAATCTAAAGACGTTTAGTAAAGTTCATCATTTTAACCATCCAAATATCCAACCAAGAATCCATGTGGTGTCAACCACAATACCAATACCATTGCCAAGGCCGACAACAATACCGGCACCACACATGCATGTAGAGGTCACACAAAGCCTCCAACTAAATTCCAAGACCATTCAGTGGGGACATGGCCCCGACCATAGCCAAAACCAAAGTCTAAGAAAGAAATAAAAGTATGAAAAAAAGTTCATATCATGTAATAGAGTCTTTTGGAGTATTGAAGCTCTCCACTTCAGTGAAGCTCTCCACTTCAGTCCAACACATAACTACTCTCGAATCTAAGACACTATAAAGGATAAGTAGTATAGACGATTCTTATATCACGTAGGGATACAACGTAGCGAGTGAATGCTAGCATGTACTCAGGAATAGGGATAAAATAATTCCATTATTCAAAACCAAAGTAAATAACCATAGGCAATTACATACATATATGCATATATATAAATATTCCATACTGGGATAGGGAACCAGGTTTAGCATGCATTTCAAACCATTAACCTGGGATTATGTAGCTGTGCTATCCTAAATCCACCAATGGGCTATATGGGTTCAGCTCCCCCTGCTGAAAGGGACTCGATGTTTGTTAGCCACACTAGATGGAGAAAAACCATAGATGACTAGTATATCTCACAAAATATAAGTGTGACATGATGCACACGGTTAATAAGACAAACCTCACATCGGAAATGTAATTTTCTAGTTTTGGTCCCCTTGGGTCCGTCACTTTCCACAGCTTCACTAACACATTCCTCTTTAAGCAAATATTAAAAACATTCACAGATAATCAACCATTTACATAGGGTCTTATGTATTAGGCATTAACTATTGGTATTATCATACCAAAACTAGAGCTTGCAAGTCTATCCATTTATGCCACACCAAAGCCAGTAAACCAATTTAACTTCGAAGTTTCCATTTAAACAAATACCATGGACACCAAGGTCTTTCCATTCCATTTAAAACTATTTAAACCAATTTAGGTTCCAGTACCTTTTAGTGTAATACAAGGAATTCAATAATTGTCAAACTATGTGATAAAAGAATTCTTATTGGCATTTTACCAAACATGTTGAGGGCATATAGTTTCCAAAGTAGAAACAAAGTATCAATTAACCATTCCCATTAAACCACATATTCAAATCAGCATTATAACATGAGAAACAATAGTAAAACATGGGAAAACACTCTCTGACTAAGAACAACCAAAACCCCCAACATATATTTTAAAACCTAAATAAATACCACAATAATGCCATGAAAATCATTCGTTATAACAAGCTTTTAGTTAAAATAACAATGGGGGAGGAGTAATATGCCTTAGTAAAAAAGGAAGATAGAGAGAAACCACCCTTTAGATCCTTAATTGATGCCTTGAAGAAAACTATAGCCTTTCTTGAACCTAGAGCTTGAGAGAGATTAAAGAGTGCTAAGAGAGACCTACACCTTCTACCATACAAATCACCTTCATCTTCTCCATAGCTTAGTGAACAAAATTTAGGCCAACTATATCCACCTCACGAAGCTCAAACCACCCAATAGAATACCTACACCTCATACCATACAACACTTAAAATGGAGCCATCCCAATTCTAGAGTGTTATCTATTATTATCGGTAAACTCTATAAGAGGCAATTTCTCATCCCAACTAACACCATAGTCAATCTCGCAAGCATGAAGCATATCCTCAAACATGTGAATAGTCCTTTCTTCTTGCCTATCTGACTGCGGGTGAAAAACAGTACTCAAACTTACCTTAGTCCTCAATCCTTTTTAAATGACAACCAAAATTAAGATGAAAGCTACTTACCATGATTCGAGATGATACAAAAAGGTACCCCATGCAACTTTAAAATTTTTTGGAGGTAAAACCTTGCATAATCTTAAGTCTAGAAGTTAGTCCTCATTGGTAAAAACTGAGTTGACTTTGTCATCCTATCCATGATGACCCAAACAAAATCAAATTGATTCTATGATCGAGGGAGACTGTTGACGATGTCCCTATTTATCACTTTCCGGTTAATTGATATTACTCAATTTATTGATAAAATCTTTCAGGACCTAAGTGCTAAACTTTCACTTGTTGTCACACCATGCACTTGGCCATAAATTTTGCAACATCCCTATTTGTATTGTTCCACCAATACATTTACTTGAGGTCATGAGATATTTTTGTTTAATTGGTATGATCAACATAGCATGACTTATGCGCCTCAGCCAAGATCCTCTCTCGCAAACCATCTTCATCAAGAACACATAATCTACCTTGGTACCACAAAGTATTGTAATCACTAATCTCAAAGGCCATCACCTCCTTCCCACCTATATCGCCCTTGATCCTTATCAATACAAGATCTAACATTTGCTTCTTCTTGATTTCATCACATAGAGATGATCGCACCACTTCCTTCACAAATACACCAACATTCTTGAAGTCCAAGAGGGTAGCTCTAAGATTTGCAAAATGGTGAATTTGCTTCATCAACTCCCACCTCCCTGTATTTATATGAGCAAGACTTCCCATAGATAACCTACTAAGAGCATAAAAATCCATATTAGCTTTACCTGGGTGGTAGTGAAGATCATGTCATTGTTCTTGAGAAGCTCAAATCATCTTCTGCGCCTGAGGTTTAGCTCTTTCTGAGTAAACACATATTGCAGGATCTTATAATAGAAAATGTTATCCACATGCACCCCATACAAATAGTGATGTAAGATTTCCAATGCGAGGACCACATCTAACAGTTCTAAGTCATGAGTCAGATAATTCCTTTCATGCACCTTTTAACTCTCTAGAAGCATAAGCTATTACCTTTTCATGCTGCATCAGAACACAACCAAGTCCTACGTGGGATGCAACATAGTAGACCACAAACCCATTAGTGGTTTTAAGCAAAGTAAAGACCGAAGCCAAAGTTTGCTTATCCTTCATCTTCTCCTAACTCCCCTCTGAAGCATGCAACTATTAAAAGTTTAACTTCTTCTGAGTCAACCTAGTTAACGGGTAAACTTTAGTAGAAACTGTTCTCAAACCTCCAATAGTAACTATCTAAACCCAAGAAGCTCTGAATATCGATTAGAGGCGTGGGTCTAGGCCACTTCTTCACTCCCTTAACCTTCCGTAGATCCAGCTTGATCCCTTTATTACAAATGATATAACCAAGAAAATTGACATCGTTCAATAAAAATTCACATTTCAAAAATTTGGCATAAAAGTGATGCTCTTTTAACGTCTTCAACACAATGTGGAGGTGATTAGAATAATCCACCGCACTCTTAGAGTACACCAAAATGTCATCTATTAAAACAATGATAACTCAATCCAAAAACTAATGTATGTTCGTATTCACAAAATCCATAAATAATGTAGGGGCATTGGTCAACCCAAAAGACATAACTAGAAACTCAAAGTGCCCATACTGGGTATAAAAGGCATTATTAGGGATATCCACCTCCCTAAGCTTTAAATGATAATGATTGAAGATAGATTTTGGAGAAAAACTTAGCACCTTGCAACTGATCAAAGAAATCATCTATCCTTTGAAGAGGATACTTATTCTTTACCATTAACTTGTATATCTAATGTTAACCAATACACATTCGAATGGAAAAATCCTTCTTATGCACAAATAACACCGGTGCACACCACGGGGACATACTAGGGTGGATGAATCCCTTATCTAAAAGATCCTTGCTCCTTAAGCTCCTTCAACTTAGCAGAAGACATTCTATATGGGGGAACAGAAATTGGACGAGTGTCTTTAACAAGATCAATCCCAAACTCAATCTCTCTAATAGGACGAACACCAGGAAGGTCATTAGGGAAAACCTCAAGAAATTCCTTTACCACCAGGACAAATGCAAAGAAGAACCATCTGAGTTAGAATTTTTAACTCAGTCTAGATGATACAGACACCCCTTAAAGATTAGTCTCTGAGTACTAAGATATGATATGAACTTCCTTTAGGAGATAGGGAACCACTCTCTCACTAAATAACCAGTTTATTAGGGAATTTAAGACAACCTTATGGGTCCAACAATCTAGAGAAGAATAGAAAGAGTGCATCTAATCCATCCAAAATATGTCATATAAATCGACCATATTAATTCAAACAGGTCCATCACAATGTCTTTGCTACTAGCATACACCATACCCCCTATAGACTCTTCTAGTAATCATTAACCTGCTAGGGTAGAAATAGAAAAAGGCTTAGAAACCCACTTTGGATCAAAACCAAAATATACAACCATAAATGGGGTCACATAAGTAATAGTGGACGCCGTATCAAGTAAATAGTACACATCATGAGAAAAGACTTTCAACATACCAGTCACGACATCAGGAGAAGCCTCAGACTCCTATTAATTAGTGAAAGAGTACAGACGGTTATGACTAGTGTCAAAACTAAATAGTGCACCCTTTAGTGCCAGCATTAAATAAAAGCCAACTAGAACCTTATTTGCCCCAGAGACAACCTTACCAACAAGTCCTAATCTAAGAATATGACCTAGCTGACCGTAGTTGAAGAACTTATCCCTTCGTTCTTAACAATAATCCTGATGTGATTTACTATAGAACCTATAGAGAGGATATGATTAAGCAGGCTGGGCCCTACTATCCTAATATTAGGTACCCAATGAAGTTGTCACCACCTTGGAAATGCCTATCACCCATTGGCTTTGGGTTTGGAGAACTAATCATCGAGTAAGACATAGAGTTGACCCATTTCTTATTAGGCCACTTTTCTCCATCCCTACCACTCTGTTGTTGGCCACCACCCTGCTGAATGAACCTAGATTATTTGCCTTGTCTCTCCCCTATCTCTATTTTTTTCTTCTTTTCTTTTTCTACCTGTAGCATGTACATAACCAACCTAGAGAATCCATCTCCTTAATCAATAAGGAAGCCTTACTTTCTAATATTAAATCTCAAGACAAACCAAAAGAGAACTTCCTCATTCTACTCCTGATTCTAGAAACTATTTCCAAAGTATACCGAGATAATTAGTGAATCTTTAAATCATACTTCTTAAGTGAGATCTTACCTTACCTTAGATAAACAAACTCTTCTACTTTTGCTTACCTTAACTACTGAGTAAAGAAGCAGTCCAGAAAAGGTTTAGAAAAATTCTCCCACAGAGATGACTCGGCATTGGTACCCATAGACTAATCTCATTCCTTATACTATTGGTACGCCATATCTTTTAGCTTGTAGGCAAAACCTACATGCCCTTTATATTTATGGCATGTATAACTCAAAAAATCTTCTCCATTTCATCTAGAAAACCCAGAGGATCCTTGTTTATCTTACACTAATAAAGGTCGGAGGGTTTAACCTTATGTACTAGCCAACCCTTATATTCTCAAAAAATGGAGTAGTAGAAGTAACTCCGCTCAGACTAAGAAGCTACCAACTGATCCAACATATGGATAGACTAATGAAACTCAACCATCATCACATTAACATTAGGATCTCAAGGAAGACTTAAGGGAACATAAGGAACTCCAAAAGGGTAACCATGAATTGGACCCCTAGATAGTATCTGGACCCCATAAGTAGAACGGTTCCTATAAGCATTGTGGACGGTCGAGATAGAGAAGTTTTAGTGAGCATCAAATCATGAGGAGGCAAAATATGAAAAGCAAACAAATAGGATTAGAGGAGAAGTTAGGACCTTAGACTCTATAGCTTTAAGATAAAACATAAGAAAGAGGAACATTCCTAAATGATTTATAGCCTCTCCCTTATGAGTACGGCAAGCTACATACCCTTAAAAGAGACTGTACTTGACACGTCTTTGTGGACTCCTAAGTGACCAGTAATCTAGGGCTCTGATACAAATCTGACATGACCTAAACTAAGGCCTAGTCATGTCGAGCATCTCAAGTCTGAACCGAATGAAAAACCGCCCCCAAAACCCATTTATAACGGCTCTATACCCTATGTTGGATGAAATCTTAATATATAAAATGATATAATAATTATTATTGAAAGGTATTTGATATTCATAACCATAACCATCCAAACATCCAACCAAGTGTCCAAATGGTGTCTGCTAAAATATCAATACCATTCCAAGGCCAACATCAATACCAACACTGCCCATGCCTATAGTAGTCACACAAAGACTCTAACTAAATTCCAAGAACATCCAGTCTGGACATGCCCTCAAGCATAGCAAAAACAAAATTCCAAGAAGAAATCAAAAGTATGATAAAAAGTCCATAGCATAAAGTGGACTCTTTAAGAGTATGGAAGCTTACAATTTCAGTCCAACAAAAAGTTATTCTCCAATCAAAGATCACTAAACAGTAGGAGTAGTATGGTCGATTCCTACATCGTGTGGGGATACAGTGCCCGATGATAGGTTAGTAGTTGAATGCTAGCATGTAATTAGGGATAAGGATAAAATAATGCCATTATTCAAAACCAAAGTAAATAACCTTATGTAATAAAATACATACATATATATAGATTACATGCTGAGAAAGGAAAACGGGTTTCGCATGTATTCAAAACCTTTAACCTTATATTATGTAGTTTTGTATTCCTAAATCCACCCATGGTTTATATGGGTTTAGCGCACCCTGCTGAAAAGTCCTCGGTGCGTATTAGTAGCATAAGCTAGAGAAAAAGACAAGATGACTAGTGCATCAACAAAAATATAAGTGTGACATGACTGACACAGTCACCCAAACCAATTTTACATCAGCAAATATGAGTTTCCAATTTTTGTCCCCCCGAGTCAGCCATCTTCCACGACTTTGATAACACATCTCTCTTAGGCCCATATCAAAACCATTCTCACTTGATCAAACATTTACCAAGGAGTCTTATTTATTGGGTATTAACTATTGATTTCATCATACCAAAACTAGAGCTTACAAGTTTATTAATTTATTCCATAAAAAACCCATTAAACCAATTTGACTCCAAATGTTCCATTTAAACTAATACATGGACTCCATGGGCTTTCCAATTAATTTAAAATCATTTAAACCAGTTTAGGTTCCATTAAATTACTATGCAAGGCAAGGATTTCAATAATAGTTAAACTATGTGATAAACACATTCTCATTAGCCTTCTAACAAATATGTTAAGGGCATATAGTTTCCAAATCCAAAAACAAGTATCAATTGACCATTCCCATGCAACCACATGATCAAATCACAATTATAACATGAAAACCATAAGTAAAACATGGGAAACAATATCAAACCAAGAATAATCAAAAACCCCAACATATATTTCAATAGTCAAAATAATACCACAATAATGACATGAAAATCATTCACTAAAATATACTTTTAATTAAATTAACAATGAATGGGGGGGGGGTAACATACCTTAGACAGCAAGGAAGATGGAGATAAATCACCCTATAGAGACTTAATTGATGCCTTGAAAAAAACTTTAGCCTTTTTTGAACGAAGCTCTTGAGAGCGATTAGAGAATGTTTATCGGGGGTTGATTGTGAATAATAGGTTAAGGAAGCCTCCAAAGATATTTTATGTCGTGGGGGAAAAAGGAGTTTATTAGGGGGAAATATCTAATTTACCCCTACTTAAACTATAAAAAGGATGTAGGAGGGTATGGTTGGGCCCTAAACTCATATCCACATCATACGAGTGGTACCCTACTCGTACCTAGATCAGAAAGCCGGATACAATATTAAATCGCAAATATGATTCCTTAGCCTAACTCATTCCATCACTATACGACAAGTACCCTTCAAGTAAGACCATAAGCAACACGTTAAGGCTAGACACTGGAAAATATATGGATGGACACTATACCCCTCGTATCATGAACATACAACTCATTACAACCAAACTGTAACCATGATAGAGACTCAACCACCAAACACTGTACACCCTAGATGTTAGGTTACATAACCCGTAGCCATACCATAAAACTTTCATGGAGAGTTATATGATAATCAGAAAGATCAAGACTTGAGAAATTTGTAAGGTCTAAAACCTAGTGTTTTTTTATTTATTCATATTTTTTCAATTCAAGTTCAATAATTGACGATGATATTGATGAAATGAGTTCTATTTAGGTTTAATAAATGAGGATAATGATGACTATTCTAGTTAATTTAGGTTTGATTATAATATTGAGAGTTTATTGATAGTATGAAATAGTATGGATGGTTCATGGCTATGGTTTGATATTCTATAAGTTTATAGAACTTTGGTTATTTACTTTTGTTTTGTTGTGCCTTCCAGTCTTATAGGGACCAGTGTTGGGTTATTTACTTTTCCTCACTATCTTATATAGGATAGTTTTGTAGTATTAATTATGCTTTTTTTTATAGTATGTCTATTGTAGTTATTTATTTATAGTGTTGGGGCTTATTTCTAGTTTTTCCCTTTTACCTTGACTTAGTTTATTTATCTTTCACTATTATTGGATTATATCATGATTTAGCTTAGTCGGTCAATGATTCCTACTTGAATACCCATGGTTTTGGTACTCATACTACACATCTATATTGTTTTGGTAAAGATCTGATTACTAGTAGCCAATGCGATTGTAACATTCATGGTGAGTTGATTTCAAATATAGGGTTAGGTCTCGGTGCTTGAGTTATACCTTATTCCTTAAATATTATATGTCTAGTCTTTCATTATTAGATATAGATTGTAGTAGACTATTTTAGTACTTATGTCTCTTTTGTAGTAGCTCTTATATTGACACTAATAGGTTGTGGGATAATTTTTGGTGCTTTATCTATATTTTAAAGTATCATTATTGCCTTATTATTTTATCTTTAATTGTTGGTTTCTGGCTTTCATGCTATTTTCCAATTAAATTAGATCATTGCTTATTGATTTGAGATTTGGTTTGGCATACCTACAAGTGTGATAATGTAGGTGCCATCACGACTCATAAATCACATCATAAAAAGTTGGTTTTACAGCTAAGTTCACTAGAACTTTTGTTACAGGAGAAAGAGACTAGTAAGGTCCAACAAATTTGAATGATGGTGTTTGTTTCCTATCTTTGAGAGTTTTTAGGACATTTTTAGGAGTTATTCATTTCTTTTATTTATTTTGTTCTAAGAGTGTGAGTTAGTTTATAAAGAATTCCTTTGATATCACTCTTTTGCATATGTTTAGCACGCATGCTACTGCTACACAAGACGACGATCCTATGGTTTAGCCTAGGTATCATGTTGTTATTCATGAATTACCTAGAGTTCATAGAAAACCTAAAGATATATCCTTAACTTGGGGCGAACATAGAAGCCTTCACCAGACTTTATTCCTGCTTCCACGTCAAAGGTTCTTCCACCCTAATAAGTAGTAGACCAAGGACAAAAATGATCTCTACCAGGTTTTATTTATTCTTCAATGTTAAGAGATGCATTGGTTTATATTTTAGGGTTGGTTTGTGAGGCATCATCTTATGATCTATAATGTATGGATCAGGGTGGTATAGAGGTAAGGGCATATCCTATAGCTACAGCTCCCGGAGTTAAGGTCTTTCCTGTATCAGTAGTTGCTCAGTCGGTAGGTTCCAATATTTTTATGTCTATTGAGGAGTAAAAAATATTAGGTAGTATCTTAAGATTGACTTTGCCTAGGTTTTCTAGTGCACCAAGCGAGGATGCATCTGTGTTCTTGATCGTTAGTGAAGATAAGCTCCATAATTTAGCCCTAGTTGAGATAGTGGTGTTTCTTACACTACTTTTTTAGTTGGACTTGGTAGCTCGAGATTGGTGGAGAGATCTTTTTAATTTTAGGCCATCTCGATCTCCCTATTTAACATGGGCATTATTCTTCGAGATCTTCTTAGATAAGTATATATGTCACAGTTTTAGGGATTATTTGAGGAATCAGTTCTCATGGTTGGAGCAGGGCTCTATGAATGTTATGGAGTATATGGAGTAATTTTATGATATGGCTAGATATGCTTCGTTTGTTCTGACTACGTAGTATAAGAGGGTTTATTGCTTTGTTTGGGGATTAAGACTTCCTCTTTCATGTATACAAAGAGTTTTGTTATTGTGGGAAAGTTTTTTATAGAGGTTTTTCTCACAATAATATTATAGAGGAGATGCATTATGAGGCTGAAGGGGGAAATACTAAGAGGTCACGGTATCAAGGTAGTTTTAGTGGGAGTCATAGTGGCTCATAGTTCAAAGGTGGTAGATCTCAAGGTAAATACAGTTTATGTCAGCCTTATTAGCATTAGGTCCAGTCTAGCAGGCCCTTTTAGGCCTCACTTTAGATTATTGATAGAGGTTATTCCATTTTTAGTGATCATCCTAGATATAGCAGTGGTCAGTCTTTGAGGGTTTATCTTCTGGTTATTCTAGTTGTGGTGTTACACTTGTTTAACCGAATCTTTTGGTTTAAGTACTTTGGGAATGTTATGGTTGTAGAGGTTTTGGCCATTTCTTGAGGGAGTTTCCCAGTCATGTAGCAATGTTTCCTTCGAATCAAATTTTTCATATACATGATCATAGGAGTGGTCCTTAGGGTGTTCGTAGAGGTTCTTAAGTAGGTAGGAGAGGAGATCAGTCAGAAGCACAGCTAGGTGGCGAGCATGATCAGTTGTATGTCTTAACTGCTAGACCTAAGGCTTAGCCTTCGAATGCTATTATCACAAGTACAATATTGGTGCACCATTTATCAAATGTTGCATTATTTGATCTGGGATCCACTTATCATTATACCTTTTCTTATTATGTCCCGTGGTAAGAGTTATCTTAGGATTCATTATTTTTGCCATATGTGTATCCACTTCCATAGAAAATTTTTGTAAGACCCCATAAAATTTTTGTAATTTTATTTTTAACTCTACTGCATGAGTAATGTCCATTTTTTACTTTAATATTTTAAGGGATGTAAAAAGGGTATTTTTGGAAAGTTTAGAAATTTTCAAAAAGAGTTTGAAATTATTTTGGGACTTCATGGTAGTAAGCCTCAATGATTATGGTATCCCACATCTCTTAGCCTCCCTGATAAGATCATGGAATAGAGTCTAAGCTTCGCGACAGCGGCATACCACACCGCTATGAAATTTCTGTCCAATTATTTATATTTTTCACTATGAGGGGATTTTGGTCCTTTTATCCCTTTCATGACTTTTAAACACTAAATAAACCCCTTTCCTTCAGTTTTCAAAGATCAAAGTCCCTTTTTTTTTCTTTTTTAACTCTCGATCGAAGAAAGCTCAAGGGTTTTTGTAGAGAATTCATCTTTTAAGCTCCAAAATCCAATTTCTCTCAAAATTCCTTAGTATTGCATGCATGTTTCTATTTACCTTACCTAAATTTTACATTATGGTATATAGTTAATCGTAGTCATGTAATTTTAATTATTGGGCTTGAAATTTGAATGAGGGATTTTGATGGATATTACTTGAATTATATTTCCCATGATTTAAATATGTTTGTTATGCTTTAATAGTGGTTTTTAGGCTGAATAGGTGCATTTTTATAAGGATTGGAATGGGGAATATGGGTTTCCCAAAATTGATGAATATTTGGCTTTTTTCGACAAACTGATGAATATTTGGCTTGATAATGGCATTAACCTTAACCCACCTTTATAACTTTGGTTTTCAATATGGAATTTGCATAATTCAACTAACTTTTGGAACATTACATGGCATTAAAGGATAATGGATAGTAAAAATGATGTTGGAATGCCTTAGTGGTAATGGTTTGGGTTCTTAAATAGAATTTGAGATTCTAATGGATATACTGATTGGTTTGGCATAATTTAGCTAGTTTACAAGCATATTGGTATGACAATACCATGTTGCAAAATGCCTTAATAAGTTCTCTTGGGTTAATGGTTGGGTTTATGTGTAAACTATTTAATTTTGGCTTAAAGAGAATTGTGTAAATCATTGTGAAGGTGTAATCCCAATGGGACCAACACTAGAAACCACGTGTACCAATGTGGGGGTCTATATGATAGTGTGTTTTGTACACACTTTATATTTAGGATGGCATCGCGTTGCTGTCTTTTGCCTTTTCTCAATTTCCTTAGTACATGTAGATAAAACACACTGAGCCTTTCCCACAAGGGGAGTTAAAACCATATAGCCTGTGGAAACCATTAGGATGGAGTGATCTTCCCAATCTAGGCTAATAGTATAAAGTCTCATGCTCTTGACCTTTGTCCCTATTGCGACATCTTATATATATAAATGTTGTACATGTGATTTTGAGTGCTTTTTGGAAATGCCATTATTTTATCCCTCTTCCATGAGTTATATGTCAGTGCTTCCCTTATTGACCATCCCTAGATGGTGCATTCTTTCATGATGTAGGGCTTGAGGGATTTTCTATTTCTCCTATGTAATGTTTGGTAGATCGGTATGTTTGTTGATCTGCTGCGAAGTGGTGAGCCTCCATCTTTTTGATGTCTTGGTCATTTCACTTATTTTTTATTTATTAGTATTTTATTAGATTCTTGTTTCTCATAGTCGGGGGCATGTCCCGACTTAGTTCGGTATTTAGGATTTACAGGCTTTGATGGATAGTATTGGGATGATTGGTTGTCTTTTGTAGACTCTTGGATTTTTTAATTCATCTATCTTCTTTTACTATTTTTAGTTGGATTTCACTTTATTTATTTATTATTCTCTGAAGGCTAGGCTAAGAGGGTGGCCTCCGGCCAATAATGGGCTTTAGATACCCATCATGAATAGGCCATGGTTTAGGTCATGAGAAGCTTGGTATTAGAACATAATTTAAGGCCACTGGGTGTCCACAAAGCCGTTGGGAGTAGTTTCCCTTTTATGGGTGTGTAGCACACCATACTTATAATGGGAAGCCTATAAGACATATAGGAATTCTACCCTTCCTTGTGTTCTATTTCGGGCTATAGAGTATAGTTGTCATGAAACTTATCTGAAACTTATCTAACTCTTGGCTTACTCGTATTTTAGATTATGCCTCCCCAAATATATGATAGTCATAGAAACTCTACTGGGAACTTTGTCCCGCCCAAGGAAATTATGGAGGGAACTCACCCTATTTATGGAGTGTAGACCTGATCTAGGGTCCCTGCTCCTTACTGTACTACTCCATATGGGGTCTTACTGGTCCCTACTCATCTCTCTTGGTCTTCATAGGCTGGTGATACTCATGCCCAAATTCCCTAGGGAGATATCTCAAATATGGAGATCCTATAGTTTATTTGTATGCTTGCGCAGCTGGTTATGTCATAGTCTTATAGGTCTGATCATGTTGGTAGTTCATCTGAGGTCACTCTAGTTGGCTATTTTATGAGGTTAAATCCCCTAACCTTTATAGGCTATAAGGTTGAGAAGGATTATTAGGGGTTTATAGATGAGATAAAGAAGATTTTTAGGGTGATGCATCCTACTAATTCTTAAGGTGTGGACATTGTTTCCTATCAGTTGAACCATGTGGCTTACTAATGAAAGGAAAGCTATGAAGGGTGATGATATTGAGCAGAAGGTTCGGGATAATTTTTCTAGTATTTTTTATCACTTTTTTCCTTATGAGTTGAAGGAGACTAAGACCAAAGAGTTTGTCAAATTGAAGCAAGGTAAGAAGGGTGTTAAGAAGTGTGCCCTAAAATTCTAGCAACTATTTCATTATGCTTTTGAGTTAATGTCTAATATGAGATCAAGAATAATGAGGTTAGCTTCTGGTTTGTCTGGTGATTTGGTGTTAGTGTGTAATCCTGCTTTGTTGAATACTAATATGGATATTTCTAGATTAGTGGTTTATATGCTACAGGCGGAAAATGAGAAAAAAAAGCAGGTAGAGATGGGAAAAAGGCAAAAGAAGAAGTCTAGATATTCAGAGTAAGGTAAAAATTATCTGAACAGTGAGAGAGATGGTTCAAAGTGGATCAAGAAGGAGAATTGGGGAAATTCATATTTAACAACTAGTTCTCCTTATCCTAAACCTTCTAGTGATCATTTTTTCCACATTACCAATGGTCTTAAGGCACAGGGTTCCAAATCTCATGTTTGTAGAGCTCAGTTAGTATCGCCTTATCCCGTTGCTGATTTTATGGGTAGCTTTACCATGGTTATTTTGAGGAAGGAAGGAATTTTTGTTTTAATTATAGTCAACCTTGTCAGTTGTAGTGAAATAATCACATAACTAAATTTTTTACAGAAAAAAATAAAGTCCAAATCACCATTTCATTAGCTCTGGCACCTAAGAGCATCATTTTGGACATCGGCAATGGCAAAAATTTCCTCTATGAACTTGCTTCTCATTAGGAATCCGAGGAATCCCTATATGTTGTTACTAGTATTTATAGCTCCTCTCATAATGTTTACTGTTTTCTTAATCTGGGTTCTACCTTATCTTATATGACTCCTTATGTGGATCCATACTTTGGTTTTGGTCTTGAAAATATTTTCATCCTGTTTTCTATTTCTACTTTGGTGCATGATTCTATTATTGCTAGAAAAATTTATAAGAGTGGTGTGGTGTCCATCATTAAAGGGAGATATTTGTATTTGTTGAAATGAATATGGTAAATTTTAATGTAATCTTAGGGATAGATCGGCTTCGTTCGTTTTGTTCTTCTTTTGATTGTAGGACTTGAAAGGTTAGATTACATTTTCCTAACGAACTAGTGATCGAATGGAAAGGGAGTTCCATAGTGCCCGAAGGGAAGTTTATTTCCTATCTTAAGAGCTTAGAAGTTTATTCCAAAAGTGTGTCTATATCAACTAGTTTTGGTTAAGTATTCAAATTATTACAGTCCTTGTTTTCAATCTGTCCTTATGGTTAATGAGTTTTTTGAAGTTTTTCCTGATAAAATTCCTAGAATTCCTGCTAATAGGGAAATAGATTTTGCGTTTGATCTTTTACTGGATACCCATCCTATTTTAATTCTTTCTTATTGAATGGATCCATCTAAGCTAAAGGAACTATACGAGAAGTTAAAGTGTCTTCTTGATAAGGGTTTCATCTATGCTAGTGTTTCTTCGTAGGGTTCTCCTATGTTTTTCCTTCAAAAAAAAGATGGGTCTCTATGGATGTGTATAGACTATCGTTAGTTGAATAAAGTAAAAGTGAAAAATAAGTATCCTCTTCTTAGATTGATTATCTTCTAATCAAACTTTAAGGTGCTAGGTATTTCTGTAAGATTAATCCTTGATTAGGCTACCGTTAGTTCATGATTAGGGAGGTTGATATTCCAAAGACTGCTTTTCAGACCTGGTATGGATATTAGGAGTATCTGTTATGTCATTTGGGTTGACTAATGCTTTGGCTGCTTTCATTGATCTTACGAATCAGGCGTTAAGTTATTTTCTAGATTTTTTTGTTATAGTCTTCATTAATGATATCTTGGCGCACTCTAAGAGCGAGAAGGATCATTACAATCACCTCCAAATTATGTTGAAGACTCTTAAGGAAAAAAAATTATATGCAAAGTTTTTCTAAGTACAATTTTGGCTAAGAGTTATGAACTTTTTAGGCATGTTATTTCTAGTGAGGGATCAAGGTGGATCCATAAAAAGTTGAGGAAATTAAGAAGTGGAATAGACCTAACACTCCAACTAACATTATGAGCTTCTTGTGTTTGGCAGGATACTATATGAGGTTTGTGGAGAGTTTTTCATCAATTGCTGCCCCACTACCGAATTTAAATGAAAAAAGGTAAGGTTTTTGTGGTCCTATTCGTGTGAGGGTAGTTTTGAGAAGTTGAAGAATATGTTGACTTTTGCATTAGTTTTAAACCTACTCGAGGGTACTGAGGGGTTTGTTGTGTAATGTGATGCATCCCATGTGGGATTTGATTGTCTGTTAATACGGCATTGTAAATTTGTATCCTATGCTTCCAACTATCTTTAGGTTCATGAGAGGAATTACCTGACACATGATCTAGGGTTAGAAGCTACGGTCTTTTACTTGAAAATTTAGCGCTATTATCTATATAGGGTTAATGTAGATATTTATTCAGATTATAAGAGCTTTCAATATGTGTTTACGCAGAAGAAGTTGAATCTCAAGCAGAGGAGATACCTCAAATTCCTTAAGGATTATGACATGAGCTTGCACTACCATCAAGTTATAGCTAATTTTGTTGTTGATGCTCTTAGCAGGTTGTCTATGGGAAGTTCATCTCACGTTGATAAGGAAAAGAGAGGGTTGGTGAAGTATATTCATAGGTCGGCTAAGTTGGGAGTTAGTCTGTTGGATTTTAAGGATGGAGGATTGATTGTTAAAGAATTATTAAATCATCTCTGGTACGAAGGTAAAGGAGAAACAGGTTCTGGATCCCATACTTATGGAAATTAAGGATAATTTAGGTAAGCAAAAGGTTATAGATTTTGAGATTGGGGGAGATGGCATATAGAGGTATTAAGGAAGTTTGTATGTTCCTGATGTTGATAAGTTGTGGGAAAGAATTTTTACTGAGGCTCATAAGTATAGATATATAGTTCATCAAAGTTTGACTAAGATAAATCATGACTTAAATGAAATATATTGATGGAATAATGTGAAGAAAGATGTGGAAAATTTTGTTGCTAAGTGTATGGTTTATCAGTAAGTCAAGGTTAAAAATTTAAGAACTGGTGGCATGTCTCAAGAGATAGACTTGCCCACGTAGAAGTGGGAGATGATTAATCTTGATTTTACTATGGGACTATCGCAGTCTCGTAATTAATATGATTCTATTTAGGTCATTGGGGATAGAATAACCAAGTCTGCTAACTTTTTGCCTGTGAGGACTAACTATGTAGGATATTACTACGCTAATTTGTTCATTTAGAAGAAAGTTAAGTTGCATGGAATTTCTACCTCCATGATTTCAAATCGAGGAATGCAGTTTTCTTCTAATTTTTTAATTTTTTTCAGAAAGGTTTGGTTACTCAGGCAACCTTATCACCACTTTCCACCCTCAAATAGATGGACAAGTGGAACAAACTATTCAGACTGTGGACGATATGCTAAGGGCCTATGTGATTAACTTTAAGGGTAGTTGGGTTGACCATTTGCCACTTATTGAGTTTTCTTACAACAACAATTATCATTCTAGCATTCAAATAGATGAATTTAACGATCTTTATGGTAGGAGGTGTAGGTCTCCTATTGGGTTGTTTGAGGTATATGATACTAAGTTTTTCGTCCTGACTTGGTTCACCAAGACATAGAGAAGTTGAAGGTGATTAGAGAAAGACTTAATACAGCTCGAAGTCACCAAAAGTCTTTTGTAGATTTGAGGCGGAGGGAGTTGGAGTTTAAGGTATGTGATTAGGTGTTATTGAAGGTTTCTCTTATGAAAGGAATCATGAAGTGTGGGAAGGAAGGGAAGCTCAATCCTCATTACATTGGTCCATACCAGATTGTGAGAAAAATTGGGAATATCATGTATGAGTCAGATTTTCTAGCAAGCTTGGCCTTTATTACTCTTGTTTGTCATGTTTCTATGCTAAAAAATTTTGTGGGTGACCCTTCTATTATGGTTCTAGTTGAGGATTTTTGTGTTTTAGATTCTCTGTCTTATGATGAAATTTGATTGAGATGTTAGATAGGCAAGTTTGCTAATTTAGAACAGTAGATGTAGCTTCGGTGAAGGTCCTTTGGAGAAATCAAAAAGTGAAAGAAGCTATATGGGAAGCTGAGGAAGATATGATAGCCAAGTATTCTGTCTTGTTCCCTGCATTGGATGAAGATACTTAAAGTATGAGTTTCATTTTTCTCTAATCGTATTTTGAATTTGTCATATGTTCTACAATATTTTTTTCTATTTCTGAGCTAAAAATTTCCTAACTTCTTATTCGAGGATGAATGATCCAAAGGGGGGAATATAAGACCCCATAAAAATTTGATGATTTTATATTTGACCCTCTAGCATGTGTAATGACAAATTTTTACTTGAATTATGCTAAGGGATGTTAAAAGGTTGCTTTAGAAAAATCTTTGGAATTTCTGAGAAGGGTTCGTGGCATTTTGGGACTCTGAGCGACTAATACTCTATGATATTGGTGCGCCATGCCACTTAAGATCCAGTGATAAGAGTGTGGCGTGGAGGTTAAGATCTATGATAGCAGTATGCCACGCTGCTATGAAACTTTCATCCAGCTTTTTTTATTTTCTCACTTGGGGTGAGGGGCTTTGGTCATTTCACCCCTTGTACGACTTTGAAACACCAAATAAACATTTTTCCTTTATTTTTCAAACATCAAACTACATTCTTTTTTCTTTAACTCCCAACCCAAGAAAGCTCAAGGATTTTACAATGAATTCACCATTCAAGCTCCAAACTCTAATTTCTCTCTAATTTTTTTATAATTTCAAGAATGTTTCTCTTTTACTAACTTGAATTTTACATTATGGCATATATTTAACAATTATTGATAACGCTCAACTTACACCTCAAATTAGTGTAAGACGATCGTCATCAATATATTTACCCAACTTTGGAGTCGGGGTCGAGTCCACAGGGAATAATGTTAGTGGAGATTAAACTAGTTTGAAACTAAAGCTACAAGTTAAATTTAAACAATTGATATAAAAAGACAAAATGGGGGTTTAAGGTTCACAGAGATTTAATTTTCACGTTCAATATTTTATTGTTTGAAATCAGTCTAAATGGGAAACTAGAGCTATGTTCACCAAGTGTTTTGGGAATTGACAAATACTTGGTAATGCTAGAGATTCTCTGAATAAGTAGAATAGTAGAATATCCCTGACGATTATACTATCTGACTTATCTCTCGACCTCACCAGATAATTTATTATCTAATTCTCTCAAACTTAGATAACTTATCTATTTCCAGTAGTATGTTATCTCAGGTAGATTAATCCAGTTACAACGTTAATTATTAAACCGAAGGTTGGTATATTTCGAGTCCCTGTTGATAATTCACGTCCTCTAGTCTATTTCTCAGTTAGAAGCAAAAAAAAACCTAAGGCATAATCTAATGTTTGCAACCACTAAATTTTAGTTAAAACAAAAGAATTTCAAGATGTTTTACTACTCTTTGAATTCGTTAAATACCTAGTATCATATAAAACCCTAATCCATAGATCCCATAACTCCCGCTAATGAAATTAGCCGCTCATGATTTGATGAACGAAATAATAAGTTGAATTCATGATTATAATGATAAACTTATCAATAGATATAAAACAACAAGTAGTTCCTGCGTTTTAATCACAAGGTAGAAACCCCAAAAATAGTTGATACAAAAACGCATGAATATTTTATGAAAGAGAGCAAAAATACGTGTCTCTCTTCTTAGAGTTGATGTATGAAAGATGAATTATGAATGAATCAAAAACCCCAAAAGATGTTATTTATACTAAAGCCTAATTAAGGAAATAAAATAAGAAAATTAATAAAATTGTTCGGAATAGGTAACGCCTAGTCTGACTCTAAGTCAAGAAGTTGATGCCTTATTACACATGGCGTCAGAGAGGCTTCAGTTGCCTTCTGGTTCAGTCTTAGGCTGACGATGTGGATGACACCTCATCAGGGATCTGATGACGTATCACCAACCTCGTTAGATATCTTCTTCCTATGCTAACTTTCTGCTTAAGGCTGACGACATTCTTGATGCCTTATCATGACTTTGACGCCATATTACCAGCATCGCCAGAACTGCTCCTTAAACTGCAACTGCCTAGTTAAGGCTGACGCCAATACTGATAGGCTATCACGAGGCTGACGACTTATCATAGAGCTCGTTATCTATGTTTTCTTCTATTTTGCTCAGATTTTCAACTCTTTTGCTCCATTATTGTTTATTCTTTTTTCTTTAGCCTTTTTCTGTAATATCATGATCAAACACATCAAAACGACAAGAATTGCTTCAAATTTCACAATTATTTTGTGCTAAAAAGCATTAAGTATGTTAGCTTTTGATCACACATCAATTATTCATGTGCTTTTAATTGCTGGGTCTAAAATTGGCTTAATGACTTTTGATGGTTATTCCTTGAATTGTATATCCCATGATTCAAATTTGTTGTTTATGCTTTAATTTAATGGTTTTTGGTGCTAAATGTGTGTATTGATATGAAGAACATGGGTTTCCCCAAATTGATGAAAATTTGGCTTAATAATGGCATTAACCTCAACCCACCTTTATAACTTTTGTTTTGAATATGGAATTTTCATAATTTTACTTAATTTTGGAGCATTGCATTGCATTAAAGGATAATGGATTATAAAAATGGTTTTGGAATACATTGTTGGAAAAGGTTTGGATTCTTAAATATAACTTGGGAGTCCAATGTATATATGGACAAATTTGGCATAGTTAAATTAGTTTTAAAGTATATTGGTATGATGATACCATGTTGGAATAAGGCATTGGTTAATGGTTGGGTTTGGGTGTAAGCTATTCTAAGTTGGGCTTAAAGGGATTTGTGTAGCTCGCTGTGAAGTTGTTGTCCCGAGGGGACCGACATTGGAAATCACATTTTCCATTGTGGGGGTTAATTTGACCTTGTTCTTTGGGCATACTTTATATTGCGGATGTCTAACACATTGGTGACTTTATCCTTTACTTGATTTCCTTGATATGTTTTGCTAACATGCATTGGACCTCTTTTTGGAAGGGGAGTCAGACCCATACAGCTTGTGGATACCTTTAGGATGGAGCGAGCTACACAATTTAAGATAATGGTTTGAACTCTTATGCCCATAACCCTTGTCCCTTTCCTAAAATCCTATACATATATATATATAAATTGTGTGCATATTGTTTAGACTGGTTTTTGCCAAAGACTTTATCTTATCCATCTTCTCCGAATTATATATAAGTGCTCTCCCTATAGACTGTCCATATACATTACATCATTTTATGATTTGGGGTGCGAGGGATTTTTTGTTGCTCCATTGAAGTGTTAGGTGGTCCTATACCTCTGTTGGTCTGCTTTCAAGTGGTGAGCCTCCATCTTTTGAATGGCTCGATTATTTCACTTGTCTTCTTTATTTCTTAGTATTTATTTTTTTATTTTTTTGTTATAGTAGGGGGCATGTCTGGACTTAAATTGGTATGTTGGTTGTGGAGGAATTTGTGGACAATATTGGGATGATTGATTGTCTTATTTAGACACTTAGATTTTATTTGATTCATCATCTAATTTAATACTTTTAGTTGGCTTTTGTTGTATTAATCTATTGTGCTCTAAAGGTTAGGTCATGGGGCTGGTCTTTAATCCATTGTGGGCTTGAGATACACGTCATGACTAGGCCTTGGTTTAGGTCATGACTATTTTTTTGTAGTGTATCGGGTTTATAGATCATGTGTTGTGATATTTTGAGAGTTTGATAGTCTGGATAATCTTATTGTGTTAGATATAGAGTATTTTGATATGATTTGGACATGGACTTATTATCCCACTATCGTATTATCTTGTATTATTTGGCCAAGACTGTTACCTAAGTTATGCTCAGTATGCCACCAATTGTGTGGCAGGTGCCTAATAGCTGGGAGAAAATGGAAATTTTTTCTTAAATTTGCACAAGGATACTTATTTTGAGGGTTTGCAAGTTTTATCTCACTTATATTCTTGATAGTAAAGGGGAGAGTCCTTCGCTTGACTCTATTAGTAGAGTTTTTAAGTTTCCTGATGTGATCAATACTGATATAGTGAGTCTTCCTCCTGAATATGGTATTGAGTTTGTTATTGGTCTTTAGATAAGCACCCGACCTATTTCTATGGCACCTTAGCGTGTGGTCCTTTCTATCTTAATGAGCTAAATTCTCAGCTTCAAGATCTTCTTGGTAAGGGTTTTATCTGACCAAGTTCATCTCCTTAGGGAGCTCCTATATTGTTTGTGAATAAAAAGGATCATTCCATGTGTATGTGCATTGATTATAGGAATTATAATAAGGTGATGAAAAAGAATCAGAATCCTATGCCTTGCATTGATGATTTATTTGACTAGATTCAGTTTGCAATGGTGTTCTATAAGATTGACTTAAGTTCAGATTACCATCAGTTGATGATTCGGGCTAAGGATATCCGAAAGACATCCTTTAGGACCCGCTATAATCATTATGAGTTCTTAGTGATGTCTTTTCGATTGACCAACGCCTCAACCGCATTTAAGGAATTGATGAACAGAGTGTTCAAGAATTATTTGGATTCTTTGATGATTTTTTTCATCGATTGCATCATTGTGAATTCGTGGAATAGAGAGGAGCATTTGCTTCATTCAACGATTATACTCCAGACTTTTGAGAGATCATAGGCTTTTTTCAAAATTCTCTAAGTGTGAGATTTGGCTTAATTCAGTGACATTCCTTGGGCATGTGGTGTCTAAGGATAATAATATAGTAGACCCTAGGCAACTCACGATTGGGCTAGTCCGATATGTCCAACTGATGTTCGTAGCTTTATTTGTTTTGATTGATACTATAGGCGGTTCGTGAAGAGTTTTGCTATTATTGGAGCGAGGATGACTAGATTTACTCGGAAGGAGGTCCCAATTTGATGATCAGACAAGTGTGAGTCAAGCTTTGGAAAGCTCTAAGAATTTCTTGCTTCAACTCTGTTGAGGGTGAGGGATTCACCATTTATTGTGATGCTTTTGGTTTTGGTTTCGGTTATGTGTTGATGCATCAAGATTGGGTGATTACTTATGCATCGAGGAAGTTGTAGGTGCACGTGCGCAACTACCCCACTAATGATTTGGATTTTGTGGCGGTAGTTTTCAGGCTTAAGATTTGGAGACTTTATCTTTATGACTGGCATTGTGAGATTTGCATAGATCATCTTAGTCTTCAGCATCTTATGACCTAGAGAGATCTTAATTCTAGGTAGCGTAGATGGAGGAAGTTGCTTAAGGATTATGACATCTCCATTTTGTATCATCCAGGAAAGGTAATATATTAGTGGATACCTTGAGCCAAAAGATAGTGAGTATGGGCAGTTAACTTTTACTGCAGTTGTTGGAACATAACGATCAATCCTAATCCAACTTGATGGTGCAACAAGATATTTAACAACTCTAGGAGGATTCTTGCTAGTGTTCAGGAAAGGTCTTTTCTATTTGAGCATATTCGAAGTTGTCTGTGAGGATAATAGACTTTACATCATCCGTGTTCAAGTGTTGAGTAGGAGTCCAAGCGGCTACCATAGATTTTGTGTTTTTCAATTTTAATGTTGCATTTGTTCTATTGTTTAATCACTCTATTCAATTGATTTGACATGAGGCTTAAAGCTGTAGATATTTTATTCGCCCTGGTACGAAGAAGATGTGTAGAGATTTGAGGAAGCATTATAGGTGGAGTGGTATGAAGAAAGATATGGTGGACTTTGTAGCTCGTTACCTGGCTTGTCAGCAAGTGAAGGCTGATAATTAGAGACTTAGCGGCTTGATTCATAGGTTGCCCATTCCTAAGTGGAAATGGGAGCAAATTACTATGGACTTTGTTAGTGGTTTGCCTCGTACCTCCCATGGTTCCAATTGTATTTGGGTCATTATGGATCGTTTGACCAAGTCAGCATATTTCATTCCTATTCAAATATCCTTTTATCACGATCCAAAACCCAAGGGTCATGATGACATTTATCTTGGCTAGCCTTGAGAAGTAAGCCTATCACCTATACTGATATAAAATAAGAAATCAATACCCAAAACCAAGGAAAGACCCCTAGAGTGGAGTCAAACCACATATATAGTAAAAGAGGAAATATAATCAAGATACCGACCAAATCCCAAAATATTTTGCAGCAGTGTGAGAACTAACTAGTATAACTCAAGATCAAAATACATAAGATATCCAAACAGAAACCCCTCTGTCTCTGAATACAATAAAGACATAGTTTAAAATAAGGAAAGGCATTAGTCAACTTTGGAAGCATGAAATCCACCTCTACCTTGGAAAGCTTCAAATGTTGCTTGAATCAACTAGTATGACGCACACTAGAACCTAGATATACATTGGAAAGGGCATAGTAGGGGTGAGTATGGTAAACTTGTACTCAGTAGGAATGATAAACCGACTGAGCAAACTAGAAAATAAAGTTTACAAAATACACACTAAGGGCACGTCACCTTCAACCAGAGGTCTCCACAAATAGTTCTATAATATTCACATACACCATAGCAATGCGTAAGAGAAATACAAGTATACAGATATCACACATATGAATTCAAAGTTATAAATATATCAGTAGATAGGTATCACATCAATAAATCATAATACATACCTAAAAAGTATAACACCAATTCATTTAAGATGATGATTATAATGATGATGATGATCATGATGATGGCGATAATGGTAATGATGCATGGGTTATCGCACAACCTCTTTATACTCTTACAGAGATAAATCTTTGTGACATAAGTCCTATGGGGGTTTGTCAGCCCATTTACTATAAATATCCAATACCAATATCCCTATATCTCCTCTTTGGCACATCTATCGTTAGAGGGTTTTTAAGATGTCATAATTTTTGCCAAAGAAGACAGTGTGTCGAGTAATTTCATGGTGGTACCATTGTTTCACAAATTTATATGATATGGGGATGTAGTGCTCATAACCAACCAAAAATGAGAATTTCCATATCCAACCATTGTACCAACCATGTGAGCCAATAATCTAACCAATATTTCTAACCTTTTATGAAGTCCAACATACCATATTACAATAAAGTAAAATACATTAAAATACACCATTGATACAACATTAGGCTTTTTCATTAAGCAAGATACAATAAATTTCACATAAGAAAGGCCAACAATGCCATATTGGAGCCCACACGGTCACACATAGCAAATAGTTCTGCAAAACCACTATATACATAAATATAGAGTCTCCCACATGAGAAAAACATGATAATTATATCCCTTTTCATGATTGGTTCCTAGGCCCTTAACATGATTTTGTATCAATATTAACTACCCACCTAGTATAAAGAAAGTTAAGCCATAACCTACCTTTAATGATAAATCTCAGTTTGTAAGCCTTTTATCTAGGTTTCCCTCTCACGAATAGTCACAAAACAAAATATAACTTAGAAATATATTCTACATATCAAACAAAATCCAGCGATACCATATTCCCTATTTTGAGTCGGGGTTAAAATGGAACCCCAGAATGGTTTTACAAAAAAGAAGGGTAAAATCAAAATTTTATCTTTAAAACATGTTCCCCATACTCATAGGTATCTACAACAGAAAATTCAAGAGAAAATGAGTTAAAATGAGGTCCAAATCAATGACAAAATATTTTCAAGCTCTACAGTCAAAATCCCAAAATCCATTTTAAAGATCGAGAATTGAAATTGTTTTGAAGATGAAATAGAGATAATGTGATAATTGTAAGATTAGAAACTCACCCATGTGGAATTGAATTGAAATCGATGTTTAAATCAATGAAATACAACTTTTAGGCCTTTCGAGAAAAATCCCCAATTTCTAATTTTTAAAATCTGCATTAAAAACCAGAATTAAATAATAAAATTACAGAAAAGTAGTTGGAATAGGTGATTTTCAGCTTACCCAATCTTAGGAATGGAAAAAATTGCTCAAAATTGTGAAACCCTAAGCTCCAAAACTAAAAAGTGGTGATAGAGGCAAGAAAATGAATATCTATACTCAGGGCCTTAGGTGTTACTAAAGCAGTCAACTAGCTGCTTTAGCTGTTACTGCTTTACAGTTCTTCACCTAGAGAGCCAGTTGGCTAGAGCGAACAAAGGTCGCTAAAGAACCCTTGATCCCAGGGTAGCTTCCCGTTAAAACGACCTCATGACACTTTAGTGCTAGCCGCTACCAGAGTGGCACTTTAGCTGCTACACCAGCTAAGATGCACCAACTGTGGAGAGTTGGAACGTCAAGTCTCTCCAGATCCCTTGGGACTTACCCGGAAACCTGTAACGCAAATGAATAATGTTACCCTATCAAATTTGATGCTCCAGACTCAATGACAAAATCAAATGTTTGAAAAAACATCATTTTCACCAGTTTGACCCCCGAAACCCGTTTCACAAATTTCCAAATTGAGGGTTGAAATAAGATATATATTCCATGAAATCATTCAAATGATGTTACCGCCTAAAATTCATATTTATAGATCTGTTTGCACAGTTTGTTATGCCATCCAATGCACAGATTATGAAATGTTGATCTATGTCAATTATAAGGCTTCGCAAGCCACAAAAAATCATAATATCACATAAATCATGTTGAAATGCATAGGTAATAGTTCCAATCATCCCCATACTCTAAAAATACCACGAAGAAACCAAGTGGAGGGGTTAAATGGTCAAATCACAAAAGAATAAATATTTAACAAAAATCACCAAAATAATGTATTACCCCTTTAGTGCTAGAGGTTTGCCTATATCTATATTTGTGAGATAATTCGTTTGCATAAAGTGCCTATATCAATTATTTCAGACCAAGGTTCGGTGCTCACTTATAACTTTTAACGAGCTTTTTTGGATTAGTTGGCTACTTAGGTAGATCTTAATACAACCTTCTATCCTCTAACTGATGTGTAATTAGAGCGGACTATTTAGGTTCTCAAGTATATTATTTGAGACTATGTTAAGGATTTTGGAGGTCAATAGGTACAACACTTAGATTTGGTGGAGTTTGTGTATAATAATAGAAACCATTCAAGTATTAAGATGGCACCTTTTGAGGCCTAGTATGGAACACAATGCCGTTCTCTGATTGGGTGGTTTGAGACCTCCATGATTAGGTCCCGTGGTACTGACTTGATTTAGGAGCATTAGATAGGGTCCGGGTGATTTAGGATAGGTTGAGGGAATCTAAACATAAGCAGAAGGCTTATACAGATCATAGAATTTATGTTTTGAGATTAGAATTTGGTGTCTGGGCATTCCTTCATGTATCTTCCATACAGGGTGTGATGAGGTTTGGGTGGAAATGTAAGCTCAGCCCCTGATATATTGGACCCTTTAAGAATTTTTGCACAGTTTTTGAGGTGGCTCTGAGTTAGCCTTACCCCCAGAATTTTTTGTTGTCCATCCGATCTTCCATGTTTTTATGTTGCAGAAATATATTCTTGATCAGTCTCATGTTATTTGATGGGATTCAATTTAGTTTGATAAGTTGTTGATGTTTGTGGAGGAGCTGGGGCTTATATTAGCCATTAATGTCAAGCTATTGAGTACTAAAGAGATTCCTATAGTTAAGGTTCAGTAGAAGCACCACCTAGTAGAGGAGGCTACTTGGGAGATCATGAGAAAGATGAGGACCTAGTATCCTCACCTATTCGATGCATTAGGAACATCCTAATCCTTTACTTATCTAGACGAAATTTCATTTAGTAATGGATATTGTAATGATCCTCTAAGTTATTTTCTATATTTTAGCCTATTTTTTCCATTTAAATCTTTCCTATATATGCCCCAAGTCATTTATGACTTGTTGGAACTGATAGTTCGATTACTAGGTAGTTTTTTTGGTTTTTAGAGCCAATTAACTATTTTGAAGTCTTTACGAGTTCAAATTGGCTACCCGGCAAAAATTTTAATCAAACAACCTCGTATACTAATTCTAATATTTCCAATAGCCCTAAAACATCAATTTTAGGTTTGGTGGATAGTTGGTCTAGGTCCTGCGGCTTCTATACTCATTTTACACTATACAAGACACCCTAATCCTTCATTCATTTTTGGTTAGCTGGAACCTTGGTCTACGTACCAATCTATGAGACTTTACTAGACACCCATATTGCCTACTTCTTAACTGGGTTAAAATGGACACTCGAAACGATTAGTAAAACTAGAATTTTAATCCAAAAACATATTTCCCATGATTAAAGGAACCCATAGTAGAAAACCCAAACAAAAATGAGTTGAAAATGGGGTTTTAACTAAAGAAATGCTAATTTGGGCCTTCCAAGTCCAAATCCCTAAATTCCACCTTTAAAGCCAAGTTTAGTAAGATTTAAATGATAAAAATCAATTAAAAACAATTAAAATATGGATTTAGAGCTTTCCTAAAATTAAAAATGGAAGAAATAGCCCAGAAACTTGAAGACTAAGCTCCAAGTCTCATAATGGTTAAAGAATCTCAAAAAATGGGGATGTAATCCACCCAGCATCGCCTAAGAGACTATCGGATCACTTAAGCACTGCTTAAGAGACATGTGTAATTTAATTGAAGCCCACCTTGTTGAATAAGTGACTTGGCTATAGCTTAAGCGATAGACATCTGGCACGCCAGTATAATTTAAGATACCAGACAATAGCTTAAGTAGCAATCGGCAAAGTGAGCCTGGTGTCGCTTAGGTGACAGTTTGGCTATTAGGCTAAGTCACTTATGCGACCAAATCATCTTTTAAGTGAGTGCACTAGCTAAGTAGTGGACTATATTGAAACTTGGAGGATTCCATGTCTCTGCAAACCCCTCGAGATTCATCCAAAATCTCGAGTATGCAAATGAACTATGCTACCCAACCAAATTACATGCTCTGGAGTCAATGATGATATGAAGTTTTTGGCAAACATCTTTATCACAAAATTGACCCTCAAAAGCCAATTTTGAACTTTCCAAACTATGGAACAAAATAAGATATTAAAACCTCGAAACCACACCAACCTTTTCTACCAATTTAAAATTGATGTTTTGGCTCTTCTAGCATAGTCTGTTTAGCCATATGACCGATAGATCAAAAGATGTTATCATCCTTTTAGACCAATAAAACCCACAATCACCAAAATATGTTGGGAATCGTGCCAATCATCTCCACACCCTAGAAATACCATGATGCAACCATGGGGAGGAGTAAAATGGTCAAATCATACAGAAATAAATATTTCACATAAATCTTAAAAAATCAAGCCATTACATCATCCATCACTAAGAACCGAATTCATCCTCAAACTAAATACAGTACAAATACCTGATCAACAAAACACTATGAATATCTATCACGTATATCAGACTCAACCTCCTAAGTAGACTCATCTATAGATCGATGTATCCACGAGACCTTAATCACCAGAATATTCCTAGAGCGTAACTGTCTAATATCCTTGGCTAGAATTGAGATTGTTTCATTAACAAAAGATAGTCGCTCATCTAGCTAAATTGAATTCCAAAGAATGACATGAGACTCATTTGGAATGTAACGCACGATCATAGAAGGCTAAATACATCGTCAATCCCCTCAACTTGACACGAACTTTTACTTTGGAAACTCAAATTGACAACGTTTATTTTAAGAACTTAAATCACCTACAAAATGGGTCATTTTGGCACTTTTTTGCATCAGATTTGGTGTGTGGGGTGCAGTCTCTCCCACATGGATGAAACGACCAATTACTTTGTGCCAACTTATATATATTTCAATATATTTATATATAGCCTCAATTATTATTTTTTAAAAAAAGAACAAAATCATCATTATCTTTCCCACCAACCCATCTTCTTTAATCGAGGTATTTACAACCATGGCGATGCCATAATCTTATTAGTAACACCGGAACCTCTTTTTTATTGAGTTTTATTGACAAATCTAAGCCTTAATTTTTAAAAAATTTGAAAATTAATTAACAAGAAAAACATGGGTACAATTGGGGTTTGACAGACCAAATTATATTTTAATAATATTGTTTAAGGGTTTTATCATATTGATACAATATATTATTTTTCATGTTCAAATTAGTAACTCAATTTTATTAGCTTTTGTAAATATATTTTTTGATAAATTTTGTTTTCTTCACTTTTTAGATTTTATTGTTAGAAGTAATATGGAAAACTAAGAGATAAAGGTAGTTTTGTACTACCGCTAAAGGTGTTTGAGCTTGAAAAATCGCAGAAGATAGTGGGATGAAAAAATGGGGAAGAAGAAGATAAAATAAAATGATAAATGGCTTGAAGTAATGTTGTCACATGCCTACAAGAGAGTGTTCTACACTCACTTTGCCATGTCAACGAAAGGTGCCAAACTGACACAGTTTCTAGTTAATTTAGGTGCTAAAAATGAACAATGTCCACTTGAAGTGCCAAAGTGAAAGATGGTGACAAGTTTAGAAGTCTGGCAATGTATCCCACCTTCATAGAAACATGAAAAATTTGATGACAACTGATAAATCTGAAGGCAATTCTAACTCATAAGCCACATCCCAATAGTTTGAAGGATATCAAAAGGTCCGATATACTTGGGGATAAGCTTACCCTTTTTCTGAAACCTTATCCCACCTTTCATAGGCAAAACATGAAAAAAGAAATAATCACCAATACTAAATCTAAAGCCACAAAGTTTAAGATCCCCATAGCACGTTTGCCTATTCTAAGCCGCTCAAAGTTTATCCTGAATTACCTGAACTCTATCTAAAGACTTACAAAGCAAGTCCGAACCTCAAGGTCTAATCACAAAAACCTCAAACCAGTTGACTGTAGAGCAACAATGCTTACCATACAAATCCTTGAAAGGAACCATATCAATACTTGAATGGTAGTTATTATTATATACAAACTCTGCCAAAGCTAGATGATGCTCCAATTAACCTCCAAATTCCATAACATAGGAGCATAGCATATCCTCCAAAACCTAAATAGTCCACTTCGACTAACCGTTAGTCAGAGGGTATAAAGTTATGGTAAATTCAACCCGAGTACCGAACTCCTCCTTAAAAGTTTTCTAAAAGTGAGATGTGAACACAAAACCTCAATCTAAGATGATAGCTACTGGCATACCATAAAGATAAACAATATCAAAAATATAGATATAGGCCAACCTCTAAGCACTAAAAAGGACCTGAACAAAAATAAAATGAGCATATTTGGTCAACCGATCCATGATAATCCAAACACTGTTTGATCCATGAGAAGATTGAGGCAACCCATTCACAAAGTCCATAGTGATTCTTTCCCATTTTTACTCGAGAATGGGTAACCTCTGAAGCATACCACCAGGTCCATAATGCTTAGCCTTCACCAGTTAGCAACATAGGAAATGAGCTACAAAATATGCCACATCGTTTCTCATGCCACCCCACAAGTAATCCTGCCTCAAATCATGATACATCTTAGTCACTTTTGAATGGTTGGAATACCTAGAACAATAAGCCTCTTCCAAAATCAATCTAATCAAATTACCCACTCACTACAAATAAACTTGGCCACCAGTCCTTAAGACACTATCTGGATCAACAAAGGCTTCCTTAACCTTACCACTCAACTCTTATCCTAAATCACTCTCAACCTAACATCATTAAATGGCTGAGCCTAAATCTGCTCCTTTA
This sequence comes from Capsicum annuum, assembly GCF_002878395.1. Classification (NCBI taxonomy): domain Eukaryota; kingdom Viridiplantae; phylum Streptophyta; class Magnoliopsida; order Solanales; family Solanaceae; genus Capsicum; species Capsicum annuum. Next base: position 146,095,617 of record NC_061122.1, on the reverse strand, counting down.
AGGAAGACCTAGCCTCCACAAATGCCGAAATACATCCAGCTATCAAAACATTAAGACTAACCATCTAGTTAGCCAAAGATTGAACCTCTAAGGCCAAAAGCCTCTCCTAGGTTAATAGATGCGCCAAGCTACCCATGCTAGTCGACTTTCGGGCTAAAGGCTTCTACAACCACATTACCCTTGCTTAGGTGATAGAGAGTAGTTATGTTATAATCCATAACAAACTCAACCCACTGATGATGCCTCATAATAAGATCTCGCTTACGAAAGAAGTACTTAAGGATATGATAATCCAAAAAGATCTCATACTTAAACTCATACAGGTAGTGCCACTACAAGTTTAATGCAAAAATAACCATGAATCACTCCAAATCATGGGTAGGGTAGTTACTCTCATAGAGATTCAACTAAAGACAAGAATAAGATGCAAGTCTCATAATGACTTTAGGTTGCGAGTACTAGCTATAGAGAAAGAACCAGAACTCCGCCACTTTTTTTGCCACTTACCATCATCTCTACCACTTTGCTGTTTCCCACCATCTATTTTAGAAAACCTAAAATTCTTTCCTTATCTTTCTCCTATCTCAGCCTGCTTTCTCTTTTTCTCCTTCACCTGTTGCATATGAATAACTAACCTAGAGATATCCATGTCCTTGATCATCAACACAGTTTTGCTTTTAATGATCAAATCATGATATAGTCCCAAAGAAATTTTTTTTTAAGCTCTCACATTAGGCACTATCTCTGGAGCATACCTAGCTAACTTGTGAAACTTCATGACATACTCTTTGACTGACATCTTCCCTATTTCAGATTAACAAATTCCTCCTCTTTTTCTTCCCACAGCTCTTGAGGAAATATATTTTCCAAAAATACATTAGAGAAATTCTCCCACATAGATAACTCATTAAACTCACCCCTTGCCCTATCCCATTCTTATTACCATTGGTATGCCACATTCGCTGGTAGGCAGTAAACTCCACCCCTTCTATATTTATGGTATGCATAACCCTGAATATCTTTTCCATATCATCCTAAAAACCCTAAGGATCCTCCTCCACCATAAAACTAGTAAATTTTAAAGGACTCATCCTCATGAACTGGCTAACCCTTGCAGCCTCAGAATAAGGAATGCCCGATGCATAATGCTCAGCCTGACAAAATACAAACCATGAAATAATATAAATCCACTGATGAAACTCTAAATTTATTATGTTAGACTGAGGAGGACTTGAGGGAATTGGTAGAACTGCAGGAAGATTAGGGACTGGACCAGTAGACCGAGTATAGATCCCATGGGTAAAGTATATCCCATCGACATCATCCCCTGTTAGGATAGAGGAGTTTCCATACATATCAGATCATCGAGGCATGATAATAAAAGTGAACAAAGAAGGATTTGAGATGATTCCATAACATAACTCCAAACTTGAAAATAAAATACAAGAAAGAGAAACATTCCTAAATTCCTTATAGCCTTTCTCTCTTATAAGTATGGCGTACTACATACCCTTAAGAGAGACTCTACTTAACACAGCTTTGTGGACTCCCAATTGACCATGATCCTAAAGATGTAATACAAATATTACACAATCCAGACTGGGGCTTTGGCACGATGGGCATCGCAAGTCCAACTAGGATCGGGGACCACCCTCGATACCTAACATAACCTCTAAACACATACCTTGTGTTGGAAAAATTCCAAACATATAATAATATAGCATATTTGTAGATATATTAACTTTGTGATAAGTCTATTTCCTAAACCAACCCACCTAAGTCAATCCATGCAATAAACAACAAAACCAAAACACTAACCCAATGTGTTTATATATACAATCCAAACCAAAATCGATCAATCATAAAACAAATATAGTCCACCAATGTTAGCCTTAACACTAATACAAATGACAAGGCTGACACCACTGTCGACACCGCCCATACAAACCCATAGTACTCCCATAAATCCTCAAAATAAAAGTAAAACAATATTTGGCCAGGAAATGCCCTTGACCATAGAAAAAAGCAAATTCTATAAAATGACCTAAGTATGTAAGGAAATCCGTGACATGAATGGAGCCTTCCATAATATTAAAGCTCACTAATTCAATCCAATACGAGTTGATCCCCAATTCGATCACTGAGTTGGAGAAGTAAAATGGCCTGTTTTTGTATCACGTAGGAATATAACGCCCGAAGATGGGTTAGCTGGTTAACGCTAGCATTCACTCAGGATAATCATAAGATAATGCCAACCTTAAAAACTAAGTAATTAACTATATGCATACATAACCATACTAATATATATATGCCAGGAGAGGGAATTCGGTTTAGCATGACTTTAAAAATATTACCCTGGGTATGTGTAGCTTAACCATCCTAGAATTGGGTTTAGCATGCCTTTACATATATGAGTCCAGTGTCAGCTCCTAAAAGGGCCTGAATACGTGTAGCCGCATAAAGTGGAGATACCATAGTAGTAGGGATTCTCATATACCCTTCACTCTCCATGATATATGCATATGATTGTAACTTAAAGGAATCCCATGTACCCCTTACATATCATATATGGTCACCATTAACCATCCTCATGTCAGCAAATATGAGTTTCCATTGTCCATCCATTGGACTAACACCTTCACGGTTAGCTATCACACCCCACTATTATTGCCTAATTAAATCCATTAGTATACAACCAAACCACAAATTCTATTTTTTATTAACCAAGAATATCAGTAATGTATCGCCATATTGACAAACGATTGCAAGGAATATCCTTACCATCCTCTATAAAGAAGGGATTCCCATGTCCACATAGATTACATTATTAAGTTGCTTGACGGATTCACATGTAACCCACTAGATGATCATTATTATATTTATTTAGGGGATTCCCATGTACCCCACAAGTATATTCAATTAATCCATAACAATGTCCCTTAAGACCTTACCATTTAACCATTAAAGACCATCCAAATAAATTAGGGTTCCATTACCAGTTTATACCATGCAAACTTTTCAAAGAAAATTCAACAATATAGTAAAAACATTCTTATTGATATTTTATAAAACATGTTGAGGGCATAAAGTTCTCAAACCCAAAACAAAGTAGCAATTTACCATTCCAATGCGACCACATATTCACAAAATGACTAGAAAATGAAAACCATAATTAAAATAGTGGAAAACCATAACCAAACCATTTATAACAAAAACCCTCAACATATATTACAAACCAAAACCATAGCACAAATATTTCATGTAAACCAGACATAAAACATGACTTTTATTGGAACTAATAATAATGGGGGAGAAAAACCATCATTGTAAGCCCCAAAAATGACCTTATTAAAGAAACCTTAGCCTTTCTTGAACCAAGAACCTCGAGAGAATTTGAGAAAGTTTTAAGTGTTTAAGATTAGAATAATACGAAAAATAATATCCCAAGAGTGGAATTAATTCATGGTTACATAAGAGGTTCAGAGGGGAAAAGTCCGGATTACCCCCAACATAAATTATATAAAACTCTTGCAGGAGGGTATGACCCACCTCCCTAGGCCTCCTTTTGGACCCCAAAACTGTCTAACATAGAACCACCAAGGACAATCCATACCCAACCATACGGCCAATACCCTTAATCTGTACCTTGGACAAAATAGACTCCTCTAAGATAAACAAAGGTCAATCATATGATTGGCATCATACCAATAGTACCTTAATATACGATTAGTGTGATCCACTAGTACCTTATACAAAATCCAACAAACTAACATTTATTAACATACGACTAAGACCCCCCAACTATACCCAAGAATACTACTAGTACCCTTTAGTTGTACGATGTCTAAAAGACAAAAACTCAGGAAATTTTGAAGGATCAAAACCCAGGGTGTTTCAGACTTGTTCCAAAAGTAGTAAAAATCTGAGCATGTCTAAACTTGGATAGAGCATCTAAATCACCAATTGAGGAACTAACTGCACTTCTTCTTATTAAAGGTTTCACAACAATGTATGACCCATCCAGATGAACTAAATGGCTAGGAATCCCATTCCAATACTCTCTAGACCAATGATCGTTCTTTTTACAATCATAAAAAAATCCTACGATAAATCCTATCAAAAAACATGACTTGTTCTTAATTGGCTAACAAACTGATGCCTTGGACACTGTTAACTAAAATTATCATCCTTTTTGCAATTATAGCATACCTTTGGGGATTTAGGCTGGTCAGGAATATATGTTAACTGATGTCACCAAAAACTAACCTCTAAAGAATTATGCTTCAGTAAATACCAAATACAGTAACCCAAACCAGGTTGGGTTTGAACCTACAAGAAAAATGTTGAATAGTTTCTTATCTTACTAAAATCCATAAGAAGTGTGGAAAAAAAATATGGGTATTTGAAAATCAATCAGAAGTAGTAACTGAGCTTGACTGTTTTGAGTTGGAAAAAATAAAAGATGAAAACTACGACCGTGTTCCCCTGGCTGCTCAACTTTGTTATTTTTTCATGTTTAACCTACCAATTCTGTTGCTTTGCATGTCATGTCAAAAAGCTATGTATCATCAACAATCTTGTGAACGTTTTGATAATCTCAGCCTTTACCTTCTGAGTTAGGCCATCTCCTTATTTATCCAAGTCTATGACTTCTGTTCAACTCTCACCTTTTGAGTCTCGAGTTAATTAGATGAGATGATAAAATAATAAGATGGATAAGAATATCAAATTATTATGTTAGTCTTCTTTTCCAAATCTCAAACTTCTTTTTGAGAACATTATAGAATACAGGCAATAATCATGCTTTTATAGTAGCACAGAGGTCAATTATTATAAAGGAGATTAAGATATATGTAGCAAATTTAGAATAGATGACTCTCCTACTTCCCTTCATAGTTAATCCGCTAGGTTCCCACAACCCAAGTCAGTGAAATTAGTCGCTTATGCTTAGGCGACAATCCTTGATAATCATCAAAATAAGTATATAATCAATTGCATAATAATGAGAAGAATAAAACTCAAAATATTTTATTCAATAATAGCCAAAAAATCACAAGAACAATGTAAAGTATGTAATATAATGTCAAATAATATAAGAGAATGTCGAAAAATGTAACATAATAAAAGATAAACCCTAGGGTATTCAAAGTATCTAAAAATAACCAAAAAATCATAATAAAATGGAAAAGGAAACGTAAGTTGGCATAAGGTATGACTCGCTTGTCCACTAGTAAGGCCTTCTAACAGGTGGTACTATGCTAGTCATATTATTTTGCAGTGTCTAATCTTTCAATGTTTCAACTTTCTCTTCTTCTAACAACTCATACACAAACTTCTGACTCATCTTTCTCCGAGACTTCAACTCTACATCTAACTTTTAGTTTTTGTTCTCTTGATGATTTCTTGACATGAATCGTATTCTCATCTTACTACTCATATGGCTAAGTCATTTATTTGTACGGAATTTATTCTTGGCCTTGGTTTTGTTGTGCTTACAAGTTATGCTAAGATTTGTATGGTGTACTGACGACTCGTAAGGTGACTCGTATCATCTGCAGTCTTAATCTTATTCCAACTTTTTCTTTTGATTTTTTTCCAAAACTTTTATTTCCCTGTTTCATCTACAACAAGCTCAAAAGCACATCATATCTCCTAAAATAACCTAAGTCCTAGCATAAATTCATGGTTTCAAGTATAAAAGTGTTGTGCTTCCACGGTGCATCAAAATCATCTACTTAGAGAGTTTGCGTGTCCTCAGGCAAAACAAAAATCAAAACTACTCTCACCTCAATAGTGCTTAAACAACAAGATCCTAAGATACCTATGACAGTGATTTTCAACATTTTTAGTCCCCTCCAAATTTTAACTTATCATGAATTACACTTGGTACATCAATTTGGAACATGGAGAAACATAAAGGACTTTGATGATGGCATTACATTAGTATAGACAACCGAGCATAGACAAAAACTACATTAACCAAATAGTCTAGCAACTTAACAACATAACCCATGTGCTCTCACATTCAAAAAGATCGCATTCACTCAATTAAGAGTAATCAATTTATTCAGGGATTTTCCAAAGATGCTCTCGCTCCCAAAGAAGTACCATCAGTGTAATAGAAAATCATTGGCTTGCTTATATTCCCTCTTCTTATGTTTTTGGACAGTCGAGGTTGGATCACTAATGACTTTATTCGGCTTATATCATAGATTAAGAGCTTGTATGGTATCTTTTTGGAGCTTTTTTTAAGTGACTACACCTCCTTGACACTATCCTTTATTTGGCGTCCACTTATTTTTTCCACTTGTTCTTCATTTTATATTTGCCCATATGTATCCCTTTTTATTTTAAAGCACATACAATTTGGACCAGGTACAATTTTATTTTCTTACGTTTATTTTATTGTTTCTTTATTTTCTTTTAATTTTTGTTTTTCGCTATTCTTTTATTTTCACTGCACCTATCCTTTTTCATTTTTTTCTTCTACACATCTTTCTTCATACTCGTTTATCCTACGCACCCCTATAATATCCACCCTTATCTTTTGAAAATTTTCTGAGTTGAGGTGCACAGTCTCCAAGGAGGGCCAGGGCCAAAACATATTCATTATAAGTTAAATGGGAAGGAGAAATTGGTGTACTAAATAAAAAATGGGTCAATTAAGCTCAAAATTTTCGATCAAAGTGATTCATATCACATTTGGTTGGACATTTAGGCTCGGGAAGACTTATATCAAAATGGTATATGATAAACTCCTACTTGACTATCCTCATCGTAAGTAAGAGCAATCGGATAAGTTCTAAATTCAGACACACCGAGAACTAAGTAGCGCCTCACATACACTCATATAGGGTTATATTAGTAGGTACTATTTATCCAATTATGAGATTGTTGACCTAGTTTTAATATTCCTAATCTTAATTATAAGATCCATAATTGTCTCACACAAATACACTTATCACACAACAAAATTTTTTGGAAGGGTATTAAATTTTTTAGCATAGTGATTTAAAAAAAGATCTACTGCCACAAGTAAAAATTCTCCTTCTATTTCAGCTATCTAAGCATACAACAAATCACAAAACATCAACAAAAAACATAAAAACAAAAACATACCGGTTCTCAAATTTTTCAGATTGTGGCCATGGGATTCGAAACATGGTAAGTATAGCCCATGTAGACCTTGGTACACCCCCACCCCCAACTTAAGGCTTATGAATTATCCCCACTGCATGTAAAAATATAACACAATGGATAGGTAACATACCTGGGTAAACAAAATTTTGGATCATGCGATATCATCTCATGGGCCCTAAAGTCGGGTCCCACTATCCACAACTATCATCCCATAAACTACTAAGACTGCTCTTTTATCATGGCACTGATTGTGATCGATGCACTCACAGGTACATAGATAGTCAGGGATACCTCAATACCCCCACAACATTATCCATTATCGATTTTAAGCTGCCCTTTTTATCCTTCATCTCTTTGACCTGCACTGACTTGTCCTTCTCACTCTTTATTAGACTTCTTTATTTCTTCCTTTTCAATAATCAAGTGCTTTCTCTTCCTCATTCTTTCTCAGGGATCTTCTACTAGATCAAAAATCTCATAAATATTCTTAACATGAACATTCGGATCCACTTGTGCTATAAATTATCAACCATCTTATTAATTTCAGCCACTTTAGATTTTACCTAAGTAATATCAGTAATCTAGCCGCTACCTAACTATGGTCTCATCCATTACTCGAATGCATCTAACTGACCCTAGACCCTTCTATCATGGTTGTCCAACTTTGTTTCTACCCAAGGCTTCATTCCTTTTTCTATATTCTGAACATTGTCCTCCAACATAGACAATCTCCTCATTACCTCATCCTATATAGATTATGAGATCACGATTAGACAAGCTACATAGCTCTTACTCGAGGTGGTAAAAACTGAGTCGTATGAGGGACACTAGATGTACTCGCTGTATCTGAGATCTGTGGCTCAATATGTATATCTCCACTCATTGGAGCATTAGTATTAGTAGTATCAGCAGATCCAGTTTGTCTAAACATCTTTGCTAACATATCAACTCCCCTCATTGTCTTCTGCACCATTGGGTTTGTTGTATCCCGAATCAACCCAAGATATTTGATATTTATAGGCTAAAGTAGCTCATCAATCCCAAGGAGTATCTTCACCCCCGCAGCCAAGAAAATCTATGCAATTATACAAGGGTAGGCTACCAGGAACTTCTCTTTGGCTAGAGCTTTATCTCAAATCTATCTAGCAAAAAATTCTCCCACATCAAAATCGTACCCAACAATCAACCCAGATATCAAAGTTGTACAAACTGGGCTGAATATGTTGTCCCCACTAATGGAAAAAATCTATGTCGAGCTACAGTCCACTATACTTTAGCCTCAAAATTTAGGGTTTATTTTTCTCCCTTTTGTGAAGCCACTCCCGGTCTTCTTACCACCCAAACTGCATCCTCTCCATTCACAACAATCAAACGAGGGATCCACCTAAAGTGTGTGATCTTATTATCTATCTCCAGCTACTTTGGTATGATTTTTTGCATTTCGTCCATATGGATTCTATTACTCCATTATATATGGGCAACTGAAAGTTCAGTCCATTCCATAACTGAGGAATAATGTGTTGGGAGACAGTCACCTACACTCCCAAATAGTCAGTGACTCGATGGGATCACATCCTATCCATAACTGCCCTTGGAGATATTGTCTTTCTTAGCTCTACCTTGTACACCATATAAAACTCCTGAACTAATGAGGAACTACACTATTTAAGTAGTGTGGTCATCCACTGAAACCTTTACTAGCTAAATTGAGCCTCAAATTTAGGTGGCTCAAACATCCCCATAGTGGTCAATCACATCTTTAGATACTAAAACCATTTGATTATTCTATTTTGGAGTTTGCTTAACCCATCAATATAAGTTTCCTATATATCGGGGTAACCTCCTAGTTTGATGGTGCACACTGGAGTAGGTGTAAGGGCTGGGGGGAATCCGTTCTGTTGATAGGGATAACATCAACTTCTTTCTCACTTTCATGCTCTAAACTTTCTTCCTCTGATCTAGACACTTCATTACCATCACTACTTCCCTCTTTAGACTGGGACACTGTTCGGGGTAGTGAAGTATGGGCGTTCTTCTTTCTAGGTCCTCTTTGACGTGTGTTCTCCAGTGTGACCACTTTTTTTCCTCGTGCATGTTGTTTGTATCTTTCCCCAACCTTTTTATTTATTGGGAATTTAACTAAGTCACAACTACTGTTGGATGACTTAGTGTAATCAGAATATAAAATCGGTTCCTTCTTATTTCCCTTTTTTGCTACTTATTTTTAAGATGAGGCACCTTTTGAATTCTTGATTCCTGTGTACATACATTAATTAGTAATTACTTAAGGAACGGAAAGAAAAAATGAGAAAATTCTATGTCATTATGCATATTCTATTTAGTGTACAATTGAGGGTAAGAGTTATATGATCTGGGTACGACTCAGATAACTGATTCGTATGGTAGACAGTGTACATATGGAAGTTCACTGTTCTTCTTACAAGTCCTCTTGACAAGTCATAAGAATATGTTACAACTTATTATAAATAATCATAAGCAGACCATAAGCAAAACTTTATTTTATGCTATATTCCCAGGTCCTTACAACATAAGTTTGCGAGTCTTATGGGATGAATACGACATATATTGGCATGTCGTACCCTTATTAGAACCTACACTTAGTTAGACTTCTTTGTTGTCAGTGAGTACGGGTCACTTTATAATTCCATTACTTGTAGGTACAAGTCATAAGGTGTCTTATATCCACTACAACATAGATGTTCAACATGTGATTTAAATCTAATACACAATACCCAAACTAAAGTTCTATTCTATGACATTTTAATCCCATATCAGTCCAAAAACACAATTTAAATAAACTCATTTCAAGTTCAACCCAAAATTCTATTGCACACTGAATTTTTAATCCCTAGGGTCAAAAGTTTCAATATACCCAGGTATTCAACTTAAAGACATGCTATATTAACAACTTAGATTCAACTTCAACCTAAAATGAAAAGCATTTAAGTTAAAAATACTTACCTGAATTATTGAGAATTTACCTATTTGAAGTTATTTCTTTTTTACCACAAATATGTTTTGTAATGTGAGTGATTTTGACGATTTGGTAAGTGTTTTGGAGTTAATTTATGCAATTAGAGCTCTAAATTTGGTTATTAATGGAGGTATTTTTTTGTTTCATATATCGGGTACCCGTTTTGGGTGCCCTTTTTGTTTATCATTGGATGAGTTGGGCCGGGTTGAAGCACGAACCTCGACCTGGTAAGCTTGGGTAGGAGTCATGTAGAGTTGGTATAACTCAAGGTGACAACTCATACACTGAGGGTATAACTCCTTTTGAGAGTCATAAAGACTCCAAAAATTTTTACCAGGATTTGCTTAATCTCCCAGGTGCTTACAACTCTTGCTCATGAGTCTTTACTTTAATATATGACTCGTGAAGAGTCCGTATGACCTAACTTCTTTGAATTTTTTCTACAATCTTTAGTCCTACACACTGAACAAACATATTACCCTATAAACGAATAAGTACAAAATCATGGATTGCCTCCTTAGTAGTGCTTAATTTAACATTGCAGAACAATGTGGCTAAGTTGGATATTACATTTCTCCATCTAGCCTTATGAGTTTCTTCCCAAGAAAGGCTTGATTTAATGTCGCGGCACCACTTATTTTACTTGGTTACTCAGACTTCACCAAGCTCAATCTCAAAAATTACACTTACTTCTTTAGTGTTTCTCATATAATTCCTTAATTTATGCCCATTCACCTTAAACAGGGATTCACCATCTTGCTTCAACTCTAAAGCACCATATGGGAATACTCTTAGCATAGTAAACAGACTATACCATCAACACTTCAACTTACCTGGAAAAAAAGGAAGCCTTGAGTTGTAGAGAAATACCTAGTCACCTTTTTTGAATATCTTCTTTTTAATCTTGCGGTCCTGATATTGCTTACTTTTTTCTTTGTAAAGTATAGAACTTTCATAAGCCCAGAGTTAGAATTCTTCCAACTATTCATCTTATTCATCCTTGAAACACCTCAGGTTTGGATTCTTAGAAACTTTCTTGGATTTATGTATTTTTTATAACATATGACTTGTGGGTACAAATTGTATGATATGGTACGGTTGGTATGCTCAAGGTCATATGCGAAGCAGTAATGGTTGGTTGGTTAGATTGATTTTTTAAATGGGTATAATCAGGTGGGTACAATCGTATGGTTGGTGATGGGTTATATGGTTTGGGTTTTTCCTTCTTTTAATCTGAGACTTTGTAACTTAACTTGGATCTGATTACGAGTGGCCCACCATGATCAATAAGATAGGGCGTGAGTCATACCATTTCCTATATGGTAGACATTGTTCAAACATCATTTGATTCCATTCTACCAGGATACGGTTTAGGGGTAGTAATCGTATGATTAGGTATGACTTGGTTTGGGTAAGTCGTATGTTGGACAGTATTCGGTCCAAAGGGGAGGCCTAGGGTACGAGTGGAGGGTACCACTCATATGGAAGGGTATAACTGGTATGGGGGAGCCGTACCATATGACGAGAATTTTAAGCAGTTTAAGTTGGGAGTAATCTGGACATTTCCCCACTTAACTTGTTAATGCCCCATGACTTATATCACTAATAGGACATCATTTAACCTATTATTTTGATCTTAAACACTTAGAAACTGTCTCTAATTTTCTCTAAGGCTCTTGGGTAAAGGAAATCTAGGGTTTCATCTAAATGATCAATTTGGGGCTTGTACCAGTGATTTCACTCCATCATATTCAAAATCTAAGGCATGTACTTGACAAGACCTAAATTAGGGCCTTGTCACCATTGGCAATTCGAAGCCCAACCAGGAACAAGAACTGCTACCATTACCCAACCCGGCTACTAAATTCATACCCGAAGTCAGTTAACGTTAGAACGTATAAAAAATAGTGTATTCACCCATGTGGTGACTCTGGGATAAGTTTATATCTGAGACCAACCCAACCAAGTCTGACAAGACAATAACCTACCCAAACCTATGTGGAAATCATGAGCCAATACATTATAATAAGACAATGTATGAATATATATATATATAACTTAAACCATGCATACCATACCTAAGTCCATAGTTGTCCATTCAACTCCTCTAGACCAACTAAAGAGTACCTAGTCGGGACATGCCCTTGACCATAGAGAAAACCAAAGTCAATGAAAGACAAGAAATATGTAAAGTAAACCGTGATATGAAATAGATGCCTTCCAAATTATGGAATCTCACCACTTCAATCCAACATCGACTGCCTCAACATTCGATCACTAAGCGGGAGAAGTAAGATGGTCGGTTTCCTATATAGTGTGGGTATACAGCCGCCCAAAGAAGGGTTACTCGATGAGTACTAGTATGAACATAGGATAACGATAAAATAATTCCATTTACAAAGCCAAGTAAAACCATCTATGATGCATACAACCATACATATATATATTTATATAACCATGCCGAGAAAGGAAACCGGGTTTAGCATTCTATTAAAAACTTTACTTGGGTTATGTAGCTTTGTCGTCCTAAACCACTTGCGGTTATATGGGTTAAGCTACCCCTACTGAATGGGCCCCAATGTAAGTAGCCATTAAACCATAGATGAAAAGCTGGGATGACTAGTACATCCCCTAAAACATAGTGTAACATCATGCATACGGTAACTAAGACCAACCTCATATTGGGAAATATTAATTTCCAATTTTTGTCCCCCTAGGACAACCACCTTCTAAGGTTTTGCAACACATCCCATGTATATTGCCCAATTAAACCAATTTCCATTTATTAACCAAGGCCATCAATATTGGTACGTCATACCAATCCTTACTTGTAAGTATTATACATAGCCAACCATATATAGGTTAAGTGGGCATTCAAGTGCCCTTCCAATTCCAAGTTTTAAAACAAGCAAGAGTTCCACTCAAAGTAACCAATGCTATGACCAAATCATGATAAGCATTTTGTCAAACACATTAGGGGAATAATATGACCAAAACCAATTTCAATTACCATTAAACTTTTTCCATGAAATCTAATTATCAAAACCACCATTAATACATATAAAAGCACAATTAAAACAATGGGAAACCATAACTAATCATTTAATATCAAAACCCCCAATTCATATTTGAAAACCAAAATCATACAATCAATGAAATCATGAAAACATTCATAAAAACCATGCCTTTAGATAGAATTAACAATGAGGAAAGATAACATGCCTTATACAAGAAGATTCCGAAGAGTAACATGACTATTGACCCCTTTGAAAAACACATGAAGAAACCTAGGCTCTAATCTTCAAGAGTAAGTTTGAGAGAGTATTCGCAGTGTTTCATCCATTTATAAGTGTTATGAGACGCCACCAAGGGTCATATAACATGAAAACATAAGGGTGTTAAAGTAGGAAAAGTCTAAACTACACTTGACTTGCAATTGAAAACAAACCACGTCCAGGTGTATGACTCCCCTTACAATCTGTATCCGAGGGTACAAGTGGTACCCCAACTTGTACTCAAGACCATGCCAATACCCTACACACTAGTTTCTACATGACTAAACCATTGACACACTACCACACTACGACTTATATCGAAGGGTACAAATTGTATCCTTGAGTCGTAAAAAATCCAGTAAGTCCAAAACCAAAGGAAAATTTGCAAGGGTCCTATTTTGGGGTGTTTCAGTCTCCCCTACTAGGAACATTCGTCCTCAAATGAAAGGTAAGGGTAGGAATAAGCACGAGATAATCTATTAAACTTTCCCCAAACATAAATAGAAGACAAAGAAATAAACCAAGATGAGAAGATCATCATCTAACCCAAACATTATCTATTCAAAAACACCTTCATCCCAACCTCTAAGTAGGTTATAAAACAATGATACAAGATAAATCATTCCTCACCTTTAACCAAGTTAGAAAACAAAGATGTGTTTGAAGAACACACACATTATGCACGAATTTCTTGAATGAAGAACCAACACGGATACTTGGACTCTATGTCCTTTTCTACATGCCAAATGATTTTCTCAGACATTAGTTTCACCATGGAACCTTTACCTAAGCCATACCTTATTTTTTTGCAACTGGAAAACTACAAATCCAAGATCCTCACCAGGACTTCCCCAAAAGAACAAAGAACCATAGATACCAATACCACCTCAAACAACCAACCAACCTAGGACCATTCACACCTTACCCTAATAAAACACATAGATTATCGGATGAATAGACTCATGCTAAAGGGAAAGTATAATTCGATTTAGAATTTACCGAGACACACCACCATGAAATCTTGAGTCTAGCTATACACCACCTCCATGGTAAAGCCTATCCAAATCTAAAAGGAGTGAACTTAGGCTACTCGACTCTACTCCATACATCTAACCTGAAACACCACTCTCCTTCCATCATTATTATAATATGGAAATCATGGGTAAAAGATACGGACAAACCATATCCAACAACTCTGATCAAAACTGCCAACCTAGAAATGAACATCTAAAACCATATAACTACTAAGCCATGAGAATAATTCATAAAACCATGTCCTATAACATATCTCAAGTACCCAACATAACTATTGGTATATCTACCAACCACAACATTCAATACTACGACTTATATACCCGAGGTATTATCTATCTATCAAAAGATCTAGTACTCTTTACAACCTTTACAAGTTTTTCACCACCCATCCCTTTCTTAACCATTTCCCATGACAACAAACTTACCTTACTTTTCAAAACCTTAACTCTGGTAGTCATCCTAGACTCTCTCCCACTTAGGGACTTCTATGTTCCCTATGTGGGACTTCTATGTTCCCTATTTAAAAACATTGTTGTGCTCCCCACATAGAAGAATTACTCATGCCTCCCATGGAAGAATCCCAGAGACAAGACACGCCACTATAGGCACGAAGTACTTCAACACAACTACCTAGACCAGAATGGAGAATCATCCCAACCAAACCATAAGATAAAAGAAGTCCTTATACTAGATACCACAAGAAAGACAACTGCTGATACCATGAGTAATTTAACACAAGGACAAGAATCATATCCAGGAAACAAGGCAAATGCTAAATGTGAACCTTAGTCATAAGCACTAAATGAATACATGTAACACTAGTAGAGTACTCTATTAATTTGGAGAGAAGAGTTTTATTAGAGTATGAAACCCAACCTTTCCTTGAAGTCCACCTCTAGAAGGGAATTTTTGACTAACCATTCATATTACCCCACCACTCCTACAAACACAACACTCTGCTCTAATGGGCATCACCAAAGATGCACACTGGGGATGTTTTTCTCTCTTATACCTAAAACAACATTAAACAAAATGCTACCTAGAGCCCAACAGTGACATGCAAAAACCATGAGACCAAGTTGAATCTAAAGTTTGCAATTAAACCAAAACCATTTAAAATCACCAAGGCCTTTTAAAAATTATTTGAATCCAACCAAAACATAATCCATGCTTCCTTGAACATCTATGCAATGCAAAGATTCAAGAATAGTCAAATCATATGACAAAATTATATATAATGCCAATTTCACAAATATTTTTAAGGTATAAATTTCCAAAACCAAATAAAGTAATTGGGGAGTCCATAGTACTGAAAATCCATTTAACATTCTCATCCACAACACAATGTTCATAAACCTAAATAAAGCATGAATCATACATCATAACCCATAGAAAAATAATTAAATAAGTAATCATATCAAAGACCTCAATTATGCCAAAACCCAAATTTCAAAACCTTAAATTTAATAATTAATTTCATCCTAACAATAAAATGCAGGTATAGGAAAAAGGACAAATGCAAACTCTTTGATTTAACCTGTAGAATGACTAGATCCTCAGTCCCTCCCCCCCCTCCGCCCCTCTCATTAAACCTGAACTCCCTGCCTATATGGCATAACTTTACCACTAGTATATTTCCCAAATCATAATCCTCATTCAACCAACCAGTTTGCCTCCACCAATCCCGAATTTTTATTCCTGAGCTTATCATAGTCTCTTTAATCAAAATCAACCATCTAGGTTCAAGCCTAAGATCTACTAACTACTATTTAATACTATCAAAATACCCACATATAAAATGGAATATACATATTAGGTCTTCCCCACAGAGAGGACACTCTAAATTCCTTAGTCACCCACCAACAACCTATCTATTTCTAGGGAAAACCATTTCCCTTATGCATGAAAGAACAAAACACTTCATAGGGGAACATTTAGATTGATGGGACATTCATCCAAGAGATTCCTTAGTTTCTCCTTAAGATCTCTTAACTTCATCGGAACTATTCTACAAGAATGAATAGAAATTTGGAGAAATGTTCAAAATAAGGCTAATCTCAAACCAACCTTCCCATTAGAAAGACACCATGAGGGTCATCAGAAAGGACCCTAGAAAATTTATTCACCACTAAAACCAAGTGTAAAGAAAGACCTTGCAAGTTAGAACCCCTAACCTTGACCAAATAATAAGGACATCCTTTTTGAAACGAACATCCAAATTCTAAGAAGCATAAAAATAATATTTTTATGGATCTCAAAGTTGAATGACACATAGCATGAGGAAAACCAATCCATTTCCCCAAATGACATTGAAACCCACCACATTTGAGTAACATAAATTTACCAAAACCACTTTACTACCAACAAATACCACATACCTCCATACACTATATTGGCAATCAAAAAGGAATCTTTCAAGGTAGAAATGAAAAAAGAAAAAAGTCTGTAATAACCTTGGGATTATATCCAAAATATACAACCACAAATAAGGTCACAAATAAAATGGAACTCCAAACCAAATAAGCCATACATACAACATGGAAAGGAGTTTTCAATGTACAAGCATCGACACTAAAAGATGACTCAGACTCCTAAGGATTAGTAAGAACATTGAGGCAATCCCAACAACTATCGAAACTAGAGGTAGTAGTAAATACACTATTTGACTAAGTGGGAACCCTTATAAGACATTCCCATCACATGAGACCTGACATACCACAGCCAAATGCAAAATCCTATTTCCTTACAACAATAACCATTGTACGGCCGACCACAAAATCTATAAAGAAAGTGCAATGATATGGAATGGGCCTTATGAGTAAGTCTAGATCCATCCATATTGATATCGAGTGGGATAGACGACTTTCCATAAACTTTGGATCATAGAGCTGACATGACCCGAAGAGTGAACAAAGGAGGATTCAGAGAAGAGTTCAATACCTTAGACTCCATAGTACAAAAGTAGAATAACTAAGAAAGTGAAATATTTTAAATGCCTCATCACCTCTTAATTATAAGTGTGGTGTACGAAACACCCATAAGAAAGTATTTACTTGACACGACTATATGGCCGCCATATGGCACCAAAACCTAAAGCTCTTATACCAACTAAACATGACCCGAACCAAGGCCTTGTCATAATGGGCAATCCCAAGCCCAATAAAAATTGAGAATTTCCCCCATTACCGAACGTGACCACTAAATGCATATCTTGAGTAAGATGATATCAAAACATAAAAAAGATAGCTTATTTAACCATGTGGTGACTCAAGTATAGGTCAATATCTGAGACCAACCCAACCGATTCTGACCACCCAATAACAAACCCAAACTTATGCAGAAACCATAAGACAATATCTTGATAATAAGATAATATATAAATATATATATATATATATATAACATAAACCATCCGTACAATAACCAAGTCCACAGTTGTCCATACAAAGCCTCTAGACAAAAAATAGAGTACCTAGTCGGGACATTCCCCCAACCATAACAAAAACCAATGTTTATGAAAAATGAGAAATACGTAAAGTAAACCATGACATAAAATTGATGCCTTATAAGATATATATACTCACCACCTCAATCCAATAACGACATCCCCTAAATATTATCGCTAAGTAGGAGAAGTAGAATGGTTAGCTCTTGTATAACATGGGTATACAACTTCCCGAAGATGGGTTAATGGGTGAACACAAAGATGAAGTCAGGATAAGGATAAAATAATGCCATTTACAAATCCAAGTAAAACCATTCATGATTCATACAACCATAAATATATATAACCATGCAAGGAAAGAGAACTGGGTTTAGCATGCCTTTAAAACCTTTACCTGGGATATATAGCTTTGCTACCCTAAACCAATCTCAGGCTATATGGTCTTATCTCCCCATGCTATAAAGGCTCAGTGCGTGTAGCTGTAGGACCATAAAAGAAAACCTAAGATGACTAGTACATCCCTAAAATTATAGTGTGACATCATGCACACAATCATCAAGACTAACCTCATATCGGTAAACATAATTTTCTAGTTTTGGTCCCCCTGGGATCTCCACCTTCCATGGCCTTGCTGTACATCTCACCATTATTGCCCAATTAAAACCAATTTCCAAGTAACCAAATAATTATATATTTATTAGCCAAGGCCACCAATATTTGTATCATCGTACCAATCCTTACTTTCAAGTATTATTCATAGACAACCATATCTAGTTTAAGGGGACTTTTAAGTGCCCTTCCAATAACCATATTAAATTACTTAGGGGATTCCATGTAACCCAAAAGCATAAATGTTAAGCGATTTACCTTTCCAAAATATTTAAACCATGCATAATTCCTTTATCAAGTTTTAAAATAAGCAAGAGTTCCATTAAAAGTATTAAATGCGATGAAAATATCTTGATAAGCATTTTTTCAAACACATAGGGGTCATAATATGTCAAAAACCAATTTCAATTACTATTAAACCACTCCCATGTAATCCAATTATCCAAAACCACCATTAATGCATATAAAAGCATAATTAAAACCATGGAAGCCATAATTAACCATTTAATATCAATAAGTCTAATTCATATTTTAAAACTAAAATCATACAATCAATGAAATCATGAAAAAATTCATAAACACCATGCCTTTAAATAGAATTAATAATGAGAAAAGATAACATGACTTATACAAGATGATTCTGAAGAGAAACATGACTCTTAATCCCTTTAAAAAACACATAAAGAAACCCTAGCCTCTAATCTTCAAGAGAAAATTTGTTAGAGTATTTGGAGTATTTCCATCATTTAATAAGTGTTATGAGAGGCCACCAAGAGTTACATAATGTGAAAACATAAGGTATTTAAAGTAGGAAATTTCCATACTACCCTTGACTTTAAATTAAAAACAAACCATTCCTAGGGGTATGACTTTCCTTACCATCCGTATCGTAGGGTACAAGTTGTACCCCAACTTGTACCTAAGACTATGACAAGACCCTACACACTGGTTGCTATATGACTCAACCCTCCCCACTAATACCTAAGGTTATAAGTCATACACTAAGTCATACCCATATCTCATACCTTGGTTAGACTTCTTAAGATAACTCAATTGACACTATACAACTAGTCGTGCACCACTTGTATCTTTTGATACTACTCATACCTTGATCGTACCTTGGGTAGTAAATAAGCCAAACATACTTCCTAGGGTATGAATTCACCCTTAAGCAACCCTATGACTTGTATTTAAGGGTACGAATTATACCATTGAGTTGTACCAAACCTAGTGACTCTAAAATTAATGGAAAATATTCAAGGGTCATTTTTTAAGATGTTTAAGTACTCCTTCCTCATTGTTAGTTCCAACTAAAGGCATGTTTTATACGATGTTTTCATGGTATGATTATTTTATAGTTTTGGGGTTTTCAAATATATGTTGGGATTTTTTTATTAAATATTTGGTTACAATTTTCCCATGTTTTATTTATGAAATTACATACTTTAATAGTAGTTTTCACAATGGGTTTTCGTAATTGGGTTTGGTTTTTGAAATACTATGCTGCCATCTTTTTTGATAAAATGCCTATGAAAATGTTCATACTATATAATTGGACTTTTAATGGAACTATTACATGGTATTATTTGGTAATGGAACCTAAATAGTATAAATGGTTTGAATGGTTTGGAGTGGTTAAACGGTAAGGTTTAGCTTTCATAATTATGGTTAACTAAACTTCCTTGTGGGGGTGAAAAGTAATCCCATAAGTAAACATGTTAATGACCAACTTGTGGGGTACGTGGGATTCCCCCAAGAAAACTTAATAATAGAATACTTTTGGGATACACGTAATTACCCCATGTTGACTTAATAATGAAATCCATGAGCTAATGGGAATCTCCTTACATAAAATGTTAGATAAAGACATTGCTTGCAACCTATAGTTTGTATGATGAAAACACTACTCATAGCCTTCGTTAATAATAATGGAATTATGGTTTGGTTAAATGGTAATGGTTTTAATTGGTTAATAATGTCAAGGTATGATTTCTAATGGTAAAGGTGTTAGTCTCATGGATAGATACTTGAAACTCATGCTTGCTGACATAAGGGTTGGTCATAGCAACCATATATGGTACTATAAGGTACATGAGAATCCTATAAGTACAATGTACATAAGTATCATAGAGAGAAAGGGTTCACAAAAATCTCCTACTCTAATGGTATCTCCAATTTGTGTGGCTACATACATCGAGGCTCGTTTATGAGGTAACACAAGAACTATATAACCCATGGATGGCTATAGGACGGTTAAGCTACACATACCCAGCTTAATAGTTTTAAAGACATGCTAAACCTGGCTTTCTTTCTTCGCATGGTTATATAAATATATGGTTGTGTTCATATGGTTGGTCAACTTATTTTTATTAGATGGAATTATTTTATCCTTATCCTGAGTCCATGTTCACGTTCACCTGCTAACCCATCTTCGGTAGGTTGTATCCTCACATAATGCAAAAACTAGCCGTTCTACTCTTTATCTTTATAATTGGATTTGGGATTAGCTACTGTATTAAAGTGGTGAGCTTCCATATTATGGAAGTATCCTTTTCATATCTTGAATTCCTTTACATATTTCGGTCATTTTATGGATATTGTCTTTGGCTATGGTTGGAGGCATGTCCCAATTACATATTATTTTTATTTTTGGTAGAGGCTTTGTGTGACTACTATGGATTAGAATAAATAGGTTCGGTATTGGTGTCAACTTTAGTATTGGTATTAGTATTGGAGATGATACCATTTGACTGCATTGTTGGTTGTTCCATCCTTTTATGTAATGCTATGGACAAGAAACTAGTTTTTATATTGGTTTAGTATGTGGTTGATAATTACTAATGGAAGGTTGGATTTGTTTGGGTAACTCAAGGTTATAAATCTATCCTAGAGTCTAGAATGGTAATAAATACTATCTAGTTATATGTTTAGAATTAATCAAACTTAGGGTATACTATTTGGAGGTTGGGTTAGGTAATAATGGTGGTATGAGGTCCTAGATAGACTTGGGATACTCATTATAACAAGGCCCTCATTTAGGGCATGTCAAGTTGGTATCAGAGCTTTAGGTTCGTATTCAATTGGGAGTCCATAAACTCGTATTGAGTAGAGTCTTTTTTAAAGATGTGTAGTGTTCCATACTTTATAAGGGAGAGGCTACAAGGTATTTAGGAATGTTTCACTTTCTTGGTATTATCTTTTCAAGCATAGAGTGTATGTCCTGGAATCTTATCTAATCCTAGTTTGTTTTCTTTTCAGATCATGCCTCGACAATCTGAGATGCAAGATAACTCTTTTATCCTAATTGGGGACAATGTTGAAGGGACACGTACTACTCAAGGGATCCATGCTCACTCTAGTGGTCAAGTCCCTGATATTTTTGGAGTTTAACCGATTGCTAGTAGTCCTTCTCATGGTGAGCTGAGTAATGCATTTTCCAATTAATTCATATTATTACACGGTAGGTTGAAGCTCAAGCTAAGTGGAGTACATTTGATCTGTCATCTGTTGAGGCCATAAGTGTTGACCAGTTTACGAAGACTAATCCTCCTACTTTTATTAGTATGAAGGTAGATTAGGATCCTCAAGGTTTTTTTGATGAAATAGAGAAAATATTTAGGGTAGTGAGGCCACCAATATAGAAGGGGTGAATTTTGTTGCTTACCATCTTAAGGATGTAGAATACCAATGGTATGAGGAGTGGGATAGGGTGTGAGGTGATGTTTAGTTATCGAATTTGTTAGACATTTTATAATGCTTTTCTCGATTACTTTTTTCCTTAGAAGTTGAGGGAAACAAAGGTGGGGGAATGTGTTAAACTGAGACAAGGGAAAATGTCTGTCAAGGAATATGCCTTGAAATTTCACTAGCTATCGAGGTAATCTTTGAATTTAGTGAATGATATGAGGGAAAGATTGACTAAGTTCACTTCTGGACTATTTCGGGATTTAATCCTTCAAAGCATGAACACATTGCTAATGAAAGACATGGATATTTCTAGGTCGGTGGTACATTATGCAATGAGTGTAGAAGTAAAAGACGAAATAGGATAAGCTTTGGGAAAGGCAGGCTAAGTAGTTTAGGTTATCTGACTAGTGTGGACCTTATAAGCAATGTGGTTAGGACGGTGGTAAATGGCCAAAGAAAATGTGGGGGAGTTCTTGTTCCTTCTTTTCAGCTAGTGCTCCTTACTCGAAGCTGTAGGGTGATAGGTGTTTGATGCATGTTCATTTTACCACTCATTCTCACTCAACAATCATGAACATTTCCTTGATTTTAATGAATAAATGAGATATATTCATGAGTGAGTGCACTAATATCCACTCTTTGTAGGTATAAAGTTAAAAAAATAAGAAGTGGTGGATTGGAGCTTAAAATGATCAAAAGGGAGAAGGAAAAGTGCAACTGATGACCTACTATAAAAGAGCCTCAAGTAACACATTCGTGTTTCATTGACTGTGATCACAGTAGTTAATCCAAGGTAAATCAAATGTGGTCACATGAGTTAACTGCGGTTGCATAACCGTTGTTGCGACCAAATTACTGCCATCGCAGCTCAACAGAAATATCTATCCCAAGGGTGAAATTGGAAATACATGTTGTTGATCCCAATTTCAAAAAAAATGACACAAAGACTATCATAGATACAATTCCATCTTCCATAATTTTATAGGATTTAGCTTTACACATCATAGCCTCTATTTTTCAAGAAAAAAATACTGTATAAATTTTGGCTGAATAATACATTAGATACTTTGTAAGTGAAAGATTTACTCACTTCCAATGTTGATATTTTGGGAGAGCCAAGTTTGAAGTAACATTTGCTTAAATTTTCAATAATTCATTTCAATGGAGATTATGGGTAAATTTGTTCTTATTTATCTTATGTACAACTAATTCTCCCTCTTAGGGTTATGTGTGAATAGGGTGTTAAGTGTGTGTGGGTTTTTATTGTTAGCATCTATTTAGTAGTTCATGTTTATGGGTTTTATCATTGCTATGCTATTTTTGTTGGGATTTAATAGGTGAAAGCCCCAAATATCCACAAGGGTTTGAAAAGTGAAATTTTATATCTCTAGAAAGTTCAAGACCATCTTCGAAAGAAGGGTTTTGGGTGATGTGTAAGAATCCATATCATCCTCAAAAGAGGGATGTGAAGACCAAAGAAATTATAGACAATTATGTGTGTAGTATGCTAAATTTTATCTATCTTCGACATAAGGGTGAATGTGAGGTTGACTTTGCCGTGGGTGTCATCCTAGAAAAAGGGATGCCTAGATTGAGGTTATGCTTACCAATTTTTTAACACACCTATTAGGTATTCAAAAGAATCAATGGGTAAAAGTTTGGTGTTTTGTCGAAAGACTAACATCAAAATCTGTAACCAAGCCTACCCATATTTGACTTACTAAATTGATGTTGATTACTAACTCCCACATGTAACTCCCTTAGTAATGCATAATCTCCAGATCCGTGCATAATTTTTAAAACTCTTAACTAATCATAGCCTTAAATTTGTACTTGAAAACCACAAAAAGAAACAGTAGTGTAGAAACCTATCTCCCCCTATTTTATCATTTTGTACTATTTGTTTGAATTTAATTTGTATCTATGATTCAAATTAATTTGATTGCCACTAACATTATTCATCATGGATTTGACCCTGACTCCAAAGTTGGGTAAATATATTGATGACGATCGGCCTTGAACTTAAATTGACATGTAAGTTGAGCGTTATTAAACATGGTGCCATTTTCGAGGAACAATTTTGCATGTTGAGTTAACCTGGAATTTTAGTTTACTTGCTTGAATTCAACCTTGTAAATATTTGTTTGTGATTTTCTTTTCTTTTATAGGAAGCTTTTATTTTATTTTACCTTTCTCTATGGTATCTTCTAAAAAATATGATGTTTGTATTTGGAAGACCTATCTTGACGATCCATGTCCATATTATGATGTACCACACTTTATGAGAGATTGTGACTATGCTCTCTAGAAAGAGATGGATTCACTATCTCGATCCGATAGGCAGTATAGGGCTTCTTTAAGTAGTGGTCGATATGGACATTGGAGTGATTGCCCAAATTCCCCCTCCCCCATTATACTAACTGAATTACTAGTTCTTCTCTTAAGATTGATAGGTCTTACAGAGAGAAGAACGAGGACAAACAAATTTGACCAACTGGCATTGAAGCAACGCTTCAAACCATTTTGGATCGAGTAACTTCAAACGGGGAGAGTAGATAAGATTTGAATTAATCTTATGAGGTATTTAAAGGAGAAATTATTAAAGCAAAGGAATTGGTCGAGGACATAATTCTTGAAAAAATCACAACCATGCTCGTTCCTCAGGAGGAGGTTTATCAAGAAAATAAACTAAACTATGATGATGATCTTGGTCATGAAGACTTCTCGATGGCTTCCTAATCTACAGACCCATATGAGGAATAAGAATCCAAAATATAAGAAATAATACAAGAGTCAATAGATGAAACAAAGCAACTCTCTTATAATGACTCTAGTTCATTTCGAGGTGAAGATACTTTGGAGGAGGCTGACCTAAAATTAGGTGTTACAATTCATTAAACCCATTTTCAACCTTGTGCTTACATTATGTCATGAGGATGCATCCCTTTGTTCAGAAGGAGGATTATGGGTCGGTGGAGTTAAACTCTTATATTTTGGGATTTGGATTTCCAAAGGAGCATATGGAACACTATCTATCAAAGGCCAAGGAGTTCATTTTCTTATGTACAAGGAATGACCTATTGAGTACACCCTTTTACCTATAGACCCAATCAAAAAGATCAATGTAAAGTTGTGTGTAAGGTTCAAGTCTTCAAAATAGAGAGATCGAGGTTTGCTCGCCATTCCCTTATATTTTTCATATTTCAATTTGTAAAATTTAAATATTCTATCCCTCTATTGCTTATTGAATATTGAACAAAAGCTGGGACAAAGATTAAATTTTTCTATATGGAAATATAAAAGGAAGGAGTGGAGGCATCGTGCTATGACATTAAAATAAGCGCTCGATGGAAGGCAACCTATGACCCCCTGAAAAATGGCATATATTATTTTATTTATGCATGCTAGAGTAGATTTTGGTTTTTATTTTTGAGCATACATAATACCTAAAATGTGGTTCTACAAGGAATTTTGATCGAAGTTGAGAAAGAAACATGTGGAATTGGCAAGGTTTTACTGAGCAGGAAATGCAGAAAATCTTATTATTTGGTCTCAGTTATCACAACCATGGTCTGTGTCACTGTGATAGCAGAGGCCATATGACCGCAATCACGATCTAATAAATTTAAGAAAAGCCCATCTGATTGGCCATTCCCCCAAATGACCCTCTCTTATTTTCTCTCAAAATCCTTTCTAATTTTTGTGTTCTATAGCATATCCAAACATAAATTCATTGGTTTGGTTCCTCTCAATCAGTAAGTTGTCGAACTTCTTTTGCTTTCATATGAAATTGCATGTTTAGAACTTGTAGTATAGAAAAAGGCCTAATGTGGTGTTTTTAATGCTAGATACATGCTTAATAATAGTAATTGTTATTGTTAGCTATTATAGTTGGAGTACATAATAATGTGGAAGACTTGAGTACCCAAAGTTACACTTTTAACGGTTAGAGAAATCATGTACACCATGTGTTCGATTTAAGGCCCAAAGAGTCCAATTCTTCTTATTTCAAGTTTAGCGGCTATGATCATACATTCTGTACTTCATAAAATGCTTAGAATGTTGTTATGCCTTGTTAAAACAAGGTATTGCGGGTTAAAATTTCATTTAAAGTAATGTGCAAAAGCTATTAACTCGGTCTCAAGTACTACAATCATTGTCCCAATAACCGTGGTTTATGCAATTGAGGTCAAAACCACCTGATCACCATACTTGAGGGTAAGTTCTGGCAGATATCAAAATTTCTATCGAACTATAACAGCCCTCCAAAACCTTCTATAACACTACATCATGAACTTGTATGTTTATCTTAGCATATTTTTGTTGTGATAACATTAATTTTGCGATAAGATATATTTTTATAGGTTTCAGACTCAACAATGGGAGATTTAGATGACACTCGATTCATGGCCGCACAATGCCAATACTCCTACTATGTATATTTCCATAGGACAAAGCTACTTCTTAAAAGGGGTATAAAATTAGATAAGGTAGAGAAGAAGTTTCTAGAATTCCCTTCCAGGCTCACTGCCACCCGATGGTTATATTTTGCCCTAGAATCTTTCTATGCTAACGAACAGTAAGTGCATGCATTCTATGAAAACCTCAGCGTAGTTTCACTCTCAAATGCAGTAATGACAATTAGGGGTAAACTGGTGAACTTTGGATCTGAGCAGATTAATATAGTCGATGGGCTCCCAAATGCTGACATGGGGAAATTTAATGCTAAGATATGTGAGCCAGGGTCCTGGATGGATAATATCATATGTGTGAAAAGTAGTCCCCTGGGCCACCACTAAAAGAGATATTCCAATAAATGACTTCAAGGATGAAGCAAGACTTTGGTTGAATATTATCTATGGAAGGGTTTCTCCTTACACTTATATGACCATTGTCATAAATGATCGGGCTTAGATGGTTGCATGCATTCTATCTAGCATATCTCTGAAAGTTGGAGAGCTTGTGAGTTTAGAATGGGAATACTTCTAAACCCATGGAGGTACTCTTCTTGTTTTTTTATCTCATAATAGTGATATGTGTAAAAAGGCAGGAGTGGTAGATTATGCTGTAGATACTTAGGTTCTAGCTCCCTTATTTGCTTACTAAAATTTAGAGGTGAGGGCACCCCAGGTCAAAGAAAGAAGAGGAAAATGGACTCAGGCAAATCAGTTCAAGAGGACACAGACTCTTGAAGACCCTCATCAGCCAATGCTTTTGACGACATCTCTGTTAAGATGCAGGGGGTGAGAGAACTATTATATAGACTACCTCAGGGACAAGGAGAGTCCTCTACTACCCCTTATTAATATGTAGCACTGACAGATTATGAGAAGAACATAGCAGAGCAGTAAAAGCAAAAGTACAATAGTACCCAGTCTGGAGAGAGCCTATTCAACCTTAGTTACTTGCTATAGGGACCTCAAGGATTCATATAAGAAGATGGTGAAAAGAGAAAAGAAAATAGAAAAATTCTTTAAGAAGATGTGGAAAGGGATAAAGGGCATCTTCATAGTGTTCAGACCTAACCTACTAGTGCATTCACTAAGATTGGAGAGTAAAGATGAGGGACCTGTAGAGTGGTCAGCTGATGATGCTGGCGGTGGGGATGTCGTGTTAGCGGGAGATGATAGCTCCTGATACATATTCAAGAAAATCCTTTTTACCGTTACTTGTTTGCACATACAGTATGGATGCTGCATTCTATTAGTTGGAGGTGCCCCTAAATTTGTACTTTATTGATAATTGATTTTAGGATAATGTTCAAAATATTATTTTAATTTATGTTTTGGATACCCAAGTGGAGCCCACACTTTTATGGATTATCATGTTTTTCTCTTAGTTTTTAGTTTTTCTTTTAGTACTTTAGATTTTATTGTGGATTTTAGTAATACATGACTAGCGTTGCATTTAAGTTTTGATACATAGGTGCAGGTGAATTCTGAGCACCCATAGCATTAGTGTCAGGAATGCAAGAAAAGTCTAAGTACCTGTGGCATTTCATTTTGTAAAATTTGGGGTAACTTTTTACACCATTGGTGAAGTTTGAGTAGCCATATTAGTAGTTAGCCCATTTTCATCCAAGATGTGAGACTAAGATTTTTGTTGTAGCCATAGTTTAGCAAATTATGTCTGGTTCTATTACAAAATAAGAAACCCCCTTCGTCCAAAATTTTTGGAAAATCAAGGGCATGGATAGGGAAATGTTGCAACAAATCTTTTTTTCTCTTTTTGTGGATCCATAAATTTTTTAATTGTGAATAGTGATAAATGCTCCACTTTTGTCTCTCGTGGGAGGGACATTTTAACTCCCTTGGTGAATTTTTTATTTCACATGTGGTGAGATTTTGGCATTCATCTCTTGTACACTTGTGTTATCTAGAACTTTCCCTATTATTCTTTCAAAACTAATTTTGATTATATGTGGTTGGAGAAATGACCTTAGGCTATCCTTTTGATTTTAGAACCCAGTTAAGCCTAAAAAGCCTACCCATGCATAATTGAAATCCCTAATTACCCACTTTGAGCCTTTGGACCCTTTCTTTAGCAAACTCATTACAAGTCGTGTTCCATTATTTCATCCCATTTTTGAACCATACACTTCTTGAACTTGAAAATGCAACTTGAGGCATAAAGTCTAAGTTGGGGGTGGTGAAAGTGATGGAAGGATGTTTGGAGGCATGAAGTATTATTGAAATACCCAATGTGCCTATGTGTTGAAAATAAATATTTAGAAAAAGAAAGAATCCAACAAAGGAATGAATTATATTTAAGTTGCAAGAAAAAAGAAATGAAAGAAAACTGGTGAACAAAGAAAGTAAATTGTGAGTATAAGAAAAGAAAGAAAATAAAGAAGAGTGGCCCTTAGTCAAATAATAAATAATTTTAAAGGGTGATGTAGATGATCAAAGAAGGGTGTAGCTATGTTGTTACCAAATGGTATCCTACCTTAACCTGAACCTTTATTACAAACTTAGAAAGTCCTTTGAGATCTTTGATTCTTTACTTTCTTTGTAGTGGCGATTGAATATAGGGGCAAGCCTATGGTATGACACTTGTTACATTGTGGTTTCTTTTGTGTGACAGAGAGAGAGAGCTTGTGCACTTAAAATTTCTTGTTACATAAATTGTAGTTTAGAGTGTAGAAATTCTTTTTCTTATGAGGATGGCATACAAATAGTTAAGGTGGGTGATTTTTGTCACCTCCAGAGCAATAAGGCAAATGAAGTATAGCTTAATTGAGGCAAGAAGGGAGGCACTTCTAGAGTATTGGTTGTTTTTGATTTGTTATGATTTAAAGTTTTATCCATCATTAAGTATTGCATTTTATGATGAGGGGTGTAATGAAATTAGCTTAGAACATATGCATAGAGCTACTTATGGTTGTGACTAAAGCTAAAGTCATTATGGCCTTTAAGGGATAAAGTTAAGGAATAAATAATTTTGCCTCATCCAATATCTATTCCTTCTTATAGAATGACTTCAACTGAGTTCAGGGAGCTCAAGGAGCATCTTAAGGATCTTTTAGATAAGGGTTTCATCAATCCTAGTATGTCCTCTTGGGGTACACTGATGTTATTCATGTTCAAGAATAGATGACTTGTTTGATCAGTTGCAAGGTTCCAAATTTTTTTATAAGATAAATCTTTCATCCGGGTATCATCATCTTAAGATTAGGGAGGCAGATATCCTTAAAATGGCTTTTCCTACTTGGTATAGTCACTTTGAGTTCTTGGTTTTATTATTTTGTTTTACTAATGCCCCGACGATATTTATAGATTTATGGAATAGGGTTTTAAGGTAGTTTCTAGATCTTTTTGTCATTGCGTTCATGGATGACATTCTAGTGTAATTTTGGACTAAGGTGGATCATGTCAATTACCTCCGTGTAGTGTTCCAGACATTAAAAAAGCAATAGTTATATCCTAAATTCTCTAAGTAAGAGTTTTGGTTAAATGATGTAACTTTTGTTGGTCGTATTATTTTTAGTGAGGGAATCATGGTGGATCCACAATAGGTGGTAGTGGTTAAAAGGTGGCATAGATCTATGATTTCAACCAACATTCAGAGTTTCTTGGGTTTGGCTAGGTATTATAGGTAGTTTGTGGAAAATTTCTCGACGATTGCTGCCCTATTGACTAAGTTGACTCAGAAGAATGCAAATTTTTCTTGGTCATATGGTTGCTAGGTAAACTTTGAGAAGATGAGCAATAAGCTAACTTCGGCTTCAGTTTTGACATTACCTGAAGGCAATGAGGGGTTTGTCATTATAATGATGCATCTCGGCTGGGGCTTGGTTTGTTTTGATTCAACATCAGAAGGTGATTGCCTATCCTTCCAGGTAGTTGAAGTTGCATGAGGGGAATTATCTTACTTATGATATGGTGATTTTAGCAATGGTTTTTGCTTTGAAAGTTTGACAGAATTATTTGTATGGAGTGCACATGGACATCTTTTCTAACCATAAGAGTCTACAGTGTGTGTTCACTTAGAAGGAGCTAAATCTCAAGCAGGGGAGATAGTTGGAGCTTCTTAAGGACTATGATATGAGTCTTCACTACCACCCAGGTAAACCTAACATGGTTTCTAATTCTCTTAGAAGGTTGTCCTTGGGAAATTTAGTTCATGTGGATAAGGAGAAGTGGGAATTAGTGAAGGATATTAACCGTTTAGATAATCTTAGAGTTTATGTCTTGGACTTTAAGAAAGGTCGTGTGATGGTACAAAAAGTTGTTCAGTCATCTCATAGTGCATAGATCATTGAGAAACAAATGTAGATCCCATATTGATAAAAATCAAGAATGATTTTGGGGGACAAAGGGTGACGGTGTTTGAGATCAGTTGTGATGGTACCTTGTGGTACCAAATAAGGTTTTGTGTTCCTGACGTCGATGGTTTATGAAAAAAGGATATTGGATTAGCCTCATGAATCATGCTATGATGTTTATCTTAGTTTGACAAAAATGTATCATGATCTCAAGCGGATGTACTGATGGAGTGATATGAAGAGAGATATGGTTGATTTTATAGCCAAGTGAATGGTGTGCCAGCATGTCAAATTTAAGCACATGAGGATATGAGGGTTATATCAGGAGAGTGATTTGCCCAAATAGAAATAGAAGGAGATTAATATGGTTTTTCTATTAGTTTTCCTTGATCTCGTAACTAATTTGATTAGATTTGGGCCATCGTCGATGGATGACGAAGTCCACTTACTTCTTACTGGATAGGATAATAATTCCTCGTACTTTATGCCGGTGCAAACTAAATTTTCATGTATGAACTTTGCGCGGTTATATCATCATGAGATTGCAAAGCTTCATGGGGTGCCTATTCTTATTATCTCTAATCATGGTACACAACTTTAATATCACTTTTGGAGGTCTTTTTACAAAGAGTTGGGAACTAAAGTTGTTCTGAATACTATTTTTCATCTTTAGAAGGATGGGAAAGTAGAGAAGACTATTCATACATTGAATGACATGCTTTGATCATGTGTGATTGATTATGGTGGCAATCGGATTGAGCATCAACCTTTGGTAGAATTTTCTTACAATAATAGCTAAAATTCTAGCATTGGGATGTCCCTTTTTAAAGCATTATATGGTAGGAGGTGTACATCTCCTATTGGATAGTTTGAGCTTGGTGAGTGGATATGTTTGGCCTGAATTTGGTTTTTTAGGCTATGGAGAAGGTAAAGGTGATTTGGATAGTCCTAATAATGCCCAAAGATTCCAAAAGCCCTATGCAGATATAAAACGTAGAAACTTGGAGTTTGAGATTGGGATAAGGTGTTCCTATGGTTGTCTCCCATGAAGGAGTGATGAGGTTTGGTAAAAAAAGGGAAGCTCAGTCCCTAGTATGTTGTTCCTTATGCGGTTTTGTAGAGGGTTGGTAATGTAGCATGTGAATAAGAGTTTCTTTATAGTTTGAGCTGTATTCATATCTTATTTTATGTCTCTATGTTCAGAAAATGTCTTAGTGGTCCTTCTTTGGTAGTTCCTTTGAAAGGACTAGGTATCTCAGATTTTCTATCTTATAAAGAAGCCTCGATTGAGATATTAGATCAGTAAGTTCATTGGTTATGAGCCAAGGACATGGCCTAAGATAGGGTTATATGGCGGAACCACAAGGTGGAAGAGGCTACTTGGGAAGTAAAAGTGTACATGAAGTCGAAATATCCAGATTTGTTTCATGCTTCGGATATTCATGAGGAAGGTATGTGTTCTTGATCATATCTTGCTTTGTAACTTTTTTAAAGGTTGGATTGATGTTTTATAATGGAAATCAATCGTTCTTGTGTTTAACCTTCCATGCCCATGATTCGGGGATGAATGATCCTAGTAGGGAAGAATGAAATATCCTGGATTTGGGGTCTGAGAAAATTTCCTAGATTTTTAGATTATGTACATCATATGACTTATGAGTACCAGTCATATGATTGGGTACGGCTGGTATGCTCTTTGTTGTACGTTAACTAGTGTTGGTTGGTGGGTTGGAATGGTTTTTGGAATGGGTACGACTTAATGGGTAGGAATCATATGGTTGGTGATGGGTCATACTGTTTGGGTTTTTCCTTTACATAATTCGATAATTAGTAACTAAACTTTGATCTGAGTATGAGTGGCTTACCATGAGCCGTAAGATAGGGTGTGAGTCATACCATTGACTTGTATGGTAGACAGTCTTCAAAGTTTCTTTGATTATATTCTTTCAAGGATATGGTTGAGGGGTACTAATCATATGGTTGGGTATGACTTTGTTTGGGTAAGTTGTATGTTGGATAGTATTGGGTCAAAGGGGGAGGCCTTAGGTACGAGTGGTAGGTACCACTGGTACGAAAGGGTATGACTAGTATGGGTGAATCATAACATCTGACAGAAATTTTAAGTAGTTTAAGTGTGGCGTAATTTGATCTCCACTTAGCATCTTAAGGCCCCACTACTTATATCAGTATTGGGATATCATTTACCTTATTATTCTAATCTTAAACACTTAAAAATTCTGTTTAATTCTCTCTAAGCCTGTTGGGTAAAGAAAGGTTGTGATTTTATCTAGAGTATCAATTTAGGGCTATTACAGGTGATTTCTCTCCGCCATCTTCTTAATCTAAGGCATGTATGTCTCCCTCATTGTTAGTTCCAACTAAAGGCATGTTTTATACAATGTTTTAAGGGCATGATTATGGTATCGTTTTGGCGTTTTAAAATTTATGTTGGGGTTGTAGTATTAAATGTTTGGTTATGGTTTTCCCATATTTTGTTATGAAATTAAATACTTTAATTGTTATTTGGACAATTGGTTGCATGGGAATGGTTAATTGGTACTTGGATTTGGATTTGGAAACAATATGCCCCAACATGTTTGATAAAATTCCTATGAAAATGCTCTTACTATATTGTTAGACTTTTGATGGAACTATTACATGGTAAGGTCTGGCAATGGAACCCTAAATAGTTTGAATGGTTTGGAATGGTAAGGTTTAGTGGTAATGATTATGGTTAAATAAACTTCCTTTTGGGGTACAAGGAAAACCTCTAAGTAAACATGTTAATGAACAACTTATGGGGTACATGGGATTCCCCCAAGAAATGGAACACTTGTAGGGTACATGGTATTCCCCCAAGTTAATTGATAATGAAATACATGGGTACATAGGAATCCCCTTGCTTAAAAGGTTTGCTAAGGATATTTCTTGCAAGCTATAGTCAGTATGATGATACCACTAGTCATAGTCTTTGTAAATAATAATAGAATAATGGTTTGGTTAGATAGTAATGGTTTTAATTGGGCAATATGTATGATAGCTAACCATGAAGGTACGAGTCCAATAGAAGGACATTGGAAACTCATATTTCCCGACACGAGGGTTTGTCATAGCGACCATAAATGATACTATGAGGTACATTGGAATCTCTCTAAGTATAATGTACATATGTATGATAGAGAGTGAAGGGTACTCGAGAATCCCTTACACTAATGGTATCTCTGGTTTATGCAGTTACATGAATTAGGGACCATTCTGGGGGTTACACTGGACCCATATAGTCTGTAGGTGGTTCTTGTTTTGTTAAGCTACGCATACCAAGGTTAATTGTTTTAAAGACATGCTAAACCTAGATCCCTTTCTCGGTATGGTTATATATATATATGGGTGTATGTATATGGTTGGTTTTCTTGGTTTTATTAAATGTCATTATTTTATCCTTAGCCTGATTTCATGCTAGCATTCAGCTGCTAATCCATCATCTGGCATTTTGTCCCCACGCGATGCAGGAACCAGTGATTCTACTCCTCCTACTTAATGATCATATTCGGTATCAATTTTTGGACTGAAGTGGTAAGCTTCCATATTCTAGATAGATCCATTTTATATAATGGTTGTCTTTATATACTCTGGTTATTTTATGGATATTAGTTATGTTTCTAGTTAGGGGCATGTCCCAACCAGATGTTGTTTTTCTTTTTGTTAGAGGCTTTGTGTGACTACTATGGGTTGGAATAGGCGGTGTCGGTATCGCTGTCAACCTTAGTATTGTCATTGGTATATAGGTTGATATCGGTTGACTGTATTGTTAGTTTTTCTATCCTTTTATGTTATGTTATCGATGGAAACTTTCTTTTTATATTGGTTTGGTTATCTTTCATGATTAGTAATGCATGGTTGGACTTGCTTGGGTTGGTCACAGTTATAGACCTATCTTATAGTTTGGAATGGTAATAAATCCTATCTGGTTATACGTTTGGAATTTATCTGACTTAGGGTATGCATATTTTGATGTTGGGTTACGTAACGGGGATGGTCTCTGGTCCTAGATGGACTTGGGATACCCATTACGATAAGGCCCTAGTTCAGGTCATGTCAATCCTTGACTTGGATGTACCTTGCAACTCAATATTCAGCTTCGTACAATCCTATAGAGCTTTATGTTAAATTTCAATAGACAAGTGACATATTATGTTAAATTTTAATAGGCAAGTGACATATTTTCCCATATACCAACTGATTAGGAGAATCACTAATGGGGGGTCTTGAAAGCTGTGGGGTAAGCTATAATGCATCATCTAAATTTCATGACCAATGAGTTCATTTTTCATTTTCTGCCTTCGCCAAGATGGATTTGATTTCTCTGTTGGACACATCAACCTATGCACTAGTCTGCGGATGATAGGGTGTTGCCACCTTGTAGTTCACTGCAAACTTCTAAAGCAGTTTTTTGAGTAGATGATTACAAAAATTTGACCCACCATTATTAATGATAGCATATGGTGTGCAAAACCGAGAAAAGATGTGTTTTTTAAAAATGCAGTGACGCTATGTGCTTCATTATTAGGGAGAGAAACTGCTTCCACCCATTTAGAGACATAATCCACAGTCATAAAAACATACTTCATGCCAAACGAACTCACAAAAGGTCCCATGAAATCCATGTCCCATACATCAAATCATTCCATTTCTATTATAAGAGTAATAGAAAGTTAATAGTGTCTAGAGATGTTACGTTGGCATTGACATTGATTACAAGCTAAAGCAAAATCATGTGAATCTTTGTAGCTTGTTGGCCAATAGCACCCATATTGAAGGATTTTATGGGTTGTGCGGGTTCCTCCAAAATGACCCCAACTGGTGAAGAGTGACAAGCCTCAAATATCCTCATCATCTCCACCTCAGGTTTACATCTATGAATAATCCTATCCATACAAATGCTGAATAAATAAGGCTCGTTCCAGGAAAATTCCTTACCTCATGCATAAACTTCTTTCTTTGCTGAAAGGAAAGATATTCTTGGACTAGATCACTTGATACATATTTTTCCTACATGGAATTAGATCATGGGAAGCTGCTAATATATGCTCATCTGGAAAACTATCATCAATCTTAAGCCCACCTTCATCATTCTGCATAGCTTCCTCCTCAAGTCTAGGCAAATGATATGAAACTTGATTCTTTGTGCCTCTTTTGTCCTTGACCTTAAAATCAAATTCTTGTACCAATCACACCACCTAATCAGTCTAGGCTTTGCATCTTATCTCACCATTAAGTTTCATAATGATGCATGATAAATATGAACAACACCTTTGTCCCAATAAAATAAGACCTAATCTTCTCAAAGGCAACTACCACTACTAATAACCCTTTTTCCATCATGGTGTAGTTCTTTTGAAAAGGATTTAGTGGCTTGCTAGCATGGAAGATGGGATGAAGGATCTTTTCTTTTTGTTGACCTAGTCCAACCCCTAAGGCCAATCCACTCGCGTTAAACATAATCTTAAATGGCAAGAACCAATCTAGGGACACAGTGATAGGAGCAATCATTAACTTCTCTTTTAGACATTCAAAAGACTTCAAGTATGCTTCAATAAACCCAAAATTTACCTGTTTCTCAAGAAGCCGACAAAGAGGATTGTCAATCTTGGAAAAATCCTTAATGAATTGGCTATAAAATCTAGCATGTCCCAAAAAGCTACGAACATCCTCCATAGAAATTGGTGGAGGTATTTTCTCAACCACTTCAATCTTTACTCTATATAACTCAATACCTTTTTTTGAAATTTTGTGTCCAAGCACTATACCTTCTTTGACCATAAAATGACACTTTTCCCAATTAAGTACCAAGTTGCATTCTTTACACCTTCATAGAGCATTTTTCAAGTGAACTATGCAGTCATCAAAATAATCACCAACGATTGAGAAATCATAAATATACACTTTGATGGTGTCTTCTACCATGTTAGAGAAGATTGACATCATATATCTTTAAAATATAACTGGAACATTACGAAACAAAAATGGCATATGTATGAATGCAAAGGACTCATAAGGACAAGTTAAGGTTATTTTCTCTTTATCCTCAGGTTCAATAGTTATTTGGTTGTTGCCTAAGTACCCATTCGGAAAATAGTACTATCCTCTACCCACAAGTCTATCCAGCATCTAGTCTATTAAGGGCATGGTAAAGTGATCCTTCTAAGTCCATGCATTCAATTTTCCATAATCCATGCATGCTCTCAATCCTATGACTAGCCTCATCGACACTAGCTCATTCTTCTCATTAAGCACAATAGTAATACCGTCTTTCTTTGAAAAACATTGTACCAGACTAGCCCACATTCTATAAGCAATAGGATATGCTACACCAATATTCAACCACTTGCTTATCTCTTTCTTTACCACCTTATGCATAGGAGGATTAAGTCAACACTAATGTTCTATACTTTGACCACAATTCGATTCAACTTGGATCTTATCACTAAAAAGACCAAGAAAGATACCTGTAATATCTCCAGTGGACCAACCAATGTCCCTCTTGAATCCCTATAGAACTGATAATAAAGCTTTTACTTCTGTCTCAACAAGGTCAGCTACAATGATTATCCGTAAACTATTTTTAGCCCCCATAAATGCATAAAGTAAATAAGAGGGGAGGGTTTTCAACTCTAAGATGAGTGGCTTCTCAATATATGGGTGAGCAAGTGGAGTGGTTTTATTTTTCTTATCCCAATCATGCTTGTTTAGAGCATAAGTATAAGAGCCACTCCCATAGAGTGCACATTTATAGTCCTTAATACCATTGCTGTCAAAATTCAAGATCACGCTGCCAAAGCTTCAACACCGAACCTCTCTTCAATAGGAACATCTTCAAAAGCATTATCCCATATCTTCATTGAATTAGCATCATAGAATGAATCCATCTCCTCATCTTTCACATCAATCACGGATATTACTCTTAACTCATCAGGCTGCTTCATGGATTTGCATACATTGAATATCACTTGTTTATTATTTAGTCTCAGCATCAGATTTTATAGCTCCAAATCAATCAACGTCCTTCCTATAACCAAGAAAGGTCTTCCGAAAATATTTATGAATTAAAAGTCCAAATCGCAGTCCAATATCATAAAATTTGCAAGAAAGATGAAAGAAGCCACCTTCACCAATACATCATATAGAATAGCAATTGGTTTTTTCACTGTTCTATCTACCATCACTAGTCTTATGGCGGTTTGTGTGGGATCCACAAACCTAACTTTTTAAATACATCTAATGGAATGAGGTTGATTCTTGCATCCAAATCACATAATGCCCAAGTGAAGTTGAAAGATCTAATGGTGTAAGGAATAGTGAAAGCATCAGGATCCCCTTCTTTTCTACTAAATATATAGTTGCTATAGTGCTGCAATAATGAATAATGTCGACTAGCTCATAACTGATTGACCTCATCTTGGTGACTAGATCCTTCATGAATTTTGCATATCCTGTCATTTGCTCCAATGCCTCTACAAATGGGATGTTGATGGACAGCTCCTTCAGCATTTACAAAAACTTCTAATACTTACCCTCTTATTGTTTCATTTTTAGCTTTTGACGAAAAGAAGGATAAGATCTTTGTATGGAATTAAAAATAGGTGTATCGGGCTCTTCTTTTCCTTTATACTGCTTGCTACTAGTGTCCACATCAAAGGAATCATCATTATTCTTTGTTCATCAGTAGTAGGTACAGGTGGCTTTGTGGTGGTTTTACCACTCTGAGTGGTAATGGCATGGCATTGACTATCATTCTTTGGATTTACCATTGTGTTACTAGGGAGAGTGTTAAGCTTTCTTTGATTTACTATGGCTGATATCTGACCAAATCGTTGCTCCAACTATTTTATTGCCATAGCGTGTCACTCAACATTCTAGTTTACCCCTAATATATCTGGCTTAATCTCCTTAGGACAGCTTTCTTGATTTTCTTGACCTTTGATATATTTTTACAAGAGTGCGTCAATTTTAAATTCTAAATCATGATTACCTAGTGGAAAATACATGTCACGCTTCTCCTTGTAGTGTTCTTTCAACTGCCGATCACCATCTCTCTTAACTTCTTTCTCTGTAACTATCATTATAATAGTTAAGACCTTAATTATCTTGTCCTTCGGCACCAAAATCCACGAACCTATGATAAAGATACTTCACTTTATTTTTAAATTCAATCTTAAAATTTCTAGAAGTCGATCCCTATGCCATAATTGTATTCACCTTCTGTAACACCCCGAAAATAGGCCCCGAGGTATTACATGGTGCTTAAACCTACAAGTAGCCCCAAGCTAACCCTTTTAGCCATTTTTCAACCATTCAACACTTATAATCAAAGTCATCATAATAAAAAACATCTAAAAATCCTCCATAATATCATAGTGCAATAAGAATGAAATACGTAAAGTAACAAAATATGACATCTCTGACAAATCTGATCAATCTACCCATCTAGTTTGACAAGCCTCTACTAAACTGTATATCCATGAGCCATTAGGACAAACCCCAACTGACCCGAGCTCAGGAAATAAACTGAACAACTCAAAGTAAATGAGGAAATATGAATAACTGGTCCTCGGACCATGAGGACTCACCACCACAGAGGATGAAGATCAATGTGCTCGGATAATCACGGTCAAACATAGGAATGAGCACCTGAACCTACATTATAGGAAAAATGTATCCCACATTCGAACATGTGGGTCAGTACCATGGAATATGTACCGAGTACATGGGACTGCATGAAATAAACATATTTATATGCATATATATACATATATATATATATATTTAACGATCATGTCATAAGTTTTATTTTCAAATCATGCAGGACATTTGTAAATGGCACATAAAGCTTGAAAGAAATCTAAAATCTGAAATCATACAAAATGAATGGTAAAACATGCCAATCTGGATATCATGAGCCATTACACTTAATCCAAATATCAAGATTCTTTTCTTATTCTCTTCTCAACCAATCTTACTGAAATCTAGAATATTGAATACATCATAAATCTACATTTCGAACCTCTTATAAATTAATAAAATCAAACTAAGAATGAGGGACGACTCTTTGGGAGGTTCTTCTAACCGACATGTACACCATGTGAGCACCCATGATATCCCACGACATGCCCCCATAAGGTTAGGGGTGTCCTACCCTTGCCATCGATGTTGAACAATATCATCTCAGTAATCAGTATCTCAATTTTCAACATATATTGGAAGTCAATGACTCAACCTACGGTGGCACATAGTTTTAGGGTATGAAATCGTAGTAACATACCCAACTCGGTGCTAAATACTACTCCCAATACTATGCTCAAAAATTTCAAGAAAAAATCACTTTAAGGGTAATCTCATAAATAAATGATAAAATCCGTAACTCGTTTCATAAAGTGTATTTTAACTTTGTTGTGACCAAAAAGTCAAATCTTTCTATATTTCATCAAAAATAGTCTAAACATGGGTGCATGTAGCAAATAAATTCTCAAAACAAATATCTCAATGTGGGTTAATGAACCTTATAGCGATACTTAATCAAAATATTTCAACATTTACGCTTTATATCATAAGCATGCATAATTTATATTGAAATCTGAAAACTTTTAGCTTTTAATCATAACAATAATCTCAAACTCATGGGGTTTTTTTTTCTAAACATTCAAAATAATCATAGTATCTTCAAACAAAAATATAGGATAAGATTTATCACCTCAAATTCATGATAAAACATGTAAAAATCATGTATCTTTGTAAAATAATGCACACTTTGGGCACAAGAATGAAAGGCTATTCTTGTTCATAACCTCACATACCTTTATGGTAATGGATTCGTTGAAAGATTGGACCCTCAATGTTGATTGTGTAACCCTAGTTTGAGTGCTCTTGGATGATGAACTTAGACTGATAATCAGGTTATGATGTGTTTAGAATCTATTAAATTCGTAAGGTTAAGTTTAGGGGTGTATAAGGTGTGCCAAAAGACTTAATTGCCCTCAAAATAACCCAAAAATGGAGTGTTTAAGTCACTTAAAACCATAAGATATGCGCCGCATATGATATCACATATATTTACATAGGCACCGCATATGATATCGCCTATATTTACATAGGTGCCACATATGATATTGCCTATATTTACATAGGCGCCACATATGCTATTGCATATCTTTTCCAGTGGCCATGTGTGATTGGTTAGGCGATGCACTCTACTTTGCAAAGCCATAACTCCCAGCTCGGGTGTCGGATTTAGGTGAAATCAATATTGTTGGAAAGCTAATTCGACTCTATATAATTTTGTGGGTAGAAATATGCATAAATACCATATATTTATCAAGTTATGCTCATTCAAAGATGACCCTTGCAAATTTAAACACAAAAACATGATGGATTTCTAAACTCTTAGCTTGTACTAGCTTAAGTGACTCATATAACCACACTTATCACATCATAAGATCTCTTATAACTAGGGTACTCTTGGTAATTTAGGTGCCCAAATATGGCTTACAAAACTGGGGTTTTCACATGTACGAATAATGGTTCGTTTTCTAGCTTAGGAAAGTGAGGGGCATTACAATATCTCCCCGTTGGGAATAATCGTCCTGGAATAACGCTGGGTATACTAAGAGTAAAGAGAAAATGAAGGGTACATAGCTGAAGCAACTTGCTAATCCTGCCTCTATTTTATTCTATATTTTGGACACAACAAAGGGTGCATCACTCATGAAATCACAGCTGAAAAGTTTAAAATAACTACTGAACTACTGCATTTCTACATAGAAAAGGAATGATTTAAATTAGAATGGTACCTTCGACTTGATCGGAGCTTATGGAATATAGGTACGGGTACTTGGATCGCATATCCGCCTTATCTTCCCATGTTGAACCCTCTACGGATTGGTTTCACCACAACACCTAGACCAAGGGAACTTCTTTGTTCCTTAGTCTTCGGACTTGGTGATCTAAAATCTAAATAGGAACTTTCTCAAAATAAAGACTATCTTGCATATTAGGGTTTTCTGAAGGATCTACAACAACACAATCACAAACGTGCTTCCTAAGCATGCATACAGGGAAGACAGAGTGAATAGAAGATAACTTTGAAGACAACTCAACCTCATACGCTACCTCACCAACACGACTAAGAACCCTATATGGGCCAACATAACGGGGACTAACTTTCCCCTTCTTTTCGAATCTCTTCACTTCCTTCATGGGTGAAATCTTCAATTACACCAAGTCACCAACTTCAAATTCAAGGTCTCTTCTCCTCACATCAACATACGACTTCTAATGACTCTGTGCGATTTTTAATCTTTCTATAATCACATTGACTTTTTCCATAGCTTCAAACACCGAATCAGGACCACTCACGGCCGCTTCACCCACTTCAAACGAACCTATGGGTGACCTATATTTTCTCTCATACAAAGCCTCAAATGGAGCCATGCCAGTGCTAGAGTGAAAATTGTTATTGTAAGAAAACTCTATCAACGGTAAATGCTCATCCCAACTCCCCTTAAAGTCAAGAGCACATGCTCTAAACATATCCTCTAAGGTATGGATGGTCCTCTCAGCTTGACCATCTATCTACGGATGGAAAGCAGAACATAAATACACTTTGATACCAAGACCCTTTTGAAAAGCTCTCAAAAACTGCAAAGTGAACTGAGTACCCCTATCTGAAATGATGGACAAGGGAACTCGATGCAATCTGACTAATTCCCAGATGTACAATCTAACGTAATTCTCAGCAGTATAAAAAGTGTGCATAGGGAAGAAGTGCGTAGACTCAAACCAAATGGAATCATGATGGCATCAGGAAGGAGGTAAACCAATCATAAAATCTATGTTTATCTCTTCCCACTTCTAAGTGGGAATACTGAACTCCTGCATTATACCATCAGGTCTTGGGTGTTCTACCTTAACCTGTTGGCATGTCGCATACTTAGCAACAAATGCTGCTATATCCTTCTTTATGCCACTCCACCAATAGATTTCCTGCAAGTCGCGGTACATCTTGGTGGCACTAGGATGAATAGAATATTGTGTATCGTGCGCTTCAGCCATAATTCTCTTTCTTAGATCCTCAATATCCGAAACACATAATCTATCCTGCAATCTCAACACACCATCCCCCCTTGGGAGAAAACCTTCACCTTTTGGTCCTTCACTGATTCTTTCAGTCTGACTAAACTAGCATCTAAGTTCTGCTTCTCCTTTACTTCCGAAACCAAGAAGGATTCGGAGCTACACTGTACTAACATACTCCGTGCAGCGGAGTCAAGCAACCTAACTCCCAACCTATCCAAATGATGCACATCACGAGCCAACTCCTTCTTACCCTCTGCAATATGCGAAACACTACCCATAGACATTCTAATAAGGGCATCCGCCACTATATTAGCCTTTGTCGAGTGATACAACACACTCATATCGTAGTCTTTCAATAACACTAACCACCTTCTCTGCCTAAGATTCAACTCTCTCTAGTTAAAAACATACTATAGACTCTTATGATTAGTGAAAATATTAACATAAACACCATACAAGTAGTGCCTCTAGATTTTCAAAGCAAACACAACAGTAACTAACTAAAGATCAAAGTTAGGGTAATTCTTCACATGGGGTTTCAGCTGTCTCGAGGAATAGGCTATAACCTTACCTCTTTACATCATTACACAAACTAAACCAAATCTAGAAGCATCACAATATACCACAAAACCATCAACGCTATTAGGCAGAGTCAAAACAGGGGCTGTAGTGAGTCGAGTCTTAAACTCCCAAAAACTATTCTCACAAGAATCGGACCAGAAGAACTTCACCTTCTTTTAGGTCAACCAGGTCATAGAAAATGTTATAGAGGAGAAACCTTCAACAATACGGTAGTAATAGCTAGCTAGACCCAAGAAAATTCTAACGTCGGAAGGAGAGATAGGTCTAGGCCAGTTTATAACAACTTTTGTTTTTTAGGATCAACTCTAACCCCTTCAGAAGAAATAATATTACCCAGAAAAGCAACTGACCTTAGACAAAATTCACATTTGCTAAATTTGGCAAACAAGTGATGATCTCTAAGGGTTTGTAAGACGATACGGAGATGATCTGCATGTTCATTCTCACTATGAGAGTATACCAGAATGTCATCTATAAACACTATGAAAAACATATTAAGTAATGGCCTGAAAACTTGATTCATGAGGTCCATGAAAGCTGCTGGGGCATTAGTTAGCCCGAAGGACCTAACAAGAAACTCAAAATAACCATAACGTATTTGGAAGGCTGTCTTCGGGATATCATATTCTCTAACTCTAAGTTGATGATAGCCAGAGCGAAGGTCTATCTTTGAGAAATAACTTGCACCTTGCAATTGATAAAACAAATCATCTATTCTTAGAAGGGGATACTAGTTTTTGATAGTGACTTTGTTAAGCTAGTGATAGTCAATGCACATGCACAAAGAGCCATCTTTTTTTAGCACAAAAAGGATAGGTGCACCCTAAGGAGACACACTTGGTCTTATAAAACATTTATCTAAGAGATCTTTGAGTTGCTCTTCTAGCTCCTTAAGTTCTACGGGTGCCATAAGATATGGATGAATGGAAATGAGCTGAGTATTGGGAAAAAGATCAATCCCAAATTCTATCTCTCTATCAGGAGGTACCCCTGGAAGATCTTCGAAAAAGACATTGGGAAACTCATTAACAACGTCAACTGACTAAAGAGTTAGAGTCTCAGACTTAGTGTCTTTAACTCTGACTAGGTGATAAATGCACCCTTTAGAAA
Source organism: Capsicum annuum (assembly GCF_002878395.1). NCBI lineage: Eukaryota > Viridiplantae > Streptophyta > Magnoliopsida > Solanales > Solanaceae > Capsicum > Capsicum annuum. The sequence goes on along the minus strand of NC_061122.1, from coordinate 146,050,846 downwards.
TAAACTTTCTAGCCTTGAGATATGAAATAAAATGACTCTTGGGAGATGTGGAATTACCAAACCATTCGATAACAGACTCACCAGGGAACTGAAATTTTACTACACGAGTACGATAGTCTATGGATGCATAACAAGAGTAAAGCCAATCTATATGCAGAATAACATCAAAATCTACCATGTCTAACTCTATCAGATCAGCCAACATAACTCTATGAAGAATAGAAATAGGATACTTTTTGTAAAATTTTTTGGGCAACAATGGACTCACCCACAAAGGTAGAAAGTAGGATGGTCTTAAAGACAATCTCTGGACCCACTTCAAAATTTACAGCCACCAGAGGTATCACATATGAAAAACTGGACCCAGGATCTAACAACACATAAACATCAATCTAAAACAGACAAAGCATACCAGTAAAAATATCGGGGGAGTCCTCCTGCTCCTGATGGGAAGTCAAAGCATAGAATTTGTTCAGGCACTGATCGCCAACAATGCTGGAAGAAGCAGCATAAGTAGGAGCTGGATGAGGTACATGAGCTGGAGCACTAGCAGTCTGAGCCTAGGGGAGAACGTCACAGTTCCCCTGTCTGGTATGAGGACAATATCTAAAATCGTGGCCCTTCTTGCCACATCCACAGCAGCCCTTCTAACCCAACAAATACTTACCCTTGTGATCCTTACCACACCTGGTTCATGGTGGACTGTTAGGCTGGTTACTCACAGTATTCTGGGATCTAGACATAGAAGACCTACTTCCCTATTCTTTCCTACCTCTAAGTACTGGAGCACTAGTTAACAATGGTGCTGGCATGGATGAGTGGCTCTAAAACTGAGGGAGATTCCCTCCTTGGGATCTGTTCTAACCATAAGTAGGTTGCTCGAATATGGCTCTCTTATTCCCCCTTACTCTATTTCTCCTTTTTATCTTATCTTATTCAATCTGTTGTGTATGGGTCATCAGTCTGGAAAGATTAATCTCACTATTAAGCATAGCTGATCTACCCTCCTTAACCATATACGTTGACACCCCTATCAAGAACTTAGCTATACTGGCTCGGTTGTTGGCTATCATATTTGGGGAATATTTTGCTAACTGATTGAACTTCAAGCAATACTCTTTAACAGTCATGAAGCCTTTTCATAAGTTCATGAACTCCTTTACTTTCGCCTCTCTCAACTCTAGCGGAAAGAATTCATCTAGGAATGCATCCTGGAACTTATGCCAAGTCATAGGAGCAACACCCTCTACTCTACCCTTTATCCATGCAACCACCCAGTCATACACAAGGTCTTTTAATCCGTAGGATACTAACTTAACACTCTCCTTCTAAGACATGTGCATTACCTGTGTGATCTTCCTTATCATATCCAGATACAACTATAGATCCTCACCTACCTTAAACCCATAAAACTCTAATAGATTAATCCATATAAAGTCACGGATTATTATGGAAGCTAAGTCACCACCCTGTTGTTATAGAGCCGAGGCCTGCTTGGCCTGAACATTAGCAGTAACAGCTTGGGAAAGCTCCTGAAAAGCTACTCTAAACTCAGTGAGGGATACATTCTCATTCAGGGGATCAGCATGCTGAGGTTACTGACCCGCTTTATTTATTATAGCTTGGTGAAGAGGCATATTCTGAAAGAAGAGAGCACGAATTTATTGCTTAAAGGGAAAAACTTTAAGCACGATAGATTTCTAAAAGAATGAAACAACCCCTTTTTAAAAAAAAACATTTTGTAGCCTATTGCTCATAGATATGGTGTTCTACACACCAATGATCAAGACTTTACTTATTGTGGCTTGTCATACTCCGTAGGACTCCAATAACCTTAAGTTCTGATACCAAGTTTTCAACGCCTCAAAAATGGGCCCTGAGGCATCACACAATGCTTAAGGCTACAAGTACACACAAGCTCACTCTTTTAGGCCTTTTTCTACCATTCAACACTTATAATCAAAGTCATCATAATCAAAAACATCTAAACATCCTCCATAATATTATACTACAATACGAAGGAAATACAAAAAGTAACAAAAAAGAACATCTCTGACAATCTTATCAATTTGTCTAACTAGTCTTACAAGCCTCTACTAAACTGTATATCCATGAGACATTGGGAGAAACCCCAACTAACCCAAACTCAGGAAATAAACTGAACAACTCAAAGTAAATAAGGAAATCTGAATAACTAGTCCTCAGACCATACGGACTCATCACTGGAGAGGATGAAGATCAACGTGCTCGGAGAATCACAGTCAATCCTGGGAATAAGCCCCTGAACCAACATTATAGGAAAAATGTAGCTCACATGTGAGCATATAGGTCAGTACCATGGAATATGTACCGAGTACATGGGGGTGCATGAAATAAACATATGTATATGGATATATATATAACGATCATGTCATAAGTTTTCTTTACAAATCATGCAGGACATTTATAAATTGCTCATAAAGCTTGAAAGAAATCTAAAATCTAAAATCATACACAATGAATGGTAAAACATGCCAATCTGGATATCATGAGCCATTACACTTAATCCAAATATCTAGATTCTTTTCTTATTCTCTCATAAATCAATCTTAGTGAAATCTAGAATATTGAATACATCATAAATCTATATTTTGAATCTCTTTTAAATCAGTAAGAATGAGGAATGACTCTTTGGGAGGTTCTTCTAACCGACATGTACACCATGTGAGCACCCATGAGTCCCAGAACTTTCTCCCGTAAGGTTAGGGCTATCCTACCTTTGCCATTGATGTAGAAAAATCTCATCTCCGTGATCACTATCTTAATTTTCCACATATAGTGGAAGTCAATGTCTCAACCTACGGTGACACGTAGTTCTGGGGTGTGAAACTGCAGTAACATACCCAACTCGGTGCTAAATACTACTCCCAATACTATGATAAAAAATGTCAAGAAAAATCCACTTTAAGGGTAATCTCATATTTATGAAGTTAAATAAATGATAAATCCGTAACTCGTTTAATACAGTGGATTTTAACTCTGTTACGACCAAAAGGTCAAATCTTTCTATACTTCATCAAAAATAGTCTAAACATGGGTGCATGTAGCGCATAAATTCTCAAAACAACAATCTCAATGTCGGTTAATAACCCTTATAGCGGTACTTAATCAAAACATTTCAACATTTATGCTTTACATAACAAGCATGCATAATTTATACGGAAATTTGAAAAATTTCAGCCTTTAATCATAATAATAATCTCAAACTCATGGAGTTTATTTTCTAAACATTCAAAATAATCATAGTATCTTGAACAACAACATAGGATAAGATTTATCACTTCAAATTTATGATAAAACATGTAAAAATCATGTATCTTTGAAAAATAATGGAAACTTTGGGCACAAGAACGAAAGGGTGTTCTTGTTCATAAACCCACATACCTTTATGGTAATGGATTCGTTGAAAGATTGGACCCTCAATATTGATTGGATAACCCTAGTTGTTTTTCTCCTTTAATGCTCTTGGATGATGAACTTAGACTGATAATAGCGTTATGATGTGTTTAGAATCTATTAAATTCGTAAAGTTAACTTTAGGGGTGTGTAAGGAGTGCCAAAAGACTTAATTTCCCTCAAGATAACCCAGAAACGGAGTGTTTAAGTCACTAGAAACCATAAGATATGCGCCACATATGATATCGCATATATTTACATAGGCGTGCATATGAGATAGCCTATATTTACATAGGTTCCACATATGATATCGCCTATATTTACATAGGCACCGCATATGCTATCTGATATGCTTTCCAGTGGCCATGTGTAATTGGTTAGGCGATGCACTCTACTTTGCAAAGCAATAACTCTTAGCTCGGGTGTCGGATTTTGGTGAAATTGGTATCGCTGGAAAGCCAATTCCATTATCTATAATTTTGTGGGTAGAAATATCCATAAATACCACATATTTATCAATTTATACTCATTCAAAGATGACCCTTGTGAATTCAAATGCTAAAACTTGATGGATTTCAAAACTCTTAGCTTGTACTACCATAAGTGACTCATACAACTAAATTTAACACATCATAAGCTCTTTTATAACTAGGGTACTCTTGGTAATTTAGGTTCCCAAATATCTCTTAAAAAATTGGGGTTTTCACATATACGAACAACGGTTCATTTTTTAGCTTAGGAAAGTGCGGGGCATTACACTTTCTCAACACTGGTTGTTGTGAATTGTTTTGTATAAAGCCTAATATCTATCCTATTCTATGCAATCTCTTGTGCTACCAAGTCATGAACAGATCCATAAGAATTATTTTCTCGAATGGCATATGTATTTGCACCATGCTTAGCATCTCTAGTGTGCCAACCTCTATTAGTCATTGAAATATCATCCAGCATATTCTGTGCAGTATCCTATTGAATACAGATAAACGCTCCTCCTAAAATTTATCTACCAATTTTGTAGAACTAATATTCAGTGATCTATAGAAGATTTCCAATTAGTTGGACCCTATCATTTTATGATTCATTACTATGCTCAGCTTCTTCTTGGATCTAAACGATGCCTCAAACATGGAATCTGCAGGTAACTATATGAATTTATAGATTTTATCCTTTAACTATAGCATCCTTACAAGAGGGAAAACCCTATTTTAAAATTGTCTCTACAACTCATACAAAGTACTGATTAAACTTTATGGAAAGTCTCCTAATCATAGTGATGCTTCACTTGTCAATGAAAATGGGAACAACCTTAACCTTAAAGCTTCCTAGTCCAACCCCTAGAATAGTATATGATGTGCAGATCCTAGTAAAATTAGCTAGATATATGTTCACATCATGTCTTGCTAATCCTGAAAACACACCCATTACATTCAATAACTATTTCTTATTTCTACTAATATCAAACATCATATTGGGGGCAAAGTAGGAATAATGATGTTTTCTCTCTCAGTAGGTTCAACATAACCCATATCCTCTTTATCATTATTGGATGTTGATGCTGATATGCAGGAATTAATGGAGCTCTACCTTTCTAAACTCTATCTCCATGCTCGGCTACTTATTATGGTCTAGCTAGTCCTTCTTCTTAATTTAACCCACCCTTATCACCTAATCAAGCCTCCTCAGATATTATTCTCTCTCCCTCTACAACAACTAGAAGTTTTTGCATTTGTAAATCTATAACATTCTTTGGATAACCTAGAGTACACAGTAGTGATGCCTTGGGATCCATAGGTAGAGGAACAGGGCCTTAAACGCCAGTGGGAACTCTATCAAGAATTTGTCCTGACATCCTTCTCAGGGTTTGAAGAATTCGTTTAGGCTCTATATAAAAATGAAGTAAGGGATTACCTCATTTACTAGTGTTTGACATACACCAATGTATGCCAAATCAAGAACAGAAAATAAAACCTTGTAATTTCACCAATTCAATTAACTACTCAAATTGTCTTCCCCAACAATGGTGCCAAAATTTAAAGACATATAAAAATGACCTCCTAAGATCCACCTACACTCTAAGATTCTACCTCTATAGACCCAATAAGATACATGTGATGATAACCTCTAATAGGGAATCACTACCTCCTAATAAAATTCCTCTAACATTGTATTGATGATGTGGCCTCTTACTGATACATCCATATATCAATATACATGCTCACTATGGTCCAAGTGTGATAAAAAACCTAAGAAAAAGATGACTCAGCTGTTATCAAATACTCTGATGCCCTTCGAGGTGGCTAAGTTAATTTTCTTAAAATCCACATACCAACACATGCTCTAAAGTGTATATTATGAGAGTATGTCTATCCTTCTTGATAAACTCAATCTCATTCTCCAAAATATATAGAGAAGCCCACTAAAAACCAATAATCCCAACTCTAGTCATGGAACCACTTGATGTACTAGATACTATTTCTAGTTTAGAATTTCCATTAAAATGCTCAGAACCTCTACACTTAAAGAAGTAATTTGGTAACAAATTTATCAGAGCTAGGGCTAGCCATAAATTCTCTAGCTTATGTTGTAGATCATCAACCTTAATATTGAAACACCTAGGATTAGAACCCTTGGAAAATTCCCACAGTTTTTAATTTTTAGGTAGGGTACGATTTAAGCATACCACTCATATACTAAGGTATGACTACTACCCACCTTCTCATATGATGATCAGTTTAGGGTAATAGTATTTTCTCCAATGTATGGTTGAACATCATACCAATCATATGATGGTGTATGATTCATAAGATACCTAGTTGTATAATGCTTACAGTCTTGGCCTAAGTATTCTGACATGGGTATGGGTTGTAGGGTACCACTCATACCTTAGGGTATGAGTTATGCATGTCGAGTCGTATGTTGGTCAGTTTATGGTCCTTGGTAAGGTCTAGGATATAAGTTAGGGTACCATGCATACCCTAGGGTACGGGTTAATAGGGTGAGTTATTCCTACCTAGGTTCACTATTCAATATTTAAGCTGAAGACATTTAATACTTTTCCCAACCCTAAACCCTTATAACCCATAAATTATAACCTCAGATGGCCCTTAATTCTTCATATATACATATTTACAAATACTACAAAACTTCTCTCTCAAGATTGAAGTATGGGTTTTAAGAGGTATCCTTCAAGATGCTTGAGGACCAAAAAACCTTTCGAGAGTTATCTTGTATAAGGCATGTGATTCTTCCCTTATTATTATTTCTCAAGTATCATGTCGTTTAAACAAATTTTATGAATCATTAATTGTGTTTTTTGAAACAAATGTTAAGGGCCTTGATATATAGTAATGGATGATGTTTACTATTGTTTAATCTTGTGTTTATGCTTGTTTTTGGTGATGGTTTGCACATGTGGGTACTTGTTGATTGTGCTTTAACAAATGGGTTATTAGTAACCCTAAGTTTGATGATTATAACTTTTATTTTGATCTTGGTAAGGATGTTCCCTCAAGGTATTTATGAGAATATCTACTTGAAATAACTAGACACATGTTAATCGTATTTTGAACTATGGAAATTGCTTAATAAGTAAGAATGCTCGGTAAATGACTTTGTAAATGTCGTGTTGGACATGTAAAAAATAAACTATTAACCTTAGTGGTTGGAATGGTTAAAAAGGATTTTGAGTCCTTATGCATGAAGTTGAATTGTGTTTAAACTAAAGCTTAATGTAGGAATGCTAATGATGAATAAATTGTTTGATAAGGGTATTGATAATTATAGTTTAACTTGAATTATGGCTTAAACTAAGGCAATGGACTATTAAAGTTATTGATTAATAGATGGTTCAAGGAGACCTTCTGGTCATGTATGGTGTTGAATTGTGTTCTTGATGGCTTGAAATGGCTAAGTTTTATTAAAGTCCTTAAATATTGAATTGAGTGGGTGTGAATGCATGTTAAAAAAGTAAGAGCCCCAATATCTACTAGTAATAGACATGATGGATTGTGGTTAGAGTCCACTTGCACAATAAGATTAATTGTGGTTAGAGTCCACTTATTTGATAAGATGGATTATGGTTAGAGTTCACTTTTCTAACAAATGTCTTATTGTTAGAATCCACTTGTCTAACAAGAAGCTTATGCTTAGATTCCATTTGCATGATATGCCGGCATGGGTTAGAGTCCTCTTGGTTGATATGACCTACGTGGGAGGAAAGTTAGAGTCCCCCAATTCATGGTTCATTATTGGGTGTTTTGAAATGTATGTTATGGCCTTGTTATCTCTTGAAATTTGTTGTATTTAAATATATCTACATATCTATGTGTATGAATGTGGTATCTTATGATTGTTTTACTTGGCATTGAATAATGACACTATTTTATCCTTACTCTTGAGTTACATGCTAGTGCTCAAATCGCTAACCTTCTCTTGATGTTGTGTCCTCAGGTGACATAAGGGCCAAAACTTCTTCTCTTCCTGTGCAGTGACTAAGTGTTTGAGCAGATCATGTATTGACTTCAAAGTGGTGAGATTCCATACTTTGTAAGGCATATATTTCATTATTTTTCTATATTATGTTATAGACTTATATTAGACTTGGTTTTTAGCTATTGTTGGGGGCATGTCTTTCCATATTTTAGACATCGGATTCGTAGAGGCTTATGGATGATTGTGGACTTGGGTAGGTTAGATATTTTATGTTTACATGGATGAAAAGATTAGAAATTCTTAAGTTATGTTTATTAGTCTTGTTTTCATAATCTTAATATATGTTTGGAGTTCATCCGACACTTGTGTATTGATGTAATGGTTAGGCTGGGTTAATGGGGAAATCTTTGGTCCTTGTAGGGATTGAGATGACCATGTGGCAAGGCCCCATTTTGGGTCCTGTCAAGTTGGTATCAAAGCCTAGGTTCTTGGTCAATTGGATATCCACAAAGCCATATCAAGTAGAGTCTCTATTATGGGTTTGTAGCTCTCCGCACTTATAATAGAAAGGCTATGAGACATTTAATAATGTTTCACCTTATTGATTTCTTATTTCGAGCTGTAGAGTTTAAGGCCTTGGATCCTTCTGATTTCTATTTGATTGCCTTTCAGATCAATCCTCCAAGAAGATCTAAAGTTCCTACAAATCCTTTCATCTTGACTGGTGATGATGTTAATAGGACTCGCTCTATTTATGGAGTCCATACTCGATCTAGGGGTCTAGTACCTAATGGCCTAGGAGTTCCACTAGTTCCTTCTAGTCCTCCTCAAGTTCCTCAAGCTGACGTGTCAAATACCAAGTTTCGTCAGTCAATTCATATTATTTCTCAGTTGGTAGCTTCTCCGACTGAGTATGGTGCATCTTCTACTCTATCTTCTGAGGACACAAGGTTTGGCCAGTTTATGAGATTGAGTCCTGCGATCTTTACCAATATTTAGGTAGAGAAAAATCCCTAAGGTTTTAAATGATATGGAAAAGAATTTTAGAGTTCTATATGCCACTAATATGGAAGGGGTAGAGTGTATGGCCTATCAGTTGAAGGATGTGGCATGCTAATGGTGTGAGGAGTGGGAACAGAAAGCTGGTGGTGCTTATAAGTCATGTGGGAGTCTTTCATTAATGTGTTTTTGGACCGCTTCTATTCTTAAGATTTAAGAAAAGCAAAGGCGAAGGAGTTTGTTAATCTTCAGCATGGAAAGAAGTCAGTCAAGGAGTATGTCTTGAAATTCTAACAATTGTATATGTATGCTCAAGAGATTGTATCAGATATGAGGGTTCACATAAGAGAGTTTTCCTCAAGATTGTCTCATGAGTTAGTCCTTGAGAGCAAGGTGGCCTTGTTGATCAAAGACATGGACATCTTTAGGTTAGTTGTGTATATGCAACAAGTAGAGAAAAATAAAAAAAATTGGTTGAGTTCAATGAAAGGCAAGGAAAAAAATTAAGGCCTTTTGAGAAAAGTGGCAGCATGGTGGTAAATGGCCTAGGAAAAAGTGGGGGAGTTTTGATTATTTATCCTCATTTAGTGCTTCTTACTCGAGGCCAATGGGTGATTATCGATCTTAGTTTTGTGGTGTATTTTGGGAATAGGGTGCCAAATCTTAACCTAGTAGGGCTCAGTTGACCCCATCCCATCCTTCTTGTAGAATCTATTGTCAGCATATCATGGATAGTGTAAGAAAAAAAGGAACAAATATTTTAGATGTAGTTAGAATAGGTACATGCAATGAGAGTGCCCTTCTTTAGTGGCTTCTTGGGACAACAAGGCCCCTATTGATACTTCATCTGCTCCTGTACTGAAGCGTGATATTTTGCTTTTGCTTCTCTTTCTAGTACCGGTACTATCCAGAATCATTTGTATGCACTTTCTACTCGCCAGGATTCTTAGGTATCTTCTGATATTTTTATATGTATTTTGAAACTTTTCTCCCAAGATATGTATTGCTTACTTGATCTAGGGTCCACACATTCTTAAGTGACCTTATTTATGGTTGTGTATTTTGATTTTGATCTTGAATGTTTGTTAGTTCCTTTTTCTATTTCTACCTCAGTAGGAGACTCTATGGTTGTTAAAAGAGTCTATACAGTTTATGGTATCTGTTAGAGGTATAGAAACTCTTGTAGTCTAGATGAAGTTAGCTATTATGAATTTTGATGTTATATGGGGGTTGAATTGGTTGTATTCATGCTATGATTTCTGAGAGTGTTTGACCCGTACGGCCAATTACAAATTCCTTAATGAGTCGATGATTTTATGGGAAGGGGATTCTTTAGTGCCTAAGGGGAAGTTTGTCTCATATCTCAAGGCTTGAAAGATGACTTCTAAAGGGTATTTGTATCACTTGTTCTGAGTTAAAAATTCTAACTCCAAAGGTCTTTCTCTAAAATTTGTTTCCATGATTAATCAGTTCTTAGAGGTCTTTCTTGATGACCTTTATGGTATTCCTCCGTATAGGAAAATTGATTTTAGGATTGATCTTATTTTAGACATAAGTTTAATTTTTATCTCTCCTTATAGAATAGCTTTGATGGAGATGAAGGAACTTAAGAAGCAAATGAAGGATCTCTTATATAAAGGTTTCATCTATCCCAGTGTGTCTCCTTGGGGTGATCCCGTGTTGTTTTTGCATAAGAAGGATTGTTCACTTTGAATGTACATTGATTATCATTAGTAGAATAAGGTGACCATAAAGAATAAGTATCCTCTTTCTAGGATCAATGATTTATTTGATCAACTTCAAGGTGCGAAGTGTTTTTCTCAGATTGGTCTAAGGACAAGTTATCATTAGCATAATATTAGGGAAATGGATATCCCTAAGACTTCCTTCAAGATCTAGTACGGTTTCTATGAGTTCCAAGTTATATCTTTTGGGTTGACTAATGCACCAACGGCATTCATGTACTTTATAAATAGGGTTTTTCATCTATTTTTGGATTTTCTTGTCATTTTCTTCATTGATGACATCGTGGTTTATTCTACGAGTGAGGCAGATCATGTTGATCACATCTGTGTTGTGTTGAAATCCTTTAAGGATTATCATTTAAATGCCAAGTTCTCAAAGTGTGAGTTTTGTTTTAAGGTTGTGGCTTTCTTTGGTCATGTTATTTCTAGTGAAGGGATAATGGTGGATCCACAAAAGATTGTATTGGTTAAAGAATGGCCTAGACCTACGACTCCAATCGATATTTGAACCTTCTTGGGTCTAGCCAACTACTATAGAAGATTTTTGGATTGTTTATTTAATGATAGCTGCTCAATTAACTAAGTTGACCCAAAAGAAGGTCAAGTTCTTATGGCCGGATACGTGTGAGGGTAGTTTTTAAAAGTTGAAGGATAAATAGACTTCGGCTCCAGTTTTGACCTTGCTTGATGGTAATGATGGTTTTATAGTGTATTGTGATGCTTCTCGCATTGGGATTAATTATGTATTGATGCAGAATGGTAGGGTGGTGGTTAATACTTCTAGGCATTTGAATGTTCATGAGAAGAACTACCCTACTCATGACTTTGACTTGCTAGCAGTGGTATTTGCATTGAAGGTTTGGTTTCACTATCTCTGTGGGGTTCACTTTGATATATTTTCTTATCATAAGAGCATATAGTATGTGTTCACTCAAAAGGAGTTGAATCTCAAGCAAAGAAGATGGCTTGATTTGCTAACGGACTGTAATATGAGCCTCCATTACCATCTAGGTAAGGCTAACGTAGTTGTTGATGCTCTTAGCAGGATACCCATGGGGATTTTAGCTCATGTGGAAAAGGATAAGCGAGAATTAGTTAAAGACATTCATCATTTAGCTAATCTTGGAGTTCATATCACGGATTCAAAGGATGGTGGTGTATTTGTGCATCAGGCATCGCAGTTGTCTCTTATTGTTTAGATAAAGGAAAAGTAAATGTTAGACCCTAATTTTATAAAGATAAAGAGTAATGTGGGTCAACAAAAGGTTGTCAATTTTGCTATTAGTGGTAATGGTATGTTGAGGTACCAAGGTAGGCTATATGTTCCCGATGTCGATGGACTGAGGGAAATAATTATGACCGATGTTTATTGATTTTGATATGGTATTCATTCGAGTTCTATGAAGACGTATCATGACCTTAGAGATTTTTATTGGTGGAATATTATGAAGCGGGATGTGGCTATCTATGTGGCTAAGTATATGTTATGCGAACAAGTGAAAGTTGATCACTTGAGACCCAATTTTTCATACCAAGATATAGAGTTTCAAGAATAGAAGTGGGAAGTGATTAATATGGATTTCATCACCGGTCTTCCCGGTCTCCCAATCAATGTGATTCTATTTGGGTCATTGTGGATAGAATGACCAAGTCCCCTTATTTCTTGCTAGTGAAAACTAGTTATTCCATGGAGAATTATGCTAAGTTGTATCTTATGAATATTGTGAAGTGGCATGATGCTCTGGTTTCTATCATCTCAGATCATTGTACTCTATTCTCATCTCACTTTTGGAAGTCATTTAATAAAGATCCGGGGACTAGTTACGCCTTAGCACCGCTTTCCACCTATAGATAGATGTATATGTGGATAGGAACATTGAGACATTGGAATATATGCTCCGTTCTTGTGTGATTGATTATGGAGGTAGTTGGTATGACCATTTTTCTTTGATTGAGTTTGCCTATAACAGTAGTTACTACTATTATATTGGTATGGCTACTTTTGTGACATGATAGGGTAGGAAGTGTTATTCTCCTATTGGGTGGTATGAGGTTCATGAGGGTAAGTTACTTGGCCCTGATTTGGTCCACCAAGCCTTGGAGAAGGTAAAGGTAATCTGTGATATATTGAAAGCCGCTCAAAAATGCCAAAATTCCTACGTGGATATAAGGCGAAGGGATTTGGAGTTTAATGTTGGTGATTGAGTATTATAAAAAGTATATCCCATCAAGGGAGTGATGTCGTTTTGTAAGAAAGGGAAGTTGAGTCCCCAGTATATTGGTTGATATTTAATTTTGAAGAGGGTTGGTAATGTTTCCTATGAATTGGAGTTGCCCTCTAGTTTAAGCTCTATCCATACGGTGTTCCATGTCACCGTGTTGCAAAAATTTATAGGTGACCATTGATTTCTTCTTTCATTAGAAGATGTTGGTGTTTCAGACTCTATGTCCTATTAGAAGGTCCCAGTGAGGATCTTGGATTGATAATTTTTTTTATTCTAATGAAAGTGGTGGCTTCGGTGAAGAATCTTTAGAGGAACAAAAAGTTTGAGGAAGCTACTTAGGAGGCGGAAGAGGACATGCAGTCTAAGTATCTGCATTTTTTTTATGTTCCAGAAACTTATGCTTGAGGTATGTGTTAATATTCTTAACTTGATTTATTTCATTGATAGGCAATTAGTTCAATACCCTCAACTTTGAATTGAACAAATATTTTGATAGAATGGGTTCGAGTCCCAAAGTCAAGTGGATAAATGGTTGATTGATAATGATCATAGCATGTTTCTTATCCTTGATGTATTTTTTGGTTTTAGAACATAATTAAAAGATTAGTTTGATGTGTAATGATATATTAACTCAGGTTTGTGTTGGCCTTTCACTTCATTCGAGGACGAATGATCCAAGTGACGGAGAAACACCTAGGCTTTGAGCCCTCAGAAAATTCACCCAAGTTTTGAGTTTTTGGGTAGGGTACGATTTAAGCATAATACTCATATGCTAGGGTAAAACTAGTATCCACTCTCTCGTATGATGATCAATCTTGGGTGATTCTATTCTACTCAATGTATGATCAAGGATCATACCAATCATATGATAGTGTACGAGTCGTATGATACCTAGTTGTATGATGCTTGAAATCATGGCCAAAGCATTCTAACTTGGGTAAGGGTTATAGGGTAATACTGGTACCCTAGGGTACGAGTTACGTATGTGGAGTCATATGTTGGTTAGTTTAGGGGTCCATGGTGAGGTCTAGGGTATCAGTTATGGTACCACTTATACCCTAGGGTACAGGACAATATGATGAGTCATACCCTCATGGGTTCACTTTTCAGCATTTAAGTTGAGGGCATTTTAGATATTTCCCACCCCTAAACCCTTATAAACCAGGACTTATAACGCCATCTAGCCTTTCATTCTTCACATATACATGTTCAAAAACATTCCAAATGCTCTCCAAAACTTCTCTCTCAAGATTGAATCTAGGGTTTCAAGAGGTGTCCTTCTAGAGGCTTGAGGACGAAGAATTCTTTAGGGAATCATCTTGTATAAGGAATGTTATTTTTTCCTGGTTATTTCTCAAATATTATGTTATTTAAACAATGTTTATGAATCATTAATGGTTGTTTCTGAAACAAATGTTAAAGGTTTTGATGTATAATGATGGGTGATTTTTACTCTTGTTTAATCATGTGTTTATACTTGTTTAAAGTGATAGTTTACACATGAGGGTGATTGTTAATTGTGGTTTAAAAAATAGGTCACGAGTAACCCTAAGTTGTATGATTTAAAGTTTGATTTTTGTCATGGTAAGGATGTTCTCTCATGGTGTTTGTGAAAATATCTACTATAAATAACTAGTCGCATATTAATGGTGTTTTGAGAATGTCTTAATGAGTAAGAATGTTTGGTAAATGACTTTGTAAAGGCCTTATTGGACATGTAAGAAGTAAATTTGTAACCTTGGTTGCTGGTATGGTTAAAATGGGTTTTGAGTCCCAAAGTATGAAATTGAATTCTGTTGGAACTAAAGCTTGATGGTGGAATGCTAATGAAGAATTAATGGTTTCATAAAGGTCTTGATGACCATAGTTTCACTGGAATGGTGGTTGAAACTAATACATTAGACTATTAAAGTGATTGATTGTTATATGGTTCATGGAGACCTTTAGGTCATGTATGGTGTTGAATTATGGCCTTGATGGCTTGAAATAACTAGGTGGGTTGAAGTCCTTAAATGTTGAATTGAGTGGGTGTAAATGCATGGACAAAGGGTTAGAGTCCCAATGTCGACTAGTAATGGACACAATCACTTATGGTTAGAGTCCACTTGCATAATAAGATTATTTCTGGTTAGAATCCACTTGTTTGATAAGATGGAGAGTGGTTAGAGCACACTTGTCTAAAAAATGGCTTGTGGTTAGAGTCCACTTGCATGATATGATGTCTTGGACGTAGAGTCCTCCTGCTTGATATAACCTAATGCTAGTGGAAGGTTAGAGTCCTTCACTGAATGGTTCATTATTGGATGCTTTGAAATGTGTGTTATGGCCTTGTCATCTCTTAATACTTGATGTATTTACATACATCTACATGTCTATGTGTATGAATGTGGTGTCTTATGATAGTTTGACTTAGTATTAAATAATTACACTATTTTATCCTTACACTTGAGTTACGTGCTAGTTCTCCAACCGTTATCCATTTTCGGATGATGTGTCCCCATGGGACCAAGGGGCCGGAGCTTCTTCTTGCCTTCCTACGCAGTGACCAGGTGTTCTAGCGGATCATGTGCTGACTTTAAAGTGGTAAGATTCCTTACTTCGGAAGTCATTCATTTCATAGTCTTTCTATCTTACGTCATAGACTTGTATTAAACTTGGTTTTTGGATATTTTCGGGGGCATGTCCCAACATATTATAGAAATCAGATTGGTAGAGGCCTATGGATGACTGTGGGCATGGGTAGGTTGGATGTTGTATGTTGACATGAATGGAATGATTAGACATTCTTAAGTTATGTTTATTATTCTTATTTCCGCTATCTTAATATATGTTCGTAGTTCATCTGACTATTGTGGATTGATGTGACGGTTAGGTTTGGTTAACGGGGCGATCTTCGATACTTATTGGTCTTGAGATGCCCATAAGACAAGTCCTACTTCCAGGTCATGTCAAATACTAACTCCCTTGCCCAGCATTGAGTTAAAACTTTTGAAACACATGCAAAATTCTCAACAACATCTATTGATACCCTCATGTCATTAATTTGGGAACGAGTGAAGTCAAAGAAAGTACAAGAGTTTCATAGAAATAAGGAACACAAAAGAGAGTGAAGAATAGAATTTCCTAAAAATTTCCTATAGCCTCCCATACAAAGGGATACATGCATCTCCGTACCAATCTACAAGACTCATCTAGACACATAGCTCTTATACCACAACACCAGTAAAGCCAGGATCTGATACCAATTTTCCATGACCCAATTTCTCAGGCTGTGGTTGCACCTACCATAACCCACTAGTCGGTAAGATAGTCCATTGTTTAGAACAACTAGTATCAGTCTAATAAGAAAGGTAAAAGTAGAACTAAATAACAAGGATAAAGAAAGCAAGAAGAAATAAAATATTCCCCCAAAACCTGGTGGAGCCAGTACAAGAACTTCTAATATAATTAAGGTAGAAAGTTAAATATAGAATAAATTTACATATACAAACTATATCCAAAATAAAAAATAGAGTAAGTCTAAAGATTTATGAGGGAGCAAAGGAACACTCTTAAAATCAGGAGCTCACCCCAAATCTGTAACTCGTAGCTGCTCCGCAGGATACACATGTCAACAGTGAAAACTTATATTATGATCTGTAGGCTGCAAAAGTATAGTATGAGTACCAAACATGTGGTACTCAGTAAGAATCGAATGACTAAGATCTAAATATATTCAAGTATAAATAACTGTTAAAGTAGGAATATAAACTACAGGCTTCTTACCAAGAAACTAAACGTAATAATACTAATGCAACAATAAGGATAAACTAGCCTATTCTAATAGTAACTAGGGACTAAAGTGTAGTACCATATATAAATATCCAACATATAAACAAAGAGTGAAACAAAGATATATAGTAATATACAAGGCCAAAGGATGCATAAACAAAATGAATATATAAAAAGGGAGATAGATACACAATAGTACGATATATACATACATATATTGTATATATTTATATATACATATACATATAAAGGACAAAATCAAAGATAGTATCCTAAGGGAGCTAACCTACATCTTAAGAAATCCTAATCAAGTAGGAAAAGAAAGACTAGTATAGTAAGGGCTGCTAAACATGTCATAATCTATCAGTGGTATAACATACCGTAATAGAGAAAAGTAATCAGAAACGACAGACAATATCTGATACAAGTCATAATATTCTATCCATTAACTAACAATAATAACTAACAGTAAACTGACTGGCTAGTTCAAAAAAACAATAACCTAATTACGCCCTCACAAGCATAGAAGGTTCAAGCAGCACTCATCAAACAACAATCATAGCTTATACACATATAATCCCTCATATGGTAAGTAAATATAAGATCCAAACAATCATACTACTAATTGGCAATGTATATGAACTAAATGAATGCAACATAAACTGATAATACTATGTCTAATCTAAGTGACATAATTTAGCAAGTGTTTACACCTCCTCCAACTTAATATTTTAAAAGGCAGGACCTACAAAGTTATCCTTCTCTAGCACTATGGCTCACGGATGAAAATTATCCATAGGGCACATGGGATATGCATATATATTGAATATATTTAAACCAGTACTTCCAATAATTATCATAACCAATCTACTCCAACTAATATCATAGATATATAAAAATATATAATAAGTGTTCAAAATTAAACCGAGACAAAAATAATGTAAATATGTAAATCCATTGCCTGAGATTAAGCTTTGTACTAAATTTGTATTGTATAATAAAAAGGGTCAAAATCTCCATCAACCAAAATAAATAATAACTAAAAAGCGTGGTTAAATAATATACCAGAATCAACCTTGGCCTAAGCTCGAAAATATCTCATTTAGTTCTAAATGTTCATAAATTATTAAATAAGGTGGTACAATTTCTATTGTAATAGATTCCCCTTTAAAAGTGAAAGAGTAGAAATACGACTATTTAAAAAAAATAGTAGTAAAATTAGGGATTTGGTTGAAATCATAAAACTAAGTAAATGTAAATGTGCCTAAAAGTATGTATGTCATCACCAGTATCTAAATAATACAACTATAAGCATCTGTAAAACATAACCACATCATTATAAGGTATAGAATACTAAACCGGTGCTCAGCTAGTGTTGTAACCACGACCTTAGGCCCATGATATATAATTAACTATAATATTAACACCATAATACAAAGAATAAGGTAAATAGGGGAATGAAGCTACTACAAGGGTCTAATCTAGAAATATCACTCCCAAATACTATGTAATATGATAATTTGTATTCTAAAGGATTCCTTATACCAATCTAGAGCTAATAAATCCCATCATTAGATATTATAGGATTGTATATCCTTAAAAGGTATTTTAGGCTAAGATTCAGGTCACATATCTATTTTGAATCACCTAATTAGTCCAAGTTATGATACAGAATTCATAATCCAATTTTATAATCCCTAAGCATGCAATCTACACAAAACACTATCTCATTAAGAAAAGTCGCCTGACGTCTACCTCTATAATGAACTACATTATACAACCATCCACTAACCACTCGTCTTTTTCTCTATGATCCCAAAATAATATTTCACTATCAAAATAATAATCTACATAATAATAGGAGTAAAATGATACCTATATTGAAATCTATAACTCCAGGCCCAAAATTAGGTCAAAAATAAGCCCATGGGCCCTGCTAACGGAATCCAAAAATTAAATTCATCATGGGGGCTCTTTAAGAACAAAAAATACCTACTCAAAAATTAAGGTAGGAGAGAGGAAAAAAAAGCAAAAAGTCATCATCTATAAATAATGGATCAAATTAGCCCCAACATTCAATGGAAAAGAGGGGGAAATAAGAATTAAATGAAGGATTTAGGAAGAAAATCACAAAGAAATTAGTGGAAATGGTCACTTCATCATCCCCTACACATCCCTAGGACCAATCAATTATTTTCCATATTTTTATAGGATAAAATGACCATTAATAAAGAATTTAAAGTCAAGATACTAGGGTGTAATTTGGAAGACAATAATTTCTAGGCCCAGTGGTTACTCGTCATGATTGCGAGGACCCCTGGCCATGATCACGATGCACATGAGAGTTGTACATTATAAATGTGAGGGATGTGATTTGAACACGAATACTTAGCAAGTCACTCTATTGCAAACAAGACAACAAGTGTTGGAAATACGACGAAGGGGAGGAATTGGGTCAACTCGACCCTTAATCACAAATGCATGAGGAAAGGCTCACGATTGCAGTGGTTAAGAGTTTGACCCTTTATGAATGTGGCCTAAATCTCATGAAAGTGACTAAAAAGTAGGCTTGCACCAAATGTTGGTAAACAAAAAAAGATACCTAAGTTCAAATGGACTCTGACTGGGTTCTCGAAATTTATATAAAACCCTATGTGTGCAAATAAACTATGTTACCATACAAAATTTAAAATTATCGACTCCAAGGAACTATTGAAACATTTATTTGATATTTCTTTAATTAAATATAGGTCCCATATATAGTTCTATTTTAATCGAGTTCTACCCAATAACCTAAAATGAGGCTGGGAGCCTCACGACTGGAATAAGGGTCACTTTATCCTAAAATTAATGTTACAGAAAAGATGACATTATTGGATTTATCCCAAGCTTTTTACTAAGACTTTTGTTCTGAGACCAATTCCTTAAAAGATAAAGCTCCAAAATAGGAAAATGAGCCTAAAACTTAAATGAACTATTACATAACAAAATTAATAGTTCAACAAGTCATAAATGATTTGCAGCTATGATGGGAAGGCTCAAAATATTGTAAATACAAAAAAATAAGAAAAAAACCTGGAGTGTCATTATATGCACCTTGTCTTTTAATTTATTCAACTCAATCAGCGTCATCTATAAAAAGAAATAGAGATGGATTTTGATGCATGCATACTAAGCCAAGATAAAAGAATCACGGGCTATAGATCAAGTCATTATTTTGTAGGCCTAGAAGAAGGTTGGAAAGAATACTTGAATTCCACCAATTGGCTCAAACGAAAGTACAACAAGAAGGATAATAGGAATCATTTATGTAAAATGGTTGTTTCATGACTTTTTATTGATCCACCAAAAATGATGACAACCAAACAAAACCCTTACTTCATTAAGTGTAAAATTGTAATAGCTAGTATCTTCCTTTACATAATAGTAAAAGTAGAGGTTCCTTAATATTTCTGAAGGTAGATTATGTTGATTGAATATGAACACTAAATAGTCTTTGATAGTTTGAGCTTTTGTTTAATATTTTTACTGTTTAATGTTTAGAAAGGAAGGTGGCTTTGGAATTCTAATTTCCTTGAGGTTATTCTCATAGATTAGGTGTTTATTTCGATTTTTCAAAAATGTCTTTCATATTGGCTGTCTTGAATTCCATTTTTTGTCTACCTTGTATTTTCTTATCTTTGATTTTGTTTGTTTCTTTGTCTTCCATATTTTCTTTCTTGTATCATTTGGTATCATGAGATTTAGAATAGGTTTGTTTAAAAAAAAACTAAACTTGGGATTTTGGTTTTCCCAAAAAAAATTTTAAAAAAAAGAAGAAAATAAAAAATTCATCCCAAAAAATCTATTTTTTGTTTAATTTGTTTTTTTTTTACATTAGATCTCTATTTTTTGGTTTTCTGAGTCTAAATTCGAAAATTTCATCCAATTTCAATTTTGGAGATAGATTTCACCATTTAAGAGGTCATCTTTGAAACCTCAAAGATGAAAATGGGTTTTTTAATTGAGATTGTATTAAAGCTTTAATGGGGTTAGTTCTCTAGGTCGACGGGTATTACTCCTAAAATTGGGTGAGATTTAGTTATGTTTTGAGTTGGGGTTTGTTCTTGATGTTGTTGAAGATCTTCAGGTGTTCTTGATAAACATGTAGCCTAAAGAGTACATTTGATCGACATTTCCACAGTATTCTAGGTTAAAAAAATGTTTGTTGTTCCACAAGTGAAAAAAATTGAATCTTCAAAGAATAGATTTAAAAAAATGGTTGTGGATGCCACATCATTAGTCAACACCTATAGTCCAAACTGATACTTATCCCCCAAATGAGTCTAGATATAATTTTATCCCTTAAAAACTTTTGAAGTGTCAAAATTGGTCTGTATCTTCTCTTAAACTAAATTTTCTTCAATTTCTTTAATGATTTTAAACTTATTAGTTACTTTAATTACTTGTTAACTAGTTTCAAATTGTCAAATCATCTTTTTGATTCTTTAAACTAAGCAACAATTCCTTCTACTTTTGTTTCTTAGTTCTTAAGTCCAACATTTTTGTGCTACTTTTTCTTTAGCTTTTATTAATTATTTTTGTTGAAATATCTTCGATATAGTCCATTATCCTTTAATAATTCTTTTTCAAGTCAATAAGAATCCATTCGTAGCCTCAAGTAGAGATGGGGCCCTCATAACTCATTAGATTAAATAAGATGCAATCATGCACGAAGCAATTATGAGGCTAACAAAGGTGCAATCTATTGATCCTCCAGGTCATTTCTTGAATTTCTATACTTTTTTATATTTAGAGTTCTCCTATAGATTCCCTAATATATTTATGACTTATTAGAGCTGATAGTTCAGTTATCATGCAATTTGTTTAGTTTTAAGAGTCAATTTTCCATTTTAAATATTTTTATGGTAAGGATTGGCTTTTTGGTGTAAAATTTAGGTTAACAACCTCATATGTAAATTCTAATAATTCCATCATCTCTGGAACATCAATTTTAAGCAAGGGAATCTTTGGTTCAACTCCCAAGGCTTCCAAACTAGTTTTGAGTTATTGCCCAAAAATTAGTAAAAGTGGCAATTAGGTGTGGGGCCCTTATTTAATCCCAAGGACTTCTAATGGAATTTTACGGTTCGATTGTGCCTAGAATTTATAATTTAGTAGTGTAGCATAGTTTATTTTCATTCCTAGGATTTCGTATGAATCTTAGCAATTGGTGAAAACTTTACAAATCCAAGTTTCATTTGGTGCATGGACTTAGCCAGTGCATCCACTAAAGAGGACTTTTTGTCCCTTTAGAGGAGGCTACTTTAGTAGACTGGTGGTAACTTTAGTGTCCAAAGTTTTCCCACCTCATTTGCTTTATTGTAACCTTTACTGCTAAAGCAGCCGTAGCTTAAGTAACACTTTGTCCACTTTAGGAGAGGGTGACCCAGGTTAGGTACCGCCTTAACGGTTGTATGCTACGTTAGCAGTGACATCTTAAGAGGTCAAGTTGCCACTTAATCGGCACTTGGGAAGGCATTAAATTTGGCCCTTTACCTAATTTTCACTTATTTCTTACTAGTTTCAAGATCAATAAAGCCCTAGAGAGACTGGACAATTAAGAGAATGATCTTTTGGTGATCAAAAGGTGTTAGAGATCTTGAAATAATCATTTAATCATTGCAATCCTTTTAAGTTTCATTCTAATTCTTGGTTTGATTCCCTAGCCTAGTCATAAATTCCTAGATTATTAATAGGTTGAGTTTGGTCTCATTTGAACAAGGAATTAACCATTATTGAGGGTAAATGATTCTTTATCATATAGAGACATGTTGATGAGTTCAAAGGCACGATTCCACAAGAAGGCACCATATAGGATTTTAACTTAATTTTGGACCCAAAGAATGCAAATATAATATAGGTATCATTATTCTCATACTAATATGTAGATCGCAAATTTGATAGTGTGGCATCATGCGAACGCTTCTCAAAAAAAGAGAACACCAATTTAGTAGACTATTAGTGTTTCTTCCATGCCTAGTTAAGCTAGTCTTACCTTTATCTTAGATTGATCATAATTATAGAGTAAATATGATTGTGCTAGTTTTGGTTTTGAATTAGGATTTGGAGGTATATTTTGTGGAATTTGGATAATTTAGCCGATAAAGGGACTGTAATTAGGCAAATATGACTTGACTAATCATTCTTTGGGTGGATTAGTTATCTTATTGCTTAAGGAAAAGTATGAAGTACCACGTAGTGGGATTTTTGAACCTTAGTATGGTTTGGGGTAAAATATGCCTTTGAATGCACTTTTGGGTTAGAAGTTAGCCCCTCCAGCTTTCCTTAGGCAAAGAATATATTAGATCCTTGTGGTCTCATCTCAATAGGCCTTTTTATGCCATCTTAATTACATTCTTAACATCAAGGAGGGTTTCAATATATTATGGCTTATTTAAGTTTCTTCTTCGGAGATATTAAAGCCAAGTCAAGTCCTGGAAATTGGGATATTAAGACTAGTTCTAGTCTGGCACCTTTGATGATATTTTATTTGGTTCAAGTATAGTATTCATGATATTTT
Source organism: Capsicum annuum (assembly GCF_002878395.1). Taxonomy (NCBI): domain Eukaryota; kingdom Viridiplantae; phylum Streptophyta; class Magnoliopsida; order Solanales; family Solanaceae; genus Capsicum; species Capsicum annuum. The sequence continues at coordinate 146,027,678 of NC_061122.1, read as the reverse complement.
TTGGTTCAAGTTTTTCTTATAAGACACTATTTTATGTTTGAGTCTAGCATTGAGAGGTTATTTATAACGGTTATCGAATTGGTTGGATTTTAGCATTACGGTAGAAAAAAATCCATAATTATAGTATTGATATTCAGATGGTTGCAATATTATAAGTTATTCTTGTTTGCATCCACCAGGATTATTGGGGCCCACATTGGATTATTTACTTTTGTTTGCATCTTCTGAGCTTATGAGGATCAAGTTGTGTTAGGGATAGCCATGTTCTATTAATAATTATCTATTCAATTTTTTTAATTTTTAGTATTTGGAGCATCATTCTAGGTTTGCTCTTTTTCCGTAATTTAGCTTATTGTTTTACATTTTATTTTATTTATATTATGATTTATCTTAGTCAACAGATGATGTCTATTAAATACCCATTGCTTAGGTACTAATAATACACTTTTGTACCTTTTTTATATGGATCCAAGTACTAGTTATTATTGTTGACATCCTCTTTGTATCTTTCGGAGTTTGGAGGTAGGGTACTATCTTAAAGTTTGAGGTAACTATCTCTCCTTCTTCTATTTTGATTAGTCTATCTATATCGAGACTGTTGTACATTTTACATTGATATTACTCTTATTCTTTTTCTAGAGACTCTTTTATTGACCTTACTAAGTCATTGGATATTATTACTCTTTTCATTATTTTACTTTAGTTACATTATTATTGTTATTTTTTGTCTTTAATCCTAGTAACTTGCATAATCCCAACATCTATGCCATTTTCCACTAACTGGACTATTGGAAAGTAGTAGGGTGGGGTAAAGTAGGTTCCATAATGACTCAAGAAATTTATATGTGACAAATTGGTATTAAAGTCTAGGTTTGCTAGTATTGTTGGTACAAGAGCAAGTGCATAGTGGAGTCCCGTGAATAAGAATAATGACATCTATTTCATATCTTCAAGAGGTTGTAGGGCATTACTTGGAGATCTTCACTTTCTTCACTTATTTTGTGCTAAAATTTTTTGTTATTTCCTTATATTCACTTGGTTTCACTCTTTCATAGATTGCTAGGACATGAGCTACTTCTAGTAGAGACAAGGACCTTAAATTCGCGACTAGGGATCCTATTGGAAAATATGGCTGACCTGAAGGTTGGGGGAAAATGAGAGATGCAACCCAATCTAGATATCAGGATAGAGAACCTTTACCAGACCCTATTCCTTCTCCCACACCAAAGATTCCTTCACCTTAACTAGTGGTGCTCCGGGGGGCAGCCCAGGCTCCATGGGGGCTTATTTCTTCATCATTTTTTTAAAGGTGCATTATTCCAGCTATTGAGTTTGGTTGGTGGTGTACCATCTGATAGTTCTTAGTCTACAGATCATACTAGTACTGAGGTAGAGGCTCACCCTGTAGGTATGGCTTCCAAAGTTGAGATTTCTCTAGCGTCAGTAGTTTCTCAATTGATAGACACCCATCTATCTATGTCTATTTAGGAACATAAGATATTGGGTAGATTCTTAAGATTAACTCTATCTATGAATTTTGGGGAGTAGGGCCAGACAACAGTTCTTAAGGTAGGTACTCTTTATGCTATTATTATCAACATTAGGGTCATTCTAGTAGGCCCTGTCATAACGTTCTTCAACTTATTGATGGGGTCAGTCGAACTACAATAATCTTACTAGCCCAAAAAGTGATCTACCTTTTATAGAGGAATATTTTGGGTTTTATAACTGAGGTGATTATTTTGGGTCATTCAAATCTTCTTGATAAAGTGTTGCTCTTAAGGCGTGTTTCGAGTCTGAAGACTTTAACAATTTCTCTAGAGAGTTTCCTAGATTTAGGGCAATTGTATCTATAATGTAGGGTGTCTCATCGACTAGGACAGTGTTGCCCTAGTTAGAGGTGGTTATTAGGTTTGTCGAGGTGGTCCCAATGGTTCTCACATATGTCTTTACACAGGTAGGACAAATGATCGGTTGGGTACCCATCTAGGTGGCAAGCGAGGTTATTTAGTTTTATTTGGTAGAATAGAGAAATATTCTTTGAATATTGTTATAAAAACCTCAATGTGCCATCATATGACCTTTTTTTTATTTAATCTAGGATAAACTTATTATTATTTATATACTTATTATGCATCGTAGTTAGAGTTGTCTTAGGATTATTTATATGTGCTATAATATGTATCTACTCCTATGTGTGATTCATTAGTTGTGGATCAGGTTTATAGATCATGTGTTGTGACTGTTTGGAGTTGAATATTAAGGCTAATCTTATGGTTTTAGATATTGTGAACTTTGATGTGATTCTGGACATAGACTTGTTATCCCTCTCTCATGTGGTCTTGGATTGTCTTTCCAATAACGTTACCTTATCCAAGTCTGCCATACCCTCAGTTGTGTGGCAGGAATCTATAAGTCATGCATCTATGGGGATTAATTCTTATGATTGGGATAGGAGACTTACATGGATTAAAATCCCAATTTACCATTATAAACATGAATAAAAAAAGCCAACATGAAATTCATGAAATCGATACAATTGAACTTTAAAAATAGTTTTTTAGAATCCAAGGGTGTAAGGATCCCTGGGATGAACACTTCACATACTGTAATGCCCTGATTTTCTGAACCAGAATGCTACAATTTGCTCATAACCCTGAAGGACCACAAGCTAACCCATGGCTAATATTTTTACCCGTACATTGCATAATATATGACTATAAATGCGGAAATATGAACAAAAAGGCCATAAGGTTCAATACTAAAAATAATCTAAATAATAACAATATCTGAATAAAGTGGTATAACAATACCAAAACAAAACTGAAATACTGAAGTTTGAAACTAGTCTGTAACCTAGTCAAAAAGCCTCTAACTATATGAAGTAGGGAGTGTAAAAAAATATCTCTAACTAACTCCCGACTATTGAAAGCCAAACTGAAATACTGAAGTAATAAAGTAGTAATCATGTTCTCGGAGAATCAGGACTCACTGCTAACTTTTATTGCTGAAATCTATAATTCTACCGCCGCTCTAGAACTCGTGCCTCTAAACCTATGGCATAAAATAAATCACCATAGCACGAATATGTCATTACAACTGAATATACTGAGTATACGAGTGAGGTAGGGTAAATGCAAAGGGTTTATATACATGAACAATGCTAGCTAATATGAACATGAGAATACAAACATGCATAAGTAACTATAACTGAACTCGTAGTAATATTGACTGCTGAGTCTGAATGATAATAACATAAGTGTAATGATACTGAGATACTGAATAACTGAGTTTACTGATATTAATATGTAAGTCACTACTAAGTGAGGAACTAATACTGCATTACTGAATAGATGAACAACTATTTCTAACAGTTCAAATTATGAAGAACTGGTCTGATTGTCTGTGTCTAACAGTCCTAAAATTAAATACTGATAACGTGAGTTATGATGACTGATATAACTAATACGATTGTGATGATCAACATAACCGATGTAATTGATACTGAGCGACTATATCTGATAGTCTAAGTTCTAATGGAACTATTTGAGTTCCATTCTGTATAGAGTAATTGTATTTGATATCAGTCCTATCTTTTGGGTGATCTCTTAATATAATGATAACTGAGATGATTTGACTTAGTATAAGATCAGTCCTACCTAGTAGGTGATCTCTAAATCTAATAATACTGATACTGATTGACCATAGTTGAGGTTAGTCCTGTCTAGTGGGTGATCCCGGAGTGTATTGATAATGATATGGTTTGACTATATCAGACAATCTAGAATCTATAACTAAAACTGTGGGATGTATTCATCTAACTAACATGCCCCTTTCTAGCTTATTTGGGGTCCCACTTAAAACCCAAGTTGGAAGAGTGTCAGTATCGCGTCACTGGTAAAGGCAACTGTTGTACAGTCAGTCCTAATCTAGCGGGTGACACCTCAGATCAGTCCTATATATTTAAATGTGCTAATGGGTGATCCCTGAGTATGTCAATCCTATTTAACGGGTAACATCTCATACCTATGCTTGCTACGTAGTTCTGGAACTTAGTGATTTCTTCTAGGGATCTCAGTCCTATCTAGTGGGTGAGTCCCCATACCTAGGCTCACTCGGTGATGAATTCTACTCCCATCTGAAAGACACTGAACTGATTAATTGAGCTGCACTGATTAACTTAACTAAATTGATTTGCTGAACTGAACTGATTAGCTAAACTGATACTAGAGGTATAGTTTAGAAGAGCTAAACTGAGTTTACTGAGTTCTATTGAATGACGGAATATACTGATGCCTGAGGACCGACTGAGAGTACCATAGTTATTGAGATTTTACTTGGAATACTGAAATCATTGAGATTACTGAACTACTGAGATTTCCTGAGTCACATGGTTGACTGAGTTCTATGGAACAAGGGTTGACTGAGAGTATTGTAAAACATGACATGGCTCTAGGAACACAATTAAATTGTCGGGTCCAAGTACCCCAAGGACTTAATTCAAGGAAACTGACAAAAATGACTTTGCTCTTCTTGAACACATAACCAATATTGATAATTCAAAACACCATAATTTGGGGATTTCATACTACACATAGTTCACAAAATCATATACATGGAAGGGAACGCATATAACAACATGCAATAAGTCCATCAATCTAGTTTCATGAACATTCCATCAACAATCATGATGCATAACAATATCACAGAAGTCATTATTTTCTTAATGGTGTAGCATGGCTTTGTAATTTAGGTCACAATTCAACTATAATACATGACTTCTAGTCTTTTAGGCACTTTATCAAGCACCTTAAATGCACTACTTAAGCATAGGTGTAATCAACAAATTATTCATCATGAACAACCAAACTTACATGTTTTAAACTCATATGATATCATATATTCATAAAAACACATAAAGATTTAAACTTGAGAACCATTCAAGATCAACAACATAAACATAATCCATTGAACACATAAATAACATAATGTATAATTTTAAAAGAGGGTTCTTGGACTTCTTGGATGAAAGGGATCCATGAATGAACACTACGCAAAGCTTAGGGACTGAATCTTGAAAGAAAATTGACCTTTATTGAATGTTCTTGGATTAAGAATCTTCATTCATGAATATCTTGTGGAGAGTGTGATGGGGTCTTGAAGTTAATTGAGAAGAAACGCTAAGTTTGTTCTTGGGAACAAAGAGGGTTAAGATCTTTTGAAAATAAATAGCAATAGCTAACTATGTGTTTTTGGTGTTTTATGCCGTGGGGGTAATGTTTAGGGTGACCAAAAGACCCCTATGAAATTACTTCCCATATTCTTAGATTATCAGCTGATGACCAAGGCTGATAAGCCGTCAGATCTGTGATAGCCCGTCAGCCCAGGTCGTCACCTAGGAGCTGGAAATGATGGGTTGCTATCTAAGCCTGATGACATGGCTGCTAAGTCGTGAGAAATATGATAAGCCATCATATAGGTCATTATAAATGTGATAAGCCGTCAGACAGGGTCATCAGAAATGTGATCATCCATTAGACAGGTCATCACTCAGTTTTCAGGCTGATATTTTGGAGTAAAATGGGTATAAGTTTTTGCTCCGATATTGGATTTTGGCAAAATGGGTATAACAATTATATATCTATTTTTGGGTCATGATCTCAAAAATTCATAGTGTAATGAGAGATATTCTACTTTGAAGTTGACTATGGCAATATCCTTTCTAAGAATTCAAATGGTAAGGAATGTTTTGATCTGTTGGATAGCTGGGAGTTATTTGAAGCCGTAATATACATCTAAATTACTCATAAAACTATAAAAGAATTATGATGTACTATGCATGGGATTGAAACATGGTGCTAATATTGGTTTTCATTTTTTGGGGTATTAGAACATCTCCCCCTTGGGAACATTCGTCCTCGAATGAGACTAACTGAGAGGGGAGGAACGATAGACCGAACATAAACTGAACATGAATAACTGAAACATGATCTATTGAGTGGCGTGAATGATAAACTAACTATATCATACTGAACATGCATGTTAGATGCATGTGTAACTGATTTGTGAATGCATGGCTGAGGTTTCTGATAACGGAAGTTCACGCAATGAGAATGCATATCTAATGCATGATTATATTACTAAAATGGCACATGTATGCATGACTAAATATGGAATGGTACTTGATGTCAAGTTTATGATGTAATCCTGAACATGGAACTGAATAAATTTAAAGAGAACTGTTACCTTACACGGGAATGCTAATAAGCCTAAGATTGTTTACTAACCATGCATGAGCAGAAACATAACAACATAACTTAAGTCTGATACGGGAAATATGAACTGAACATCATGAACTAGCTTCTGAATACATAGCATAAAGCTGAGATTGGAATTTTAAGGGTCAACTTATGAGTTCCCTATACGCTAAACTGGATTCGTTATGCGAAGAGAAACTGAATGAGTTAATACATGAGAGAGTTAGGGGTTTATGGGGTATCTCTCTCTTGGAACACTATGTCCCTGTAAGAACGCTCACCTTGCTGAGACACTGGGGCGATGCATAAGGCATCATCAAACTAGATAATAACTAAACCTCAAGAGTCTGAAGCTAATGCATGATGCATAAACTGAACTGAACTTGCAATTACTAGGAGGTTCTACCTTGGGATAGGTACATTCCTTGTGACTTTGGATAGCATAAATAGATTCAAGAATGAGAAAACAAACTATACCAATTTGACTGCTTGGTTGCTAAACTAACTTGTTGAATTTGCTAGCTAGCTCATGCTAAAACATAAGCTCAAAGAGAGGAAGAGATCTAACAATGCATAGCATGAACATGAAAGACATGTAACATACCCAAATCTAGGTCAAGGAAAGTTCTGGATCATGACAAGTCTGGAGTACATAAAGTCTATTTTGACGCTGACCACTCTTGGTGCCCTGCAGATGCAAATCTTAACCCCTCTATGCTAGAACTCTACACTCTCGCATCTTGTGTCCTGGATTGCTACACCCAAAGCATACATCACTGCCTACCCTACATGCACCTAAGTGATTCCTACCATACTCTTCGCAAAGAGCATAGGTAAGACTCCTATTCTTACTACCCTAGGCCTCTATAATGCCACGAAATTGGGTCCCGAGACATCACACGATGCTTAGGGTCATAAGTGACCCCAAGCTAACCCTTCTATTGGCATAACTCATAAGCAACTGGATTAAAAGTATAAATCTCTACAAATTTGCAGAAAATAACTCTTTTCTAAATATGATAGATACAACACTAAATTTACAAGATTACAACTATTCTTTTACAACCAAAACTGAAACGAAATACATCAACTTCTACTGACTGTCCATAAAACATGTACTAGTACTTACTATAGGAAGTAGGGTCATGACTTCCAACTATCCCAACTCAATACGGTTGAATAAAGAAAATACAACACTTCCCAAACTATATAACTAACTCAAGACCTAGAATAAAAATGACTCATCACCTGCTGACTGGATGTCGCGAACTGTCTAGATATGAAGATGTAAACTATACCTTGTACCTACATTATGAGAAAATGTAGCCCAAAACACGGGGTGTGTGTAGGTTAGTGCAATAGAAATGTACCGAGCATATGGGGGTGCAATGCATATATAAAATAATATCTTAATATCATCATAGTTTATAAAATTATGCATGCTGATATAAATGACTCACTTAGTTCGAATTAAATCATCAAAGTCTTAGATGAATAATACATGAAAAGTAAGATAAGTGAGTCATTTAAATAATTTCTCAATTTACTTTCCTCTCGGTTTCAAACTCGTAAAGTAATCAAGTCTTAAAATAGTTCTCTTTAGAGCATACATTACAATCTTTCCGAAACAAGTAACTTTCTCAGATATCATAGTTTTAAAACCATACACACTTCACTTAGATAGAGTAGAGACACACTATGGGAGTTTCTCATAACCTACATAAACCATGTGAGATACATGAAGTCCTACGTTCTACCCATGTTGGGAAGAGTCGCTCTATTCCTTACCATCGGAGTAGGACCTTAAATCATCAATCCAAACACTAGTGATCACGATGAAAATCAGCCTTAGTTTCGGCTCCTATGGGGGCACATAGTTTAAGGGAAGTAACAATAGCGTTATACCTCCAGCTCGGTGCTAAAGACTACTCCCAAACTTATCTCAGATCTTTTTAAAAGAAAATCCACCATACAATAGTTCAACAATTCACAATGGGAGCGATCATGCTACCCCTTTCATAATGTATCAATAAAAGTAGATTTCTTCTCTCATCTCAGGTTCAAAATCAACCCCTTTTATGACCAAAAGGTCAAAGATTCTTTATCTGTTCAAATCATTCAAATTCAAGGTGTTTATAACACATGTTTTCTCAAAAACAACAATCTCAAATAGAGTTCGAAACCCATGTCTCAATATCACATTAAAACTTATCAAGATTCAAGCTTTACATCATAAACACATAAATTTCTTGCAAATCTAGAAATTTCAGCTTTAAGCACAAAATATCATTGTTCTCATATAATTCCATTTCTAAAATATTGAAAATATCATAATCTCATGAGAATCAATATAGGATGTAAATTCATGCTTCAAATTCATAATAAAACATATAAGATCCATAACTTCGTAAAATAAAAACATTTATGGGCACAAGAACGAAAGGGTGTTCATGTTGAAAAGCCCCACATACCTTGAAATTGAAGTTTGAATGAACTCTTAACTTCGGATTGCTATTCTTGAGATTAATAGATGCTTCTTGAAGCCCTCGAAATAAGGAATTCAAAACATAAAGAATTATTGAACAACTATGGTTAAATCTTGACATATCTTGATCTCTAGGTTGAAACCCTTAAGCGAGTTCTTGACCAATTTTTGATGAAAGTGAAAGGATTTTGGATAATTGGGATTAAATTCCGTGTTATAGACATATATAGGGTTGTTTTTGGCACTTAGAAGTGAGATATGCAACGCACAACCCATGGGGAACTTTAAGGTGTGCGTCGCACACCTTATGGAAGACCTGTAAGTGTGCCTCGCACTCCCAATCGCACATATTTTATTGGGCAGTGCATTGCCCATCGCACACCCTTACTACCTCTCATGAAAATCGGCCTAACTTTTCACTCGGGTACTGGATTAAGGCAAAATTAAATGTATATAAAGAGATATATACGTTTGAAGTTGAACCTTATTGAATCGATTGTCAAACTTTTGACGAATCAATTGATCTTAGCTCAACTTTGTTCTAGGCCATTACTATGAACATTTTTCACCTCTAAACTACTCCATAGACTAGAATAATGATCCTGAAACTTGTATTCAAATTAGAATAACTTGGATTAGAGCATAGATACGCAGGAATAATGCTTAGAATTCTAGCACTAGAATACGAGGTATTACATTGTCTCCCCCTTGGGAACATTAGTCCTCGAATATGGATAATTAACATAAAGCACAGAGGAATCTATCTTTAAGCTATCATGTTCAACTGATTGAAACGGAATCACTAGATCTCAAGAATAATGTGCTACTAAAGTGATCTACAAGTGCATGAATTCTCATGAAAATAACTTTATGGCTAAGATTGAAACAAGAGTGTCAACTAATGAGTAACCATTACTTTCCGCTGGATCTGATCTCATGAGAAAAAATATGATAGGTTTATGGAATGACAACTCAGGGTAATACTACATCCCCATCTTGGGATCGTTCGTCCCCAAATGATAATAATTTGGTAAAAATACTAGGAAGAGACTATGATACTACACAGGATACTTACGAACTGAATCATGACTTAATAGCTGAAACTGAAACTGATGCATGAGCTGAGCTGAATTTATAATTTACTTAGACGTAAACACATTACCTCTTGGAATGTAGATACATATAATACTGCGGATAGTAAGACTAGCTGGAAAATTAAGATTCTATAGGAGCTTATCTCATTGCTTGCTAAACTAGATTGCAAGCTATATAGACGGGATCATACTAACTACCCATACTCAAATGGAGTATGTCTTCAGAACTTTTCTATGAAATTCTATTGACATTAGGGAGCAAAGAATTTTTGGCATGTTCGAAACAAACCATTTGACTAAGGAATTACAACATTAATATAACTCTATAGCATGGAATATAATTATATAACCCATAAACTAGGATGGGATTGCTCGGTCGTAGGCAACAAAACATCTTACAGTCAAGCTTAGCATCACCTCTCAAATGCTCTCTCAACTATACTATTCCACTTAAATACCATACTCATTCAATTCAACTTATAATTCTCATATTGGCACTGCGAAATCTTTCTACTAAGGTCGAAACTAAACTAAGTTCTCTCACCATGATCAAGCCTAACTCTAAATCACAAGATACAACATGCCAAAGCACAATTCTAGTCTAAACGACAAGGTTAAATATTCTATATCTTTTTAGAGTTCACACCCTAAGCATAACATGCCTTACCACTTCAATGACTAATTCAAAACTCTGGATATGGATTCAATAGCGCATATTGCATTCATCATCTTACACACAACATGACATTCAAGCCTATCATTAAAAACACATATAACTTTAAGGCAAATACCCATAGAGGCTTACTTCATATATTTTCTAAACCTTTATCAACGACAATTTTCTTGCACTATTCTTAAAAGCGTACACACAATTTCTAACTAACGATGACATGCATCAAAGAGTTGGCCTCAATCTTTCTTCACACTTTAGCCATAGATAGAAAATCATAAATAATCTTTCTTAATGAGGGTCATCAACTCTCTCAGATCTAAACTATTTCTTATCTACTATCATCGCCACTATCTTAACATAGAAAGAGGTCCCCGAAGGGTTAACACATAAGAACCTGAAGCACGGAAACTACAATGCATAGCATTAACACTTACCTTAGGCCTGAGGGATAAAATATTGAAGGCATGGATTTATTAAAGAAATATAAGCTAAGGACATGTGTGATATAATGCGAACTTCACTAGTATCATGAGTTTAAAAACTGGTCATACTCTGAAACATGAGTTCATACTTATCATAAGATATTCAACATAAGACAGGAGTTTATAGATTTATGAGAGATAAATCAAATCACAGAGTGAAGCTGTTACATTCTTGTTAGAAACTGAGAATGGGCTTGAGCATGCATGTTGGGTATAAGCATAGGCATGTGGCACGGATTTATCATGTAAGTGATGGATTTGGTGTTGTAATGACTGAAATCCAAGGAATACTATAGAATAAGAAGGGATCACTATCTCATCATAACTCATTATTGACAAGTAAATCAATCTAATTCTCAAAACTTGGTTAGGTTCTTCACTAACCATCTCCCCCTTACATCAAAGCTGGTATTCTAAGTATGATGGTCTACTCCATATCCTCGAGATTAAGCCATAATTTCATCATTCCAATATCTACACATAAATGCTTATCTCACAAGAATAAACTAATTTGGAACTTACCGACTTCATTCTTGAACAACCCATCCACATTCTATCCTTAACTTTCTAGGTTCAATAATCATCATCAAAGACTTAAACTCTCATTTGCAACCATACCTACATCTCTAATAACATAATCATAGCCTACCAAGATCATAATTTTGTACTTATATTTTCCCTAAATCATGAGAGTACAATCATACTTAAAAGGATCAACATCTTCAATCATAACTCCTTAACCTAGCTATCAAGAACATCTTATATTAGCTAACTATCCTTTCTCCACCTAGCAACTCAACGTTACTGCTAACCACAAAAATGCAATAATCCATGATAAAAATGATCTAGCCCCCTAGCACCTTAGGCATACCTCTACATCATACTTAATTACAAACAAATAATCTTACACTCTTACATATATTGTTCAGGCCTACTAGATCACCTCCATATAACTAGCATCAACAACCAAACCATCAACTGCTCAAACTTAATATCTAGAGCTAAACATGATTTACAACCCAATATCACAAACCATTCACACTTCAAAACTATAGAACACATCATTAAGAAAAACTAGTACAGAATGACAATCGATAATAATCATACGGCCTATCTTATTCATAATCCGATGACACATCCTCCTTCTTCACATCATTACTATTTACCCATCTTCAAGCCTAAATTACTTTTATAGCTCTATAAATTTAAACTAAACTTCCTCTTGCAATCTCAGGAAAGCCTAAATTAACAAAACTCAACCACTAAGTACTTCCATTAAAACCTATACTTTCCTAGTACATGAAATTCCATCAATAACTCTTTTCTTGCCTCAAGCAAACAACAATCCACCTTAACTAAAATCTCCTTCTCTAACTTTCACTAAACTAACAAACAAGGATATATAACTTCATTACTAACTCGATCATATGCAAAAAGAAGATTCGGCTTTACATACACTCAACAAATTACCCTTACCACCTTTCTTATCACTACACCTCTAAACCCAAACTTTAAACCAACATAATAACAACAAGAAAAACAACAAGTTGCTAGTGAATCAAAATAGGCCTCACACGGCTTCACTAGACTTTCGTTTAGTGTTTTGAACTGGAAAATTAGATGAATAACAAAGGAACTATGCTATAGAATTGAAATAGGCCCCACGCGGCTTCACTAGACTTTGATTTTTCACAAACACAATGATAATAAAATTACGTAATACAAGAGATAGAAACTTGACACACAATATTCAATGATCTAAGAATACACCTTACTCTATCTTAATTGAATAACTCATAAGAATGAGGGCATAAATTTAAATTTGAGGGACTTATAACACACTAGAAGGCTCCTCTCAAGCTGCTTTGTAACTTCTGGAACTTTCGCTAGCAAATATAAGAGAATTATCTGGAGAGGAACTGGAACTTGTTCATCATACTATCTCAAGAATAATACTTAGATAAGGAAGTATAGATTTACATTATGGTTTTTGAGGAGTAATCTAAAAGTAGATCAGACTTGGCCTTAGTGCACGACTTTTATGAACATGAATAAAGTACTTCAATCATCAAAACTCAAAAGCACTAATGGCATATTTTTCTATCTCACTTATGAGAACATAACTATCTGTAAAGATTTAAGCTTCACTACTTCTAATACCTTGAAAATAAGGCAAAGATGGACTGAATAAAGTAAGATGAAACTCTGTATAAATTTTCTTAGAGAACCCTTCTATAGCAAGATCTAAGACTTGAAAGAACAGAGACATTTCCTAAATTCCTTATAGCCTTTCGAAAAAAAGTATAGATGTCTCTACACCATTTCGCACGACTCTACTAGACATGGCTTCATAGACACTCTAAAATTGCGTCCCGAGACGTCACATGGTGCTTAGGGTCACAAGTGACCCCAAGACAACCCTTCTACTAGCAGAACTCATATACAACTGGATTAAAAGTATAAATCTATGCAAATTTGAAGAAAAAATAACTCTTTTCTGAATATGATAGATACAAAACTGAATTTACAAGATTACAAGTTTGCTTTTACAACCAAAACTGAAATGGAATATATCAACTTCTACTGGTTATCGATGAAGCCTCTACTAGTACTGACAATAGGTAGCTGGGTTTTTACTCCCGACTACCCAACTCAATACGACTGAATAATGAAAATACAACACTTCCCAAACTGTATAACTAACTCAAGCGCTTGAATAAAAAAAACTCATCATCTTCTTACTGGATGCCGCAAACTGACTGGATCTGAAGATGTAAACTATACCTTATACATACATTATGGGAAAATGTAGTGAAACACACGTGGTGAGTGTGGGTCAGTACAATGAAAATGTACCGAGTATATGGGGGTGCAATGCATATATAAAATTATATCTTAATATCAACACAGTTTATAAAACTATGCATGCTCATATAAATAACTCACTTAGCTTAAATTAAATAATCAAAGTCAGGGATGAATAATACATGAAAAGTAAGATGAGTGAGTCATTACAATAAGTTCTCAATTCACTTTCCTCTCGGATACAAACTCGTAAAGTAATCACGGCTTAGAATAGATCTTTTTTTAGCATACATTTCATTCTTTCAAAAACAAGTAACTTTCTCAGAAATTAGAGTTTTCAAACCACAAACCCTCCTCTTAGATATAGTAGAGACATACTATGGGAGTTTCTCATAACCGACATAAACCATGTGAGATACATAGAGTGCAACGTTCTACCCACGTTAGGGAGAGTTGCCTTATTATTTGCCATTGGAGTAGGATCTAAAATTATTAATCCAAACAATAGTGATCACTATAAAAATCAGCCTCAATTTTGGCTCTTACGGGGGCACATAGTTCTAGGAAAGTACCAAACTCGCTATACCCCCCGCTCGGTGGTAAAGACTACTCACGAACTTAGTTTAGATCTTTTGAAAAGAAAATCCACCATAAAACAGTTCAATAATTCACAACGGGAGCCATCATGCTACCCCTTTCATAATGAGCCAATAAAAGTGAATTTCTTTTCTCATCTCGGGTTCAAAATCAACCCCTTCTTATGACCGAAAGGTCAAAGCTTCTTCATCTTTTCAAAGACACATGTTTTCTCAAAGACAATAATTTCAAATATAGTTCAAAACCCATGTCGCAATATCACATTAAAACTTATCAAGATTCCAGCTTTACATCATAAACACATATAAATTTTTTCAAAATCTGGAAATTTGAGCTTTAAGCACAAAATATCGTTGTTCTCATATAATTCCACTACTAAAATATCAAAAATATCATAATATCATGAGAATCAATATAGGATGTAAATTCATGCTTCATATTCATAATAAAAAATATTAAATCCATAACTTCGAAAAAGAAAAACATTTTTAGGCACAATAACAAAAGGATGTTCTTGTTGAAAAGCCCCGCATACCTTGAAATTAATCCTTTGAATGAAATCTTATCTTTGGATTGCTGTTTTTGAGATTACTAGATTCTTTTTGTAGCCCTCAAAATAGGGAATTCAAATCTTAAAGAATTATTGAACAACTACGGTTAAATCTTGAGATATCTTGATCTTTAGGTAGAAACCCTTAAGAGTGTTCTTGACCAATTTTTGATGAAAGTAAATGGATTTTGGATAATTGGGGTTAAATTCCGTGTTATAGACATATATAGGGGTGTTTTTGGCACTTGGAAGTGAGGTATGCAGCGCACAACCCATGGCAGACCTAAAGGTGCACGTCACACACCTTATGTCAGACCTGTAAGTGTGTCTGAAACTCCCAATCACACACATTTGATTGGGCGGCGCATTGCCAATCGCACACCTTTACTACCTCACACAAAAATGGGAATAACTTTTTACTATGGTATTGGATTACGGGGAAATTAGTATCGTTGGAAAGCTAATTCAACTATCTACAATTTGATATTTCTTGGGATAAAAAAATTCCATGTATATTAAGAGATATACACGTTTGAAATTAACCCTTGTAGAATCGAATGTCAAACATTGGACGAATCAATTGATCTTAGCTCAACTTTGTTCTAGGTCATTGCTATGAACATTTTTCAACTCTAAACTACTCCATAGACTCGGATAATGATCATGAAACTTATATTCATATTAGAACAACTTTGATTAGAGCTTAGACACGTAGGAATGACGGTTAGAATTCTAGCACGAGAATATGGGGTATTACATTATCTCCCCCTTGGGAACATTCATCCTCGAATATGGATAATTAACAAAAAGCATAGAGGAATCTTTGTCTTTAAGCTATCATGTTCAAATTATTGAAAGTAAATCACTGGATCTCAAGAATAATGCGCTACTGAACTGATCTGCAAGTGCATGAATTCTCATGAAAATAACTATATGGCTAAGATAGAAACAAGAGTGTCAACTTATGAGTAACCATTACTTTGCGCTGGATCTAATCTCATGAGAAAAAAGATGATAGGTTTATGGAATGAAAACACAGGGTATTACAACATCCCCCTCTTAGGATCGTTCGTCCCAAAATGATAATAATTTGGTGAAAATACAAGGAAGAGACTGTGATACTACACATGATACTTACTAACTGAATCATGACTTAATATCTGAAACTGAAACTGATGCATGAGATGAGCTGAATTTATAAGTTACTTGTACCGAAAAACATTACCTCTTGGAATGTACATATGTATAAGACTGCAGATAGTAAGACTAGCTAGAAAATAAAGAATCTATAGGAGCTTATCTCTTTGCTTGCTAAACTAGATTGCAGGCTATATAGACGGGATTATACTGACTGCCCATACTCAAATGGAGTATTTCTTCAGCATTTTTCTATGAAATTCTATTAGCATTAGGGTGTAACGAATTTTGGGCATGCTCCGAACAAGACATTTGACAAAGGAATTACAACATTGATATCACTCTATAGCATAGAATATAATTATATAACTCATAAACTAAGATAGGATTGCTAGGCTAAAGGCAACACAACTTCTTACATTCAAGCTTAGCATCACATCTCAAATGCTCTCTTGTATACAATATTCCACTTAAATACCATACTCATTTGATTCAACTTATAATTCTCATATTGGTAATGCAAAATCTTTCTACAAAGGTCTAAACTAAACTAAGTTCTCTCACCATGATCAAGCCTAACTCTAACTCACAAGATTCAACATGGCAAACCACAATACTAGTCTAAACCACAAGGTTCAATATTCTATTACTTTTTAGAGTTCACACCCTTAGCATAACATGACCTACCACTTCAATGACTAATTCAAAACTCTTGATATAGATTGACAAGCGCATATTGCATTCATCATCTTACACCGAACATGACATTCAAGCTTATCATTAAAAATCACATATAACTTTAAGGCAAATACCCATAAAGGCAATCTTCGCATATTTTCAAAACCTTTATCAACGATAATTTTCTTACTCTATTCTAAAAAACATAAACACAATTTCTAACTAACCATGACATGTATGAAAGACTTGGCCTCAATCTTACTTCACATTTTAGCCTTAGATAGAAAAGCATAAATAATCTTTCTTAATGAGGGTCATCAACTCTCTCACATCTAAACCATTGCTTATCCACTATCATTACCACTATCTTAACATAGGAAGAGGTCACCAAAGGGATAACACATAAGAACCTGAAGCATGGAATCTACTATACATAACATTAACACTTATCTTAGGCCTGAGGAATATAATATTGAAGGCATGGATTCATTAAAGAAATCTAAGCTAAGGACATGCATGATACAATGCGAACTTCACTAGTATCATGAGTTTAAAACTTTGTCATACTCTAAATTATGAGTTCACACTTATCATGAGCTATTCAACATAAGACAGGAGTTAATCTAATCACTGAGTGAAGCTATTACATGCTTGCTAGAAACTAAGAATGGGCTTAAGCATGCATGACGGGTATAAGCATAGGCATGTGGCAAGGATTTCTCATGCAAGTGATGGATTTGGTGTTGTAATGACTGAAATCACAGGAATACTATTGAGTAAGAACGGATCACTATCTCATCATAACTCATTATTGACAAGTAAATCAATCTAATTCTCAAAACTTGGTTTGGTTCTTCACTAACCATCTCCCCCTTACGTCAAAGCTGGTATTCTAAGTATGATGGTCTACTCCATATCCTCGAGATTAAGCCATAATTTCAACATTCCAATATCTACACATAAATGCTTATCTCACAAGAATAAACTAATTTGGAACTTACCGGCTTCATTCTTGAACAACACATCTATTTTCCATCCTTAACTTTCTAGCTTCAATAATCATCATCAAACACTTACACTCTCATTTCCAACCATACCTACATCTCTAGTAACATAATCATAGCCTACCAAGATTACACTTCTGCACTTATATTTTCCCTAAATCATGAGAATAAAATCATACATAAAAGGATTTACATCTTCAATCACAACTCCTTAACCTAGCTATTAAGAACATCATAAATTATCTAACTAGCCTTTCTCCACCTAGGAACTCAACGCTACTACTAACCACACAATATGCAATAATCCATGATAAAAACAATGTATCCCCATAGAACCTTGGGCTCACCTCTACATCATACTTAATTATGAATAAATAATATTACACTCTTACATACATTGTTCAAGCCTACTAGATCACGTCCATATAACTAGCATCAATAACAAAACCATTATCTGTTCAAACTTAATGCCTAAAGATAAACACGATTTACAACCCAATTTCACATGCTATTCTCACTTCAAAATTATATAACACAACATTAAGAAAAACTAGTACACAATAACAATCGATCATAATCATACGGCCTATCTTATTCATAATCCGTTACCACATCCTCCTTCTTCACATTATTACTATTTACCTATCTTCACACCTAAATTACTTTCATAGCTCTATAAATTTCAACAAAACTTCCTCTGTCTATGTCAGGAAAACCTAAATTAAAAATACTCAACCACTAAGTACTTCTATCAAAACCTATACTTTCCTAGAACAACAAACTCCATCAATACTCTTTTCTTACCTCAAGCAAACAAAATCCACCTTAACTAAAATCTCCTACTCTAACTTTGAGTAAACTAAAAAAATGGATATATCACTTCATTGCTAACTCGATCATATGCATAAAGAAGATTCGGTTATACATACACTCAATAAATTACCCTTACCACCTTTCTTTTCGCTACACCTTTAAACCCAAACCTTGAACCAACACAAGAACAACAAGATAAATAAAAAAGTTGCTAGTGAATCATAATTGGCCTCACACAACTTTACAAGGCTTTCATTTATTGTTGAACAAGAAAATTATATGAATAATAAAGCAACTATGCTATTGAATTTAAATAGGCCCCACACGGCTTCACTAAACATTGATTTTCATAACCACATTGATAACAAAATTACGTAATACAAGAGATAGAAACTTGACACAGAACATTCAATAATGTAAGAATACACCTTACTCTATCTTAATTGAATAAATCATAAGAATGAGGGCATAACTTTAAATTTGAAGGACTTATAACACACTAGAAGGTTCCTCTCAAGTTGCTTTGTAACTTCTGAAACTTCTACTAGCAAATATAAGAGAATTATCTAGAGTGGAATTGGAACTTGTTGATCATAACGTCTCAAGAATAATACATAGATAAGCAAGTATAGATTTACATTATGGTTTCTGAGGAGTAATCTGAAAACACATCTAACTTGGGCTTAGTGCAAGACTTTTATGAACATGAATAAAGCATTTCAATCTTCAAAACACCAAAGCACTGATAGGATATTTTTCTAGCTTGCTTATAAGAACATAACTATCTGTAAAGATTTAAGCTTCACTATTTCTGATACCTTAAAAATCAGGAAAAGATGGCCTGAATAAAGTGAGATGAGAATCTATATAAATTTTTTTAGAAAACCTTTCTATAGCACAATATAAGACTTGAAAGAATTGAGACATTTCCTAAATGCCCTGAATCCTCTCAAAAAGAGTACAGATGTCTCTGTACCATTCAGCAAGACTCTACTAGACACGGCTTCATAGACACCCTAGGACAGTTGAACTTGTGCTTTGATATCATGTTTGTAATGCCCTGAAATTGGGTCCCAAGACATCACACGGTGCTTAGGGTCATAAGTGACCCAAAGCTAACCTTTTTACAGGCTTAACTCATATGCAACTAGATTAAAAGTATAAATCTATACAATTTTTTAGAAAATAACTCTTTTCTAAATATGATAGATACAAAACTAAGTTTTCAAGATTACAACTCCTATTTTACAACCAATACTAAAACGGAATACATCAACTTCTACAGACTATCTATGAAGCCTCTACTAGTACTGACTATAGGTGGCCTGGTCATGACACTTGACTATCCCAACTCAATATGGCTGAATAAAGAAAATACAACACTTCCTAAACTATATAACTAACTCAAGCCCTTGAATAAAAAGGACCCATCACCTGCTGACTGGATGTCATGAATTAACTGGATCTGAAGATGTAAACTATTCCTTGTACCTACATTATGAGAAAATATAGCCTAACACACGAGGTATGTGTGGGTCAGTATAATGAAAATATACTGATCATATGGGGGCGCAATGCATATATAAAATAATATCTTAATATCATCACAGTTTTTAAAATTATGCGTGTTGATATAAATGACTCACTTAGCTTGAATTAAATCATCAAAGTCATGAATGAATAATACATGAAAAGTAAGACAAGTTAGTCATTACAATAAGTTCTCAAATCATTTTTCTCCTGGTTTCAAATTTGTAAAGTAATCAAGTCTTAAAATAGCTCTCTTTAGAGCATACATTATAATATTTCAGAAACAAGTAACTTTCTTAGAAATCATAGTTTTCAAACCATACACACTTCTCTTAGATAGAGTCGAGACACACTATGGGAGTTTCTCATAACTAACATAAACTATGTGAGCTACATAGAGTCCAACGTTCTACCCACGTTAGGGAGAGACGCCCTATTCCTTGTCATCAGATTAGGACCTTAAATTATCAATCCGAAAAATGGTGATCACTATGAAAATCATCCTCAATTCTGGCTCATACGGGGGCACATAGTTTTAGGGAAGTACCAAATTAGGTATACCTTCCGCTCGGTGCTAAAGACTACTTCCAAACTTATCTTAGATCTTTTCAAAAGAAAATTCACCATAAAATAGTTCAAGAATTCACAGTGGGAGCCATCATGCTACCCCTTTCATAATGAATCATTAAAAGTTGTTTTATTCTCTCATCTCCGGTTCAAAATTAATCCCTTTTTATGATCGAAAGGTCCAAGCTTCTTTATCTTTTCAAATCATTCAAATTCAAGGTGTTCATAATATATGTTTTCTTAAGAACAACAATCTCAAATAGAGTTCAAAACCCATGTCTGAACAAATTAAAAATTATCAAGATTCAAGATTTACATCATAAACACATAAATTTCTACAAAATCTGGAAATTTTAGCTTTAAGCACAAAATATCATTGTTCTCATATAATTCCACTTCTAAAATAGTAAAAACATCATAATCTCATGAGAATCAATATAGGATGTAAATTCATGCTTCAAATTTATAATAAAACATATAAAATCCATTATTTCATAAAAGAAAAATATTTTTGAGCACAAGAACGAAAGGGTGTTCTTGTTTAAAAGCCCCACATGCCTTGAAATTAAACCTTTGAATGTACTCTTAACTTTTGATTGCTATTCTTGAGATTAATAGATGCTTCTTGTAGCCCTGAAAATGGGGAATCCAATTTGTAAAGAATTATTGAACAACTACGGTTAAATCTTGAGATATCTTGATCTTTAGGTTGAAACCCTTAAGAGTGTTATTGACCAATTTTTGATGAAAGTGGAAGGATTTCATATAATTGGGGTTAAATCCCGTGTTATAGACATATATAAGGGTGTTTTTGGCACTTTAAAGTAAGGTATGAGGCGGACAACCCATTGCAGACCTTAAGGTATGCGTCGCACACCTTATAGCAGTCCTATAAATGTGCCTCGCACTCCCAATCGCACACATTTGATTGGGAGGCGCATTGCCCATTGCACACCCTTACTGCCTCTCACGAAAATGAGCATAACTTTTCGCTCAGGTATTGGATTAAGGTAAAATTGGTATCGTTGGAAAGATATTTCAATTATCTACAATTTGATAGGTCTTGGGATAAAAAATTACATGTATATTAAGGGATTACACCTTTGAAGTTGACCCTTGAAGAATCAAATGTCAAACTTTGGACGAATAAATTGATCTTAGCTCAACTTTGTTCTAGGTCATTTCTATGAATATTTTTCACCTCTAAACTACTCCACAGACTAGGATAATGATCATGATACTTTTATTCACACTAGAATAAGTTGGATTAGATCTTAGATGCATATGAATGATGGTTAGAATTGTAGCACAAGAATATGGGGTATTACAGCCACGAAGCCTGGCGCCCCATCATGAGAGTTATTCCTGGACTTGGGTACTGGTGTAATAGCTAAGGATAGAGCTGGGACTAAAAACTTCTAACTATACTGAGAGCGGTTACCACCCTATGACTTAGGTTGAGCAAAGCTAAAACTTATTATCCCTGCTCTCTTACTCTGTCTCTCCCTTATCCTAATATTCTGCTCCTCTATCTGTTGAGCATGAATCATAAACCTACCTAAAGTCATATCACTATTCAAAATTGCAGACCTTCACTCATTGACCATAATATCATTCACCCCTATGACAAACTTAATCATTTTAGCTCTGCTATCTACAACCACATGAGGGGAATATCTGGCAAAATTGAGTAAACCTAAAAGAATACTCTTTTTCCATCATATTGCCCTGTATGAGGTTGATGAATTCCAGAACCTTTGACTCCTTTAGTTCTGGAGAAAAGAATCTATCTAAGAAAGCCATGACAAATTCCTCCCACTCTACAGGACATGTCTCATCTAACCATTCAGACTTCTACTGCTTGTACCAAGTATGAACCACATCTTGAAACTGATATATGGATAACTCATCACTCTCAAAAATAGTCACTACCATGATATCTACCACCTTTTTGAATCTGGTTAATGAATTTTTGAGGGTCTTTCCCTGACTTAAACCCGAAGAAGGATGGAGGATTCATTCAGGTAAAGTCTCAAATCTTAGCTGCAGCTGAATTAGACACTGGATTGGTCGGAATGACTACTGGCCGTTCATTCTAGGAAATAACAAATTGAGCAAGAGTGGTGAATACGGCTCTAAAATCTTCATGAGAAACATGTTTGCCCAAAGGATATTTGGGCTGAAGAGTTGGCTAGATTCTTCTCTTTGGAGGCATGTTATGAAATAAAAAGAAAGATGTATCAGACTGAGAGTTTAACTTAAGATTATTCTCATAGGTATGACATGAATAATAAAAGAAGGGAAACTATTCCTAAAACATGTTATAGCCTCTTTCACATAAATGTGGCATACAATAGACCTATGTACAAGACTCTAATCGATGCAACTTTCCGACTTCCTTGAAGTCTATTGAACCTTAGGCTTTGATACCATGTTTGTAAAACCCTGATTTTCTAAACCAGAATGCTACACGATGCTCATGACCCTAAAGGACCACAAGCTAACCCATGACTGATATATGTATCTGTATACTGTATAATATATGACTATAAATGTGCAAACATGAATTGAAAGGCCATAAGGTTCAATACTGAACATAATCTGAATAATAACTATGTTTGAATAAAGTGATATAACAATACCAAAACAAAATTGAAATACTATAGTCTTAATCTAGTCTTTAACCTAGTCTGAAAGCTAGTAACTATCTGAAGTAGGGAGTGAAAGGAATGTGTCTTCAACTAACTCCCGACTATTAAAAGTCAAACGAAATTACTGAACTAATAAAGTAGTAATTATGTCCTTCGAGAATGAGGACTCACTGCTAACTCTGAATGCTAAAATCTGCAATGCTATTGATACTTTAGAACTCATGCCTCTGACCTTATAGCATAAAATAAAACACCATAGCATGAATGTGTCAGTGCGACTGAATGTACTGATTATACGAGGGAGGTAGGAAAATGAAAAGGATTTATATGCATGAACAATACTGACTGATATGAACGTTAGAATACATACATGAATAGGTAACTATAAACAAACTCATGGTGATACGGACTAGGGGGTCTGAATGCTGACAACATGAGTGTACTGATACTGAGATACTAAATAACTGAGTTCACTGATATTAATATATAAGTCACTACTAAGTGAGGAGCTAATACTACATTACTAAATAGATGAACGACTATTTCTAACAGTTTGAATTGTAAAGAACTAGTCTGATTGACTGTGTCTAGGAGTCCTAAAATTGAATACCAATAAAGTGAGTTATGATGACTGATATAACTGATATGACCGTGATGATCGGCATAACGGATGTAACTGATACTGAGCGATTGTATCTAATAGTCTAAGTTGTGATTGAACTATCTGAGTTCCATTCTGTATGGAGTAACTGAATTTGATATCAATCCTATATAGTGGGTGATCTCTGCGTATAATGTTAACAAAGATGATTTGACTTTGTCTGAGATCAATCATACCTAGTGGGTGATCACTAAATCTAATGATACTGATATTGATTGACCATAGTTGAAGTTAGTCCTATCTGGTGGGTGATCCCAGAGTCTATTGATAATGATAGGGTTTCACTATATTAGATAGTCTTGAATCTGTAACTGAAACTATAGGATGTATTCATCTAACCGACATGCCCTTTTCTAGCTAGTCTGGGGTCCAACTTGTAACCCTAGTTGGAAGGGTGTCAGTACCGCACCACTGTTAAAGACAACAGTTGAGGAGTCAATCCTAATCTATCAAGTGACACCTCGGATCAGTCCGATATATTTAAATATTCTAACGGGTGATCCTTGAGTATGTCAGTCCTATCTAACGGGTGACATCTTATACCTATACTGGCAATGCAGTTGTTAAACTTAGGGATTGCTTCTAGGGATCTTAGTCCTATCTAGTGGGTGAGTCGTCATCCCTAGGATCGCTCGGTGCTGAATCTTACTCTCATCTAAAAGGCACTAAACTGATTAATTGAGCTGAACTAAATAACTAAACTGCACTAATTAGCTAAACTGAATTGATTAGCTAAACTGATACTAGTGGTATAGTTTAGTGGAGCTAAACTGAGTTTACTAAGTTCCGTTGACTGACGAAATGTACTGATGTCTAAGGACTGACTAAGAGTACTGTAGTTGCTGAAATTTTACTTGGAATACTAAAATCACTGAGATTACTAAACTACTGAGATTTTTGAGATTTTTTGAGTCATATGGTTGACTGAGTTCTAGTGATCATGGGTTGACTGAGAGTATTGTGAAACATGACATGGCTCTAGGCACACAACTAAATTGTTAGGGTACCCCCAGGACTCGATGGAAGGAAACTGATAAAACATGACTTTTCTCTTCTTGAACACGTAACCAATATTCGTAATTCAAGACATCAAAAGTTGGGGATTTCATACTACACGTAGTTCTCAAAGTCTTATGCATGGAAGGGACTGCACATAACAACATCCGATAAGTCCGTCAATCTAGTTTCATGAACATTCCATTAACAATCATGGTGCATAACAATATCATAGAAGTCATTATTTTCATAAGGGTGTAGAATGCATTTGTCATTTAGGTGACAATTCAACTATAATGCATGACTTCTAGTCTTTTAGGCACTTTATCAAACACCTTACATGTAAAACTTAGGCATAGGTGTAATCAACAAATTATTCATCATGAATAACCAAACATACATGTTTCCAAATCATATGATATCATATATTCATAAAAACACATAAAGATTTAAACCTGGGAATCATTCAACATCAACAACATGAACATAATTCATTCACAACATAAATAACATAATATAGAATTTCAAAGAGGGTTCTTGGACTTCATGGATGAAAGGAATCGATGAATGAACAGTACGCATACCTTAGGGATTGAATCCTAAGAGAAAATTGACCTTTCCTAAATGATCTTGGATTTGGATTATTAATTCTTAAATATCTTGTGAAGAGTGTGATAGGGTCTTGAAGTTAATTGAGCAGAAACCCTAAGTCTATTCTTGGGAACAAAGAGGGTTAAGAGCTTTTGAAACTAAATACCAATAGCTAAATACGTGTTTTTGGTGTTTGATGTCATGGGGGTAAGGTTTAGGGTGAGGGAAAAATACAAAAATACCCCTATAAAATAACTTCACAGTTGCTGAAATCATCAGCTGAGGACCAAAGCTGATAAGCCATCAGATCTGTGATAGCTCATTAGCCCAGGTCGACACCTAGGAGCTGGAATCGATGGGTTGCTATTTAAGAATGACAACATGGATGATAAGTCATAAGAAATGTGATAATCCATCAGATAGGTTATCTAAAATGTGATAATCCATCAGATAGGTCATCAGAAATGTGATAAGCCATCAAAAAGGTCGTCACTCAGTTTCCAGGATGACATGGTATAGTGAAATGGTTATAACGTTTTGCTCCGATATTGTATTTTGGCAAAATTTGTAACATTGGAAAGATAATTCAATTATGTATCTGTTTCTGTGTCATGAGCTTAAAATTGCATACTATAATGAGATATATTCTTATTTAAAGTTGACTATTGCAATATCCTTTCTAAGAATTCAATCGGTAAGGAATGTTTTGATCTGTCGGATAGCTGGAAGTTATTTGAAGACTTAATATACATCTAAATTAATCATAAAACTATAAAATAATCATGATGTACTATGCATGAGATTGAAATATGGCTCTAATATTGGTTTGGATTTTTTGTGGTACTACTCATACCTTAGTTGGTGAATTCTAGAAAATTAATGGTGGAATCTAAAGCCCTGAATTTGAATTTAATTTACCTAGGGTTTTTTTTTCTTGAGAAATTTGTGAAAGAATGAATATAATTTTCTAAAAGTGGTCTAAATTTCATGTTATGGGGGATGAAGGGCGTGGGAAAAATACTTAATTAATCCTGAGGACGAGGCCTTTTAATGACTAGAATGTGTGTTATCGACGTGCAAGTGGACGTACCACGTTATTAACAATGATGCAATGACCAGCACACCACATAGAGTCCATATAGATTCACTGCAATTTTCACTAATATGAGGGAAAAATTATCTATCGATGCGATGGACGACGCAACGCGTCGATATCGTATTTACTCATTATTTTTGTCCCTCAAACATAGTCTAAATGAGGTCCAAAAAATCTGAAACTTGTTCGAGAACATTTATTGACCTTACTGATCATGAACTAACTCAAATATCAATATTTAATAGACGAAAAGGTCACAAAATAATATTTTCAACTATCAAAGGATAAAATTACAATAAGTCTCAATACATAGCTAGAATTTTTTAAGTTTTGGACCCCTTTAACAAGCTTGAAGGACTGAATTAAGCTTTGAATTTTGTGGGATCTTACATTATCTCCCCCTTGGAACCATTCATCCTTGAATGAGACTGACAAGTTGAGATTTATGGTAGACTAAACTTACTGGACATAAATATCTGAAACATGATTATCTGACTGACATTACTGACATACTTAATTTCATACCAAACATACATATATGATGCATATGTACATGACTAAGTTGTTTCATGAATGCATGACTTGGATTACTGGTAAACTGAGTTCCTCATAAGAAACATGCATATCTAATGTATGAATACATGACTAAATATGCAATGGTAATTGGTACAAAGTTTGTAGTGAAAATCTGGACATGAAACGGACTAAGCTTAAGGAAAACTATTACCTTTGGCTGATTCAGTATTTCCGAAGAAGGGGTAAGGATACTTGGTCCGCATATCTACTTCTTTGTCCCAAGTAGCTTTTTCAATGGACTGATTCTACCAAAGAACTTTTACTAGAGGGACTTCTTTGTACCTCAGTCTTTGAATCTAATAGTCAAGGATTTTGACTAGAATCTCTTCATAAAAGAGGTTGTTCTAAATTTCTATGCCCCCTATAGGGACTACGATTGGTGTGTCACCTATGCATGTCTTTATCAAGGAGACGTGAAACACTGGATGAACTGAAGATAGATCTGAAGGAAACTCAAGTTCGTAAGAAACCTTTCCAAAATGACTGAGAATTTAATAAGGACTGACATATCGGGGGCTAAGTTTCCCCTTTTTGCCAAAACGCTTCACTCCTTTCATAGGAGAGATTTTTAAGTACACAAAATCACCAGTGTTGAACTCCATCTTTTCTTAGCACATTTGCGTACGATTTTTGTTATTTTTGAAATATATTAAGCCTTTCCTTAATCAACTGAACTTCTCTAAGGCATCAAATACCAAATCAAGCCCTATTACTATGGCCGCTCCCACTTCAATCCAACAAATGAGAGATCTACACCTCTTCCAATAAAGTACCCCAAATGGAGCCATTCGAATACTGGAATAATAGCTATTGTTGTACGCAAAATCAATCAAAGGAAAGTGTTTATCGCACCTAACTTTAAAGTCTATTACACACGCTCGCAGCATATCCACTAGAATCTGAATGGTTCTCTCTGGTTTACCATCTGTCTGAGGATAAAAGGTCGTACTGAGATGAAATAGGGTACCAAGTCTATTCTAGAATGCCTTCTAAAAATGAGAGGTAAATTGGGTACCTCTATATGAGATAATAGACAGTAAAACACCTTGTAATTTGACCAACTCTCTAACATAGAGTTTGGCATAAGCCTCGGCTGAATAAGAGTTATGGACTGGTAGGAAATGAGCTAATTTGGTCATTATATCTACAATGGCCCAAATTGAATCTGGGAATTTATATGCTACTGAAACTAATTCAATAGTAGAGATTTTTGAACTAGAGTCCTGGACTTAAATGAGATGGTAGACATATCCCTTAGATTTTATCTCTCTCGCCCAAAGGTAAGAAACAAGCTGACCCCTAAGTGCGGAAGTACTACCCCTCCACTCTAGGATGGGTTTACTCAAAAACTGAAATTGGATAATTCTATTTCTGCAGTCGACTAACGAATAGTAAAATTGTAGACAATCCATGCAGAGAATGACATCGAAATAGGTCATCTCTATTTCAACTAAGTCTGCTGAAGTGACTTTTTGAGATATCATAATTGGGTAGTTCACGGATACCTACATGTATATGATGGATTTACCCGATGGGGTAGATACTAAGAAAGGCTCTGCTAGAATTTCTGTACTGGCTCCGAAATCAACTGCAATATATGGAGTAACAAAGAAAAAAAAAGCTCTTGGACCTAGCAAGGAATAAACATATAAATGGAAAACTTATAATATACCAGTGACCACATCAGGAGAACTTTTCTGATCCTATCAAGAATAAAAACCATAGAGCTTGTTTGGGCGCTAATCACTAGTGGCACTGGATGCAACACCCGACTGATTTTAGTGACCTAACTGAGTTGGAGAATGGGTATGATGACTCTAAGAACCCACCTGAGGACACTGGCTGACCCTGTGTCCTGTCTTGCTATATCCAAAACACACATCACTGCCAGCTCCATAGTTACCCTGGTGGTTTTTGAAAAACATCTAACAAAGAGGATTGGTTTGGGCATTTCTGACACTTCACTGGGGTTTAGGGCCTGGCACCCTATCCCTATTACCATCTCAAAATTTTGGCACAGCAGCACTGGCTGACGATAGAGCTGGAAATTAAAATTTTGGGTGGGACTAAGAATGATTCATACCATCTGACTTTGACTAAGCGAAATTAAAAGTAACTATTCTTGATCTCATACTCTCCCTCTCTTTCTATTTATTCTTGGCATCCTCTATCTGCTGAGCATAGACCATGAGCCTTGATATGTTCATCTCCTTAATTAGTATTATGGTTCTTCACTCATTAACCACACTACTAGATACCCCTGATACAAACTTACTTATCTTCGCTCTACTATCTGATATTACATATGGGGAATATCTGGATAACGGAGTAAACATGAGAGAATACTCTTGTACTTTCATAATGCACTGCTTCAGGTTTATAAAATCCAAAACCTTTGCTTTCCTTATCTTTAGCAAAAAGAACCTATCTAGAAAAAGAACTAAAAACACCTCCCATTCTATGGGCCCTGTATCTACGGCCCTCTCTGCTTTCCACATTTTAAACCACGATGCTCTCAACGGCCATCACTCAAATAATATCTATAAAGTTTTACACTTGATCAAGAAATTCTTGAGCGTCCTCATCTGACTTAGACCTGGTAAATGATGGAGAGTTAATTCGGGAGAAATCCCAAATCCTAGCAGTAGCAGTATTGGCCACTGGGTTAGCTTGAACAGCACCTGGGTGTTTATTCTAGGCTGCCACAGAATGAGCTAGGGTGGTGAATGTTGTTCTGAACTCAGCATGGGAGACATGCTCACCCAGTGGATCTGGATGGATTACCTAAGTGGTTGGCTGGTCTCCCGTTCATCTCTTGAGTTCTCTTTGGAGGCATATTCTATAAATAGAATAAAAACTTGGATTAGACTGAGAATTTAATTGAATCTCATACTCACTCGCACGACATGAATGTTGAAAGAAGAGAATCTTTTCCTAACATATCTCATAGCCTCCTATCCATAAGTATGGTGCACTACACACCCATGTACAAGACTCTACTTAATGTGGCTTTCATACTTCCTAGGACTCTATCGAACCTTAGGCTCTGATACCAAGTTTGTAAAGCCCTGAGTCTGTAGTTCGGACACTACACAATGCTCATAATCCCGAAGGACCACAAGCTAATCCATGTCTGGTACCTACTATAGTAACTGAATAATAAAATTTTAAATTTATGGAAATTGGCAAAAATTTGCGATAAGGTTCAAATATGAAATAAATACTGAATATGGTATCACAAAACCAAAACTGAACATCAATACTAAAAACTGAACAACTTTCTGAATATACTCTAGTCTGGAAAGCCTCTAAACTACTTGAACTATGGAGTTGATGGCACAAGCCCCCAACTAACTCATATTACTGATAATGAACTGAAATGCTGAAAAAAAAAATCATGTCCTCGAACTATGATGACTCACCACTAACTCTGTCTGCTGAGAACCTGAACTTGTAAGGGTGTTCTGGAACCCATGCTTCTGAACCTATGATATAGGACATCATATAACAAAAGAAAATCATGTGTCAGCACTTTGAATATACTTGTATGCTCAGTGAGGTAGTCTAAAATCCATGGGTTCATATGCATGAACAAAATTAACTGAATAACATGAGTATAACTGAATGAGAGTACATGCATGAATACGTAGAATGTAACTAAGATTGTGATAATATTGAATACTGAGTTTGAGTACTGATTTACTGATATCTGAGTTTATGGATATTTTATTACTGATAATTGAATGACTATATCTGACAGTATTAATTCTGTGGAACTATATTATGTTTCCTACTTAGATGAGTGATCGGAACTGACAGTCCTGAATCTATAGAACTGAAATTAGTTTTATACAGAGACTGGATCTAAAACTGAGTCTGTGTGAGGTAATTGTCTAACCGACATGGCCCTTTCTAAATAGATTAGGATCCAATCTATAACCCTATTTGGAAGGGTATTAATACTATTCTAGAGGTAGAGACAAGCTGTGAGTTAACCATCTCTGACAGGAAGCTCTTTCATCAACCCTCGCTGGCAAGAAAACTGGAATGAGATGTATCAACCCTCATAATATCTGTTAGGAAGATATGTCAACCTATGCTGGCTACGTAGTTCTGTAATTAAGGGATTTCTACTAAGGGTCAAACCCTCTGTTGGCAAGAATGGCCCATCCCTGGGTTCGCTCGGTGCTGAATCCTACTCCTAACTGAATAAACACTAAGCTGAATTCTAGTCTATACTAGGCCGAACTTAACTGTACTGAATTTACTAAGATCTATTGACTAACGGCATACCACTGAATGAGTTTAATGTGGTCTGAACTAAATACTGAACTAGACTAGACTAGTACTGAGTCTACTGAGTTTTTCCTGAGTCCTGTAACTGACTGAGAGTACTACTGATCGTGACATGACTAAGATTATCTTATAACTGATACTGGCTCTAAGTACACAGCTAAATTATTTGGTATTAAATACCCCAGGACTCGATAGCATGAAAGTAAATCATAGCATAATCTTGAAAAGCATAATCGTGTGCACTTGGTCACAACTCATTCACGAAGGCGTTTTATCAAAGACTTGCATAGTACAATTCGCACATAATCTAACATGACACGATTTCGTTCTCATATTTGGTTCACATAAATAATTCATCAAGCACTTAATCAACATGATACATGTACATAACATTAAACACAAGTAAACATCATAATTCAACTCCAACTTCATAATTTCAAGGGTTCAATATGGATTCACATGATATTATATATATATATATATATATATATATTAATTAATC
The DNA here is from genome assembly GCF_002878395.1 of Capsicum annuum. Taxonomy (NCBI): domain Eukaryota; kingdom Viridiplantae; phylum Streptophyta; class Magnoliopsida; order Solanales; family Solanaceae; genus Capsicum; species Capsicum annuum. Next base: position 145,995,637 of record NC_061122.1, on the reverse strand, counting down.
CCATATGAAACTTATCATAAAGAATGGATTAGAATCCGAATTAACTATTACAAACATGAATATAATCAAACCCAACATGAAATTAATGAAATCCATACACTTAAAGTTTAAAAAAGTGTTTCTTGGACTCCAAGGGTGGAAGAAACCATTGGATGAACACTTCACATACCTTAGTTGGTGAATTCTTGAAAATTAATGGTAGAATTTGAAGCCTTATATTTGTATTTAATTTACCTAGGATTTTTGTTCTTGAGCAATTTGTAAAAGAATGAATACAACTTGCAAAAAGAGGGCTAAATTTCGTGGTATGGGGGTTGAAGGACATGGGAAAAAGACTTAATTAACCCTGAGGATGCGGCCTTTTAATAACTAAAATTATGTTATCGATGCACAGACCGACACAACGCATCATTTGCATCGATGCAATGACCAATTCATCGTATCAAGTCTGGGTCAATTCAGTAGAATTTACACTGGGCAGAGGAAAAAATTATCTATCGACGCGATCGATGATGCAACTCATCGATATCGCATTGACTCATTGTTTTGGTCTCTCGAACATGGTCTAAAAGAGGTCTGAAAAATCTAAAACATTTCTAGGAACATTTAATGACCTTCATGATCATGAACTAACTCAAATATCAATATTTAATGGATGAAAAAGTCACAAAATAAGATTGCCAACATTCGAAGGATAAAATAACACTAAGTCTGAATACTTAGCTAGAATTTTCTAAGTCTGGGACCCCCTTAACAAGCTTAAAGGAATGAATTGAACTAAGAATTTTGTGGTATCTTACACCATCGTTTAATGAGACTCACCAACATGAATAAATATAAGAAATAGTTATCAGAACTAGTCGTACTATTGGAGATGAACACCAAAACCTACATTATGAAATAATGTATCCACACACACATATATATATGGTCAGTACTTATGGAATATACTAAGTATGCAGGGGTTAATACAATAAGTAAAATTTAAATTAGACGTAATTTCAAATCATACATGCTAAGTGTAAATTGACTCATCATGATACTAAAATAAACTATAGCCTAAATTATCATAAAAGCATGAATAACAACGCACAATATGATAAGCTAGGTGAGTCACTATATTTTATTTATAAATTTGTCTTTTATTGTGGGAGATTATTATAATTACATAAACTATGTGAGCTAGAATATAGTCCAATATTTTACCCATGTTGAGAAGGGTTGTTCTATCTTTGCAAATAGTATAGAACCAGAACTAAACTAGAGTGATCACTAAACTGAGCCCCTAGGGGTAAGTAGACACTCTCTAGTAAGGCCCCATAAACCTATGGTGGCATGTAGTTTATAAGAAATAGGATCGCTGAACCCATATTTCCCTCTCCATGCAAAATATTCTTCCCAAAATATGTATGAACAGATGCTTATATTTATGAAATTAATCTTAAATTAGAATTTAGGTTTACTCACTAAAAACAAACAATATTTCTCTTTCTAAAATTATATTCATAAGGAAACTCAAGAATTTTATGTCTTATTTGATATTATAAGATCAAAATTGAAATCTGGATTTTACTATAACAATCTATAATCTGAAGTTGTAAAGCTAAACTTAATGTAAACTGAGAGAACAATGTTAAATTCAGATACTTTTTCTTACAAACTGACGGAATCATGCTAAAAATCATATACATTTATTATCTTATGGTATTTCATGTCAAAATATTAAAATTCATCACATAATAACAATCATGTATGTAAAAACATGAGTAAAGGTAAATTCTTCTTCAAACAGAACTTTCAATAAGATGATAATGCCATAATATTGAAAACATGAATTATGGGTATAAACCCAAGTAATTAAATCCTTAAAACTCATGTAAAAATTCATCTTTTTGGTATAAGGATGAAAGGTTATCCTTTTTCAAACCCGAATTACCTGGACATAATGACTTGCTTAAACAAAACTGAAATTGGAACCTTGGAAGCTTGAATATTTTTAAAAGAAATTCCTCTTTTGTGTTCTTGAGGGTTTTAGAGGAAAAGTGTCATAAATTATTAGTTATAAGGGTGTGAATAGTGCATAATAAAGTTGGGAACTTGTTTAATAGTTAAAAGATAAAAAAGACCCCAAAGAACTATACGAAAAAAAATAAAATTTTATATTTTTACATCCTTGGGCGTGGCACTCTCTTATTACTCCACTTCTAGGTCATGGATAGCCCTTATCATTACATGCCAGGGGTGTGGCATACCCTTATCGTAAAATCCAAATGGTGTGACACACCCTTTTTTTTCAACACAATGATTTTTGCATAATGGTGTGCCATCCCTCCCTAGCACACCCTAAACATGGACTCTTAGTGTTTTTGGGTCATGAAATGCCTCAATATGCATTCCAAAATTTACAAACACTTCCTAATGCTCCCATAATCCTTTCTTTTCATAATTTCACTTAGAAAATTACAATAAAATTTGAAGGAAGTATCAAAATAAAATCATTGAAATCTTGGGATCTAACAAGTTAGATACCAATTTGGATCACTAGATACCAATTGGAATAAAGTAATAGAACAAAAAGAAGGAGAAAAAGGAATTTTGTTTCCAAATGACATGTAGCCTTTCGAAGAAAAGTAAAAATGTCTCCTTACCATTCCATAAAACTCTACTAGACCTGTTCTTGTATGATGAGATCTATGAACACATTGTTCTGATACCATCATTTTCACAACCCGAACAGTCATGATTGGTACCCATCATAAAACTATGACTGCAAAAATATTTAAACCAACTCTCACTAACCTATCCTTACAATCAAATATCAAGCTCTGCTAACTCTATTAATAATAATTACTAAGACATTATTATTTAGGAAATTAAACTAGCAACCTAAATTATCATCAATCCTAGAATAGAGTGTGGGAATCCTCTATTTATTACATCTTTGGGCCTGAAGTCATTGTACAGGAGCAACTAAAATTATCTAGAGTCTAAAGTCAAAATATTATCCAACAAATTTAAGGAGGTACAACAATATCTTAGTCCCAAAACAAAGGACATAAATAGTAGAAAGATAATTTAATGGTTGCCCAATCATGGTGCTCACCCTTTGATCAATGTCTGATACTTCTTGCTAAAGTGAAGGTCTCATCTCAAATTCTAGAACATACACTGCACTCAATAAATCAAGAGCACTGGTAGCATCGGTGCATCAATAGGTACTGTAGGCATCATAGGTTGACTCAACCCAACACCATGCAAATAATAAAACCAAATATATGTGATTATAATAATCATAGAACTAATAATTAGAAAAATCAACACATTTATAACTATTAAATATATGAGAGGTAGAATAACATATTTGTATATTTTAGACAGTCAATTGTATTAATAAATTACATCACAATATATAATTACAATTAAACATTCCATGCATATGAAAGTATGTATATATGAAAGATGTGTGCATCATCTCAACCTCAACACATTATTTCAATATCATGAACATCATGATTTCAATATTTTCATTATTTTAAACTCTGCATCAGAAATATAATGAACATCCTGATCTCAATATTATCAACTCTATATCAATGTTTATTAATATATAAATACAATCAATAATCACTAGTAGAGACAAAAAGTGATTAAAAATATGCAGTTCACATATATACACAGAGTCAAATAAGTCTAATTGATATCAAAAAATTATAACCTACCTCGGTTCCTCGCTTGAAATCACCCATAGGCAACAATCTTGTCTTTTTTTCTTTCACTTTGTTCTTGATCTATAACATCATCTTTACTTACCCAATTCAATTATTTTATATATTCTAATAACTAAGGAAAATAATTAACAACTTTATTCATGAATTTTCCCTAGTTCATCATATTAGGTTTTCCACCCCTTAAATCCCATGAATACTACTTCATTTAGCATAAACAACTATGACTCTATCCTAGAAAGTATTTATTAACACCTTAGGATCATTATCAACTGATTTTATTTACAATACTCATGAATTATACAAATTTCACAAATTAGAGCTAAACCCTAATTCTACTATGAATGATATTCTCATGAATATTACTGATTTTAAGAAGTAATTCAAGTTTATAATGTAAGAAATTAACTCCAAAGATGTCAACTCCTAAAAATGATGGAAAATCACATCTAATAGAAACTTCTCATGTTTTCCTAAATATAAGGAACACAAGTATTTTTGGTTGAAACATTACTTACACTTTATCGGTACAGTGTTAACGTTACCACTATAATAATTCAAAATATAACTGAGGCTACCACTGCAGTATTACCTTTTTCAACAATAATAGTTATTTTTCCACTACAGCAATCCTGAGAAGGATCTTGAGGCTTTCATCAAAGCATCATAATTTAGAAAACATGCCTTGAATCATGACATTTTAAACAAATTAATTCACGATAAACTCTATAACCATAATTCTATAACTCTATTTTACGTGTAGAAATTTTATATGACTATTTAAAATAATCATCTATCACAAAATCAAGGTGGATACCCCCCCTCCCACCCATGCTCACATTAGTACTAAATTTCTTAAAACTTTCTAAGGGAAACTTTGGTGAAGGTTTTACTAAATTCAACATAACAATGAGTTAGGTTGTTATAGTTATAATTTAGTGTAGATTCATAAAACAAGTGAAGTTCATTAATTATTATTTTATACAACTTAAGGTTCATGAGAAGAACTACTCGACTCATGACCTCGATTTGGCAGTTATGGTATTTTTCATAAATAGTTGGATATAATATTTTTATTGGTGATCCATCACTATTTTTTTACTTTGGAGAGCACTTATGTAAAGGATACTTTCACTCATGGAGATGTTCCAATTGAGATACTTAACTTGAGGGTTTGTAAGTTTAGGAGAAAAGTTGTTGTTTCAATGAAGGTCCTATAGAGAAATTAGTTGGCTGAGGGAGCTACTTGGGAAGCAGAAGTAGGTATGATAGGCAAGTACCCTCATCTTTTAACTCATTGTGATGAGAAAAATTGAAGTAATATTTTTCTTCCTGTATATGTTCTTCAATTTCATGTTCCTACTACTTATTCATGAATCATTAGTATACATGCATCGAGTTTTTATTGCCAACCAGATTAGTTATCATGTTAGTATTTCATGTTTAGAAATTTAGTTACATGTTAGCACTTTTTTTTGTATTTAGTCAGCTATGTTCTATTCTACATTCAAGGATTAATGGTCTCAAAGGGAAGATATTAGAACACACCAAAAATTTCCCATGCTTGAACTGAACTTAGGCCATTGGTTGTAAATTTAAGTTTCTCTACTAATATGACTCTACCAAATAGTCATACCTTAAAACCATGGATCATTGAATGACTCATTGTAGATTATCCAAAAGTTACACAAGTTTCTAGTCACCACAACTTAGACCAAAAGTCATGGGACTAATGCACGAATCATGCGTCAACTCATATTGATAACAAAAGAAAATGTTCAAAAGATTGAAAGTTCTCTTAGGAGATTTGACTCACTTGTAATAGTCATAATAACACTATATGAGTCATACAATAAATTTTAGTCCCATAAAAAAATTGAAATTTTTAGGTACCAGAATCATAAGTCTCAATATATCTCGTGGCATCTACCCACAAGTCATACCATAACTCATGTGTAATGATCTTACAGGTAATTTTATATATTTCCAATAATTTTTGTCATTTAAAGCTTTTCTTTGGTTTTTGTAAATTATTTATGACTTGTTGGGACTGACAGTTCGATTACCGAACAGTTTGTTTCATTGGTAGAGCCAACTTTCTATATTTAAGTCTTTACTAGTTTAAATTGAATATTTGGTGAAATTTTTTAAAAAATGACCTTGTAAGACAATTTTGACAGTTCCAACAGCTCCAGAATGTTGATTTTAGGCTATACGGGGTTTTGGATAAATCTCAAAGGGTTGGTGGAAACTCCAAATAATTTTAAGCTTTCATCTAGTGCACCGCTTAAGTGTCCTTTTGGGTCACTTAAGCGAAGAACTGTAAAATTCCCAGTCGCTCATTTAAACATCACCCTTATCTGTTATGTTATGTCCATTTAAGTGACTAGGGGGCCGCCCAATGTCGCTAATGTGACACTAGGTTGCTTAAGTAGCCCAGTGTCCACATAAGTGACACTCAGGCACCTTGTACAATATAAATACCACACTTAACATAATTTCTTAGATTTTCACCCATTTCTAACGGTTTAGAACCCTTAAAAGTGTGAAAATTAGTAGAATCATTATTGGGTGATTTTTGAGCATTTGTGAACTTATATTCTGTATTTCTTCTTTGATTTCGTGGTAAGATTCCATAAATTCATGATTAAATCCTTCATACTTTTCAAAAATTCGCAGAATGTTGGATTGTTGATTATAGCATTAATTAAGATCGAAATTCATCTATTTTTGAGGGTAAATATTAATTGAATATTGAGAAACGTATTGTCAATTTGATAGTGTGATTCTTCATGTGGGCCCCATATGGGATTTTTACGAAATTTTACACCCGAAGCACAATAGTGTAATATGGGTATTGTTGGACTTATTTTGATTATTAGGTTGTGTGTTTTATAGTGTGGCATCTTGTGGAAGCTTCTTGGAAGGGGAAATCATCAGTTAGAGGATTCTTCGGGCTTTTCTTTGGAATCCAAGTAGGCTAGGTTTACCTTCCTCGTTGATTGAGATAATTCATAGTATAATTATCATATTGAAGGTATTATTGACAATAATAAGGATTATTCGTATTGTTTAGCCTATGAAGAAGATGTAATTTAGGAAAAATTGACTTAGTTTCTCATGAGTTATGCAAAATTACATTATTTGGGCTAATTGTGTCTTGTGTGACATCAAGAAATGAATATAGATACCTTAGCCTAGTCTAAGGTAGAACTTTTCATAGAATGGATTTCGAGGAATAAATAGAATAAATTTTGAGGATTAAAGGGGCCCTTCCTACCTACCTTAGGCCTAGACTCTGTTAACATTTGTAGAAGTTTATACACATATTATACTCTTTGAAAGCTTAGTTTCGGACTTTGAGGAGATTATATACTTAATGATTATGCTTGTTTAGTACTTAGGAGTTGGCACTAATTTTGTGCAAAATCCGGTAGTTTATTGACACAACCCAAACTAGGACCTAGTCATGTCAGGCATCTCAAGTCTAACACGGACCGAAGATCGCCCCAATACCATAACAACCTTGTATCCTATCTTGGATTAACTCTGAACATATAACAAGATAAAACAATTATAATTTAAAGATGTTCAATAAAGTTCATCACTATAACCATCCAAATATCCAACCAAGCATCCATGCGGTGTCAACCCCAATACCAATACCAATGCCAAGGCCGACACTAATACCGGCACCGCACATGCACGTAGTAGTCACACAAAGACTCTAACTAAAATCCAAGAACATTCAGTTGGGACATGGCCCCGACCATAGCCAAAACCAAAGTCCAATAAAGAAACAAAAGTATGAAAAGAAGTCCATAGCATATAATAGAGTCTTCTAGAGTATTGAAGCTCACCACTTTAGTCCAACACATAGCTATTATCGAATCCAAGACAATGAAAAGGATTACTAGTATAACCAATTCTTATATCGCGTGGGGATACAACGCAGCCAGTGAATGATAGCATGTACTCATGAATCGGGATAAAATAATGCCATTATTCAAAACTGAAACAAATAACCATATGCAATCATATATACATACATTTAAATATTCCATACCGGGACAGGGAACTACGTTTAGCATTCATTTAAAACCATTAACCTAGGATTGTGTAACTCTGCTATTCTAAATCCACCAATGGGCTATATTGGTTCAGCTCCCCCTGCTGAAAGGGCCTCGATGTTTGTAAGCCACACGAGATGGAGAAAATACATAGATGACTAGTATATCTCTAAAAATATAAGTGTGACATGATGCACTCAAATAACAAGAAAAACCTCACAACGACAGATGTAATATTCTAGTTTTGGTCCCCTCGGGACAACCACTTTCCACGGCTTCGCTAACACTTCCCTCTTTAAGCCAATATTAAAAACACTCAAACATAATCAACCATTTACATGGCATATTATTTATTAGGCATTAACTATTGGTATCGTCATACAAAAACTATAGCTGGCAAGTCTATCCATTTATGCCATACCAATGCCATTAAACCAATTTAACTTCGAAGTTTCCATTTAAACAAATACCATGGCCACCAAGGCCTTTCGAATCCATTTAAAACCATTTAAACCAATTTAGGTGCCATTACCTTTTAGTGCAATACAAGGATTTCAATAATTGTCAAACTATGTGATAAAAGCATTCTTATTGGCATTTTACCAAACATGTTGAGGGCATATAGTTTCCAAAGCCAAAACCAAGTATCAATTGACCATTCCCATTAAACCACGTGATCAAATCACCATTATAACATGAAAAACACATGTAAAACATAGAAAAACACTATCTAACTAAGAACAACCAAAACCCCAAACATATAATTAAAAACCTACAAAAATACGACAATAATGCCATGAAAATCATTCGTTAAAACATGTTTTTAGTTAAACTAACAATGGGGGAGGAGTAATATGCCTTAGACAACAAGGAAAAAGGAGAAAAACCACCCTTTAGAGCCTTAATTGATTCTTGAAAAAAACCATAGCCTTTCTTGAACCTAGAGCTTGAGAGACATTAAAGAGTGCTTAGAGAGAACTACACCTCCTACCATACAAATCACCTTCACTTTGTCCATAGCTTGGTGAACCAAATTGGGCCAAATATATCTGCCTCATAAAGCTCAAACCACCCAATAGGTGACCTACCCCTCCTACCATACACCATTTTAAATGGAGCCATCCCAATTCTTGATTGGTATCTATTATTATAGGCAAACTCTATAAGAGGCAATTTCTCAACCCAATTAACATCATAGTCAATCATGCAAGCATGAAGCATATCCTCCAACATTTGAATAGTACTTTCTGCTTACCTATCTTACTGCGGGTGAAAAGCAGTACTCAAACTTACCTTAGTCCTTAACCTTTTTGAAATAACCGCGAAAAGTAAGATGAAAGCTACTTACCATGATTAAAGGTGATAGAAAAAGGTACCCCATGCAACTTCAAAATTTCTTGGAGGTAAAACCTTGCATAATCCTCAGCCGAGAAGTTAGTCCTCATTGGTAAAAAGTGAGCTGACTTTGTCATCCTATCCACGATGACCCAAACCATATCAAAATGATTCTGAGACCGAGGGAGACTGTTAACGAAGTCTATGTTGATCACATTCTACTCAATTCATACTACTCAGTTTCTTTATAAAATCTTTTAGGACCTATGTTCTCAACTTTCACTTATCGGCACACTATGCACTTGGCCACAATTTTAGCCACATCCCTATTCATATTGTTCCACTAGTATATTTACTTGAGGTCATGATACATTTTTGTTTAATCGGGATAAACAATATTGACTCATGCGCCTTAGCCAAGATCCTCTCTCACAAACATCTACATCAGGAACACATAATCTACCCTAGTACCACAAAGTGTTGTAACCACTAATATCGAAGGCCATCACTTTCTACCCACCTACATCACCCTTGATCCTTATCAAGACAAGATCTAACATTTGCTTCACCTTGATTTTAGCACATAGAGATGGCCGAACCACTTCCTACATAAATACACCACCATTCTCAGAGTCCAAGAAGCTATCTATAAGATTAGCCAAATGGTGAATTTGGTTTATCAACTCCCACCTCCCTGTATCCATATGAGCAAAACTTCCCATAGATAATCTACAAACAGCATCAAAAACCATGTTAGCTTTACATGGGTGGTAGTGAGACTCATGTCATCATCCTTGAGAAACTCAATCTATCTTCTTTGCCTAAAGTTAAGCTCTTTCTGAGTAAACACATATTGTAGGCTCTTATGATAGAAAAAGTTATCCACCTGCACCCAATACAAACAGTGATGTAAGATTGCCAATACAAGTACCCTATGTAACAGTTCCAAGTTATGAGTCAGATAATTCCTCTCATACACCTTTTAACTGTCTAGAAGCATAAGCCATCACCTTTTCATGTTGCATCAGAACACAACCATATCCTACATAGGATGCATCACAATAGACAACAAACGCATTAGTGATTTTAAGCAAAGTCAAGACCGAAGCCAAAGTTAGCTTATCCTTCATCCTCTCACAAATATCCAAAAATAAAAACTTTACCTTCTTCTGAGTCAACTTACTTAACGGGGAAGCTATAGTAGAAAATCTCCACAAACCTCCTATAGTAATCATCTAAACCCAAGAAGCAATGAATACGGTTAGAGTCATGGGTCTAGGCCAGTTTTCACCCCCTTAACTTTCTGTAGATCCACCTTAATCCCTTTATTAAAAATGATATGACCAAGAAAACTGACATCATTTAACCAAAATTCACATTTTGAAAAATTGGCAAATAAGTGAAGTTCTTTCATGTTCCTCAACACAATGTAGAGGTAATCTGCATGATCCACTTCACTCTTAGAGTACACCAAAATGTCATCTGTTAAAACAATGACAACTCAATCCAGAAACTAATGTAAGTCCCTATTCATAAAATCCATAAATTATGCAGGGGCATTAGTCAACCCAAAAGACATAACTAGAAACTCAAAGTGCCCATACTGGGTACGAAAGGAATTATTAGGGATATCCACCTCCCTAGGAGTTAAATGATGAATATTAAAGATAGACTTTTGAGAAATAATTAGCACCTTGAAACTGATCAAACAAATTATCTATCCTTGGAAGAGGATAATTATTCTTTACCATTAACTTGTTTATCTAATGTTAACCAATACACATTCGAAGGCAAAAATCCTTCTTATGCATGAATAACACCGGTGCACTCCACGGGGACACACTAGGATTAATGAAACCCTTATCCAAAAGATCCTTTCTCCTTAAGCTCCTTAGACTCAGCAGGAGCAATTCTTTATGGGGGAATAGAAATTTGATGAGTGTCTATAACAAAATCAATCCTAAACTCAATCTCCCTAACAGGACGAAAACCAAGTATGTCATTAGGGAAGAACTCAAGAAATTCCTTTACCACCAGGATAAATGCGAAGAAGAACCATCTGAGTTAGAATTTTTAACCCGGTCTAGATGATCCAGACACTCCTTAGAGATTAGTCTCCAAGTACTAAGATATAATATATACTTCCCTTTCGGAGATAGGGAACAACCCTCTCACTAAATGACCAGTTCATTAGGGACTTTAAAGATGACCTTATAGGTCCGATAATCTAGAGAAGAATAGCACAAGTGCATCCAATCCATCCCAAATATGACATAAATCCACCATATTAATTCAAAAATGTTCATCACAGTGTCTTTGCTACCAATAGACGCCATACCCCTTATAGACTCTTCTAGTAATCATAGAGTGACTTGCTGGGGTAGACATAGAAAAAAGGTTTGAAACCCACTTCAGACTCAAACCAAAATACATAGCCACAAATGGGGTCACATAAGTAATAATGGACCCTATATCAAGTAAAAAATACACACCATCAGAAAAGAGTTTCAACATGTCAGTCACAATATTAGGAGATGCCTCAAACTCCTATCGGGTTGTGAGAGCGTAAAGATGGTTCCGACTAGTGTCAAAACTAGATAGTGCACCCTTTGGTGCTAGAGTTGAAGAAGAGCCAAATAGAACCTTATTTTCCCCAGAGGTAACCTTACCAATAAGAAAATTCTAAGTATATGACATGGGTGACCATAGTTGAAGAAATTATCCCTTTTTTCTTAACAATAACCCCAATGTAATATACCATACAACCTATGAAGAGGATATGATTGCGCTGACTAGGCCCTACTATCCTAATATTGGGTACTCAGTGCCTTGAAGTTGTCACCACCTTAGAAATGTCTGTCACCCAATGGCTTTAGGTATGGAGAACTAGCCGAGCGAGATGTAGAGTTGACCCCCTTTTTCTTGGGACACTTTTAGACATCCCTGCCACTCTACTATTGGCCACCACCTTACTCAATAAACCTATACTTTTAGCCCTGTCTCTCCCCTATCTCTATTTTTTTTTCTTCACCTGCAGCATGTACATAACTAACCTAGAGAATCCATGTCCTTAATCAACAAGGAACCCTTATTTTCTAGTATCAAATCTTAGGACAAACCAAAAGAGAACATCCTCATTCTAACCCTTATTCTAGAAACCACCTCCAAAGCATACCGAGATAAATAGTGAATCTTTAAATCATACTCCTTAAGTGAGATCTTACCTTACCTTAGATTAACAAAAATTTTTACTTTTGCTTACCTTAACTATTAAGGAAACAAGCAGTCTAGAAAAGAATTAGAAAAATCCTCCTACAGAGATGACTCGGCATTGGTACCTATAGACTAATCTCATTCCTCATACTATTGGTATGCCATATCTTTCAGCTGGTAGGCAAAAACTACAAGCTCTTTATATTTATGGCATGCATAGCTCAAAAAATCTTTTCCATTTCATCTAGAAAACCTAGAGGATCCTCCTCCATCTTACACCAATAAAGGTCCAAGGGTTCAACCTCATGTACTGGCCAACACTTGTATTCTCAAAAGAAGGAGTAACAGAAGTACCACACTCCACCTGAAACGCTACCAACCGATCCAACATATGGATAGACTAACGATACTCAAAATTTATCACATTAATGTTTGGATCTCGAGGAGGACTAAAGGAAACATGAGGAACTCTAGAAGGGAAACCATGAATTGGACCCCTAGACAGTTTCTGGACCCTATAAGTAGAATGGTTCCTATAAGCATTATGCACGGTCATGATAGAGGAGTTTTTGTGAGCATCAGATCACGAGAAGGAAAAATATAAAAAGCAAAAAAACAACATTAGAGGAGAAGTTAGGACCTTAGACTCTATAGCTTTAAGAAAAAACAGAAGAAAGAGAAACATTTCTAAATAATTTATAGCCTTTCCCTTATGAATGCGGCAAGCTACACACCCTTAAAAGAGAATCTACTTGAAACATCTTTGTGGACTCCCAAGTGACCAGGAACCTAGAGCTCTGATACAAATCTAACATAACCTAAACTAAGGCCTATTAATATCAAGCATATCAAGTATGAACCAAATGAAAGATCATTTCTAAAACCCAATCATAACTGCTCTATAACCTATGTAGGATGAAATTTAATATATAAAATGATATAACCATTATAATTGAAAGGTATTTGATAGAGTTCATAACTATAACCGTCTAAACATCCAACAAAGTTTCCAAATGGTATTAGATAAAATACCAAATCCAATGCCAAGGCCAACACCAATACGACATTGCTCATGCCTATATTTGTCACACAAAGCCTCTAACAAAAATCCAAGAATATCCAGTCTGGACATGCCCCCGACCATAGAAAAAACAAAAGTCCAAGAAGGAAACAAAAGTATGATACCATAGAAAAAAATGGAGTCTTTCAGAGTATGGAAGCTCACAACTTCAGTCCAATAAAAAGTTATTCTCAAATCTAAGATTACTGAACAGGTGGAGTAGTATGGCCAATTCCTGCATCGTGTGGGTATACAGTACCCGATGATGGGTTAGTGGGTGAATGCTAGCATCTAATCAGGGATAAGGATAAAATAATATCATTATTCCAAACCAAAGTAAATAACCATATATAATAAAATACATACATATACATAGATTATATGCCAAGAAAGGGAATCAGGTTAGCATGCATTTAAATCGGTTAACCTTATATTATGTCATTCTACAAACCTAAATCTACCCATGGTCTATATGGGTTTAGCTCACCCTGCTGAAAGGTCCTCGATCAGTATTAGTCGCATAAACCGGAGAAAAACCAAGATGACTTATATATCTCCAAACATATAACTATGACATGACGCACACAGTTACCCAGACCAATCTTACATAGACAAATATGAGTTTCCAATTTTGGTCCCACTGAGTTAGCCACCTTCTATGACTTACTAACATATCCTCTTATGCCTATATCAAAACCATTTACACATGATCAAATATTTACCAACGAGTCTTATTTATTAGTCATTAATCATTGATATTGTCATACCAAAACTAGAATAAGAAAGTCTATTCATTTATGCAATACAAAACCTATTAAACCAATTTGACTCCAACGTTTCCAATTAAACCAACACATGGACACCATTGCCTTCCCAATTAATTTAAAACCATTTAATCGAATTTAGGTTCCATTAACTTACTATGCAATGCAAGGATTTTAATAATAGTCAAACTATGTGATAAACGCATTCTCATTGGCCTTTTAGCAAACATGTTGAGGGCATAGAGTTTTCAAATCCAAAACCAAGTATCAATTGGCCATTCCCATTCAACCACATGATTAAATGACAATTATAACATGAAAACTATAAGTAAAACATAGGAAATACTATCAAACCCAGAATAACAAAAAACCCCAACATATATTTCATTAGTCAAAATAATAACACAATAATGACATAAAAATCATTTGCTAAAACATGCTTTTAGTTAAACTAACAATGTGTATGGGGGGGGGGGTAACTTGCCTTAGACAACAAAGAAGACGGAGAGAAACCACCCTATAGAGACTTAAATAATTCCTTGAGGAAAACTTTAGCCTTTTTTGAACAAAGATCTTGAGAATGATTAGAGAATGGTTAAAAGAGGGTTGATTATGAATAATAGGTTAAGGAAATATCTAAAGATATTTTATGTCATGGGGTAAAGAGGATTTAATTAGAGGAAATAATCTAATTAACCCATACTTAAATTGTAAAAAAGACATAAGAGGGTAAGGTTGGGCCCCTAAACTCGTATCCATATCATATGAGTAGTACCCTACTCATACCTTGATAAAAAAGTTAGACACCACATTCCATCCAAAATATGATTCCTTAGGCTAACTCATACCATCACCATACGACAAGTACCCTTCAAGTCATACCCTAAGCAAAACGTCAAGGCTAGACACTAGAAAACATATAGAATGACACTATACCCCTAGTATCATAAATGTACAACTCATCAAAACAAAACCATAACCATGATAGAAACTCAATCACCAAATACTTTACACCCTACAAGTTAGGTTACCTAACTCATAGCTATACCATATGACTTTTATGGTGAGTTATATGATAATTAGAAAGATCAAGACTTGAGAAATTTGCAAAGTCTAGAACAAAGGGTGTTTTATTTATTCATATTTATTTTGATTCAAGTTCAATAATTGAGGATGATATTGATGAAATGAGTTTGACTTACATTTAATAAATGATGATAATGATGATTATTCTAGTTAGTTTACGTTTGTTTATAATATTGAGAGTTTATTGATGTTATAAAATAGTATGGTTGGTTCACAGTCATGGTTTAATATTCCATAAGGTTATTGAACTTTAGTTATTTACTTTAATTTTCTTATACCCTCTAGTCTTATAGGAACCCCTGTTGGGTTATTTACTTTTCCTCACTATCTTATATGGAATAGTTTTTTAGTATTAATTATGTTTTTTTCATAGTATATCTATTACAGTTATTTATTTATAGTGTTGGGGCTTATTTCTAGTTTTCCCTTTTACCTTGAGTTAGTTTATTTATCTTGTATCATTATTGTATTATATCATGATTTAGCTCAGTCAACCAACGATGCCTACTTGAGTACCCATGGTTTTGGTACTCATACTATACTTCTGTACCTTTTTGGTAAGGATTTGAGTACTAGTACCAATGCTGATGTAACATTCATGATGAGTTGATTTCAAATATAAGGTTAGCTCTCGGTGTTAGAGGTGTACCTTTTTCCTTCTATCATCTATGTCTAGTCTTTCATTATTAGATATAGATTGCAGTAGACTATTTTAGTACTTATGTTTCTTTTATAGTAGCTCTTATATGGACAATACTAGGTAATGAGGTAGTTGTTGATGCTTTATCTATAATTTCACCATCATTCTTGCCTTATTATTTTATCTTTAATTGTTAGTTTCTGGATTTTAGGCCATTTTCAAATTAAATTAGCCCATTGCTTATAGATTTGAGATTTGGTTTGGTATACCTACTAGTGTGATAAAGTAGGAGACATAATGACTCATAAATCACATAATGACAAGTTTGTATTAGAGCTGGGTTCAATAGAACTTTTGTTACTAGAGGAAGTGACTAGTAAGGTCCCACAAATCTGAATGATGATGTTTTTTTCCTATCTTTGAGAGTCTATAGGTTATTTTTAGGAGTTCTTCACTTCTTTAATTCATTTTGTACTAAGAGTCTAATTTAGTTTCTAAAGAATTCCTTTGATATAACTCTTTCGCATATGTTTAGAACGCATGCTACCGCTACACAAGACGACGATCTTGTGTTTAGCCTAGGGATCATGTTGTTATTCATGGATGAACTAGAGTTCTTGGACAACCTAAAGATATATCCCTAACTTAGGGCGAGTATAGGTGCCTTCACCATACCTTATTCCTACTTCCATGCTAGAGGTTCTTCCACCTTAACCAGTGGTGGGACAAGGACAAACATAGTCTCTACTAGGTTTATTTATTCTTCAATGCTAAGAGATGCATTAGTTAATATTTTAGGGTTGGTTGGTGATGCACCATCTTATGTTGCACAGTGTATGGATCAAGGTGGTATAAAGGTAGGGGCGCATCCTAGAGCTATAGCTGCTATAGTTGAGGTCACTCCTGCATCGATAGTTGCTCAGTCGGTATGTTCCAAGCTTGCTGTGTCTATTGAGGAGCAGAAAATATTAGGTAGATTCTTGAGATTAGCTCTACCTAGGTTTTCTGGTGCACCAAGCCAGGATGCATTTGAGTTCTTGATCATTAGTGAAGATAGGCTCCATAATTTGGGCCTAGTTGAGAGAGAGGTGTTGATTACACTACTTATTAGTTGAGATTAGTGGATACAACTTTTCAATTCTAGGCCATCTGGATCTCTCCCTTTTACATAGACTTTGTTCTCTGAGATCTTCGTGGAGAAGATATGCCTCATAGTTTTAGGGATCATTCGAGGAATCAATTCTCAAGGTTGGATCAAGGCTCCATGAATGTTATGGAGTATTGCATTAATTTTATGATTTGGCTAGGAATGCTACGTTTGTTCTAACTACTGAGTATAAGAGGGTTCGTTGCTTTGTTTGGGGACTAAGACTTCCTCTTTCATGTATACATAGAGTTTAGTTATTGTGGGATAGTTTTTTATAGAAGTGTTTATCATAATCATGTTATATAGGAGTTTCATTGTGAGGTTCAATGGGGAAATACTAAGATGTCGTGGTATCAAGGTAGTTTTAGTAGGATTCATAGTGTCTCATAGTTCAAAGGTAGTGGCTCTCAAGGTAGATACACTCTACGCCATCCTTGTTTGCATTAGGTCTAGTCTAGTAGGCCCATTCAGGCTCACTTTAGATTACTGATGGAGGTTATTCTAGTTTTAGTGATCATCCTAGACATGGTGGTGGTCAGTCTTTGAGGGTTTATATTCTGGCTTTTCTGGTTGTGGTGGTTATTCTGGTTTAACCAAATCTTTTGGTTTAAGTACTTTGGGCATGTTATGGTTGTGAATCTTTTTTCCATTTCTTAAGGGAGTTCCCCAGTTATGCAGCAATGGTTCCTTTAGATCAAATATTTTATATACGTGGTCATAGGAGTAGTCCTGAAGGTGCTCGTAGAGGTTCTTAAGTAGGTAGGATAGGAGATCAGTCAGGAGAACAGCTAGGTGGCAAGCATGGTCAGTTGTATGTTATACCTGCTAGATTTAAGGCAGAGTCTTCGAATGCTATTATCATAAGTACGATATTGGAGCACCATCAATCGACTTTCGCTATATTTGATCTGGGATCCGCTTATTATTATATGTCTTCTTATTATGTCCCATGGTAAGATTTATCTTGGGATTCATTATTTATGCCACTATGTGTATCTACTTCCATGGGAAATTTTTGTAAGACCTCGTAAAATTTTAGCAATTTTATTTTTGACCCTTCTACATGAGTAATGTCCATTTTTTACTTGAATATGTTAAGGGATGTAAAAAGGGTGTTTTGGGAAAGTTTATAAATTTTCAAAAGGGGTTTGAAATTATTTTGGGACTTCGAGGTAGTAAGTCTCCATAATAGTGGCGTGCCACATCACTTAGCCTCCCTGATAAGGGAGTGGAATAGAGTCTAAGTTTTGCAATAGCAGCATGCCACACCACTATGTAATTTTTGTCCAATTATTTGTATTTTTCACTATGAGGGGATTTTGGTCCTTTTATCCGTTTCATGACTTTTAAACACTAAATAAACCCCTTTCCTTCAGTTTTCAAAGATCAAAGTCCATTATTTTCTTCTTTAACTCCTAATCCAAGAAATCTCAAGGGTTTTGGTTAAGAATTCATCTTTCAAGCTCCAAACTCCAATTTCTCTCAAAATTCTTTGGTATTGCATACATGTTTGTCTGTCCCCTATTTAATTTTTACATTATGGTATATATTTAATCATATTCATGTGATTTTAATTATTGGGCTAGAAATATAAACAAGGGCTTTTGATGGATATTACCTAAATTATATTTTGCATAATTTAAATATGTTTCTTATGCTTTGATAATTGTTTTTAGGGCTGAATAGGTGCATTTTTATATGGATTGGAATGGGGAATATGGGTTTCCCAAAATTGATGAATATTTGTCTTGTTTCCACAAACTGATGAATATTTGGCTTGATAATGGCATTAACCTAAACCCACCTTTATAAATTTGGTTTTGAATATGGAATTTGCATAATTTAACTTACTTTTGGAATATTACATTGCATTAAAGGATAATGGATAGTAAAAAATGATGTCAGAATGCCTTGATAGTAATGGTTTGGGTTCTTAAATGGAATTGGAGAGTCTAATGGATATATGGACTGGTGTTGCATAGTTTAATTAGCTTACAAGCACATTGGTATGACATTACCATGTTGCAAAATGCCTTAATAAAGTTTCTTGGGTTAATGGTTTGGTTTATGTGTAAACTATTTTATTTTGTCTTAAAGAGAATTGTGTAAATTATTGTGAAGGTGTAGTCCAAAATGGGACCAACACTGGAAACCACGTGTACCAATGTGGGGGTCTATATGATAGTGTTCTCGGTACACACTTTATATTTTTGATGGTTATCTCGTTGGTGTCTTTAGTCGTTTCTCAATTTCCTTAGTACTTGTGGCTAAAACACACTGAGCCTTTCCAATAAGGGGAGTCAAAACCATATAGCTTGTAGAAGCCTTTAGGATGAAGTGATCTACGCAATCTAGGCTAATGGTACAAACTCTCATGTTTATGACCTTTGTGCCTATCGCAATATCCTATATATATATATAAATATTGTGCATGTGATTTTGAGTGGTTTTTGGTAATGCCATTATTTTATACCTCTTCCATGAGTTATATGTCAGTGCTTACCCTATTGACCATACCTAGATGCTGTATTGTTTTATGATGTAGGGCTCGAGGGATTTTCTATTGCTCCAATGTAGTGTTAGTTAGTTTGGTACCTTTATTGATCTGCTGTGAAGAGGTGAGACTCCATCTTTTTGATGTTTTGGTCATTTCATTTTGATGTGTGAGCAATTTCTAACACATTTAAGACCTTTAACCAAGAATAATAGCGAAGTCTTAAGAAACTTTCATTGTTTTTGAATTTTTTTATGTCTGATTTTACAGTTTAAGCTGATGGGATAGAGAACCAACAAGAATGGAAGCAAAAAAGTTGAAATCTGGAGTGATCTAAAGAGAAATATGGCTACTGAAATCTGTGATAAGTCGTCAGCCCTATGATAAGCTATCATAGTTGTTGTCAGACTTAAGCATGAGTTGAAACTTGTGACGACATCTGGTGATATGACGTCAAAAGTTTGATATGCCATCATGAATGTTGTCATCCTTAAACAGAGAATGAGAGTTGAATATATTTTTTTGATAACATTCGTGATAAGTCATCAGGTTGGTGATAAGTAGTAAACGTCATTATCAGCCTTAGACAGCAGAAGCCATAAGTGCAGAGGAGATGATGACATCCGTGATAAGCCGTCAGACTCCTAATAAGTTGTCACGGATGTCGTTGTCTATTCCTAGAAAAAGCTGCAACTTTATTTTATTTTCATTTTCAGGTTGGACTATAAAAAAATATTGTTTATGGTTTTTCTAAGGGGGTTGGCACTTGAGTTTTAAGAGACGTATTTTGATATTTTCTCTTTGGAGTTTATTGGCTTAAAAAAGCAAATACTTTGCAGAGATTATTATCAATATTTTGGGATTTTCCTTGGTGATCTAATCTACGATTCACGAATTATTATTTATCTTTATAAATTAATCTTCTCAATTATGTGTTTCGTTAGTTGCATCATGAGTGACTAAACTCCATTAACCTGAACTATGGGATCTAGGGTTAGGTCATGATGATGTGCTAAATACTCAAAATTTAATAGATGGACAAGTGGAACAAACTATTCAGACTCTGGAGGATATGCTAAGGGCCTATGTAATTGACTTTAAGGGTAGTTCGGTTAACCATTTGCCACTTATTGCGTTCGCTTACAACAACAATTAGCATTCCATCATTCAAATAGATCCTTTTAATGATCTTTATGGTTGGAGGTGTAGGTCTCCTATTGGGTGGTTTGAGGTATATGAGACTAGGATTTTTGGTCCTAATTTTGTTCACCAAGACATGGATAAGTTAAAGGTGATTAGAGAAAGAGCTAATGCTACTCAAAGTCACCAAAAGTCTTTTGCAGATTTGAGGTGGAGGGAGTTGGAGTTTAAAGTATGTGATTAAGTGTTCTTGAAGGTTTCTCTGATGAAAGGAATCATGAAGTTTGGGAAGGAAGGGAAGCTCAATCCTCGTTATATTGGTCCATACCAGATTGTAAGAAGAATTTATAATGTCGTGTATAATTCAGATTTTCTACCAAGCTTAGCCTTATTACTCTTGTTTTTCATGTTTCTAGGCTAAAAAAGTATGTGGGCGACCCTTCTTTTATGGTGCTAGTTAAGGATTTTGGTATTTCAGATTCCCCATTTTATGAGGAAATCTGATTGAGATATTAGATAGGCAAGTTTACTGATTTATAACAATAGATGTAGCATTGGTGAAGGACCTTTGGAGAGATCAAAAAGTGAAACAAGCTATATGGGAAGCTGAGGAAGATATGAAAGCAAAGTATTCGGTCTTGTACCCTGCATTGGACGAAGATGCTTAAAGTATGAGTTTTATTTTCCTCTGGTTGCATTTTAAATTTGTCATATGTTCTAAAATATTCTTTCTATTACTGAGCTAAAAATTTCCTAATTTCTCATTCAAGGATGAATGATCCAAAGGGGGGAATATAATACCCCAAAAAAATTTGATGATTTTATATTTGACCATCCAACATGTGTAATGCCAATTTTTGACTTGAATTATGCTTAGGGGTGTTAAAAGGGTGTTTTAGAAAAATCTTTAGAATTTCTGAGAAGGGTTTGTGGCTATTTTGGGACTCTGTAATAGTAATACTCTATGATATTGGTGTGCCATGCCACTTAAGATGCAGTGATAAAGGTGTGGCACCGAGGCTAAGAACCATGATAGCAGTATGCCACGCTGCTATGAAACTTTCATCCAGTTTTTTTTATTTTTTCACTTGGGGTGAGGGGCTTTAGTCATTTTACCCCTTGCACGACTTTGAAACACCAAGTAAACATCTTTCCTTCAGTTTTCAAAGATCAAAGTACATTCTTTTCTTTTTTAACTCCCAACCCAAGAAAGCTCAAGGATTTTACAATAAATTCACTATTCAAGCTCCAAACTGTGACTTCTCTCTATTTTTTTTGGAATTTCAAGCATGTTTCTCTTTTCCTAACTTGAATTTTACACTATGGCATATATTTAACAATTATTCATCTGATTTTAATTATTTTGTCTGAAATTGGCTTAAGTACTTTTCATGGTTATTCCTTGAATTGTATATCCCATGATTTTAATGGATTTTGGTGCTCAATGGGTGTATTGTTATGGGGATTGGAATGAAGAACATAGATTTCCCCAAATTGATGTAAATTTGTCTTAATAATGGCATTAACCTCAACCCACCTTTTAAACTTTTGTTTTGAATATAGAATGTCATAATTTAACTTACTATTGTAACATTGCATTACATTAAAGGATAATGGATTATAAAAATGGTTTTTGAATGCCTTGGTGGCAAAGGTTTGGATTTTTAAATGTAACTCGGGAGTCCAATGGATATATGGACAAATTTGGCATAGTTAAAATAGTTTTTAAGTATATTGTTATGCTGATACCATGTTGGAATAAGGCCTTGGTTAATTGTTGGTTTTATGTGTAAACTATTCTAATTTCGGCTTAAAGGGATTCGTATAGCTTCTCGTGAAGTTGTACTCCCAAGAGGACCGACATTAGAAACCATGTTTGCCACTATAGGGGTTTATGTGACCATGATGTCTATCACATTGGTTTCTTTATCCTTTACTACATTTCCTTGATATGTGTGGCTAACACATATTGGGGCTCTTTCGGTAGAAGGAGTCGGACCCATATAGCCCATGGATACATTTAGGATGGAGGAAACTATACAGTGCATATTTTGAAATCCTATACATATATATATATAAATTGTGTGCATTTGGTTTAAACTGGTTTTTTCCAATTACTTTATCTTATCTCTCTTTTCCGAATTACATGTAAGTGCTCTCCCTATAAACTGTCCTTATACGTTACATCATTTCATGATGTAAGGTGCGAGCGATTTTCTGTTGCTCCATTGACGTGTTAGGTTGTTCGGTACTCTGTTGGTCTGCTTTTTAGTGGTAAGCCTCTATCTTTTGGATGGATTGATCATTTTCACTTGTCTCTTTTATTTGTTAGTATTTCTTTTTGGATTTTTTTGTTATAATAGGGGCCATGTCCGGACTTGTTTTGGTATGTTGGTTGTAGAAGAATTTGTGGACAATATTCTCATGATTGGTTTTCTTATTTAGACTCTTAGATTCTATTTGATTCATCTATCTTATTTAATACTTTTAGTTGGCTTCCACTGTATTAATCTATTATGATCTGAAGGTTAGGTTGAGGGGATGGTCTTTAATCCATTGTGGGCTTGAGATACACGTCATGACTAGGCCCTAGTTTGGGTTATGACTATTTTTTTGTAGCGTTTCGGTTTTATAGATCATGTGTTGTGATATTTTGAGAGTTTAATACTCTGGATAATCTTATTGTGTTAGATATAGCGTATTTTGATATGATTTGGACATGTACTTGTTATCATACTATCATGTTGTCTTGTATTATTTGGCCAAGCCTGTTACATTAGTTACGCTCAGTATGCCTCCAATTGTGTGGAAGGTGGCTATTACCCACGAGACAATGGAAATTATTTCTTATATTTGCGCAAGGATACTTATTATGAGGGTTTGCAAGATTTATCTCACTTATATTCATGACATTAATGTGAAGATTCCTTCGCTTGACTCTATTAGTAGAGTTTGTAAGTTTCCTGTTGTTATCAATACTGATCTAGGGAGTCTTCCTCCTGAATGGTATTAAGTTTGTTATTGGTCTTTAGATAAGCACCCAACCTATTTCTATGGAACCTTACGGTATGGCTCTTTTCTATCTTCATGAGCTGAATTCTCAGCTTCAAGATCTTCTTTGTAAGAGATTTATTAGACCAAGTTCATCTCCTTAGGGAACACCTATTTTGTTCGTGAATAAAAAGAATCATTCCATGTGTATATGCATTGATTATAGGAATCATAATAAGGTGACGATAGAGAATCAATATCCTGTGCCTCGTATTGATGATTTATTTGACTAGCTTCAGTTTGCAATTGTGTTCTATAAGATTGATTTAAGTTTAGATTACCATCAGTTGGCGATTTGGGTTGAGGATATCCCAAAGATATCCTTTAGGACCCGCTATGTTCATTATGAGTTCTTAGTGATGTCTTTTCGATTGACCAATGCCTTAGCCGCATTTTGATGACCTAAGGGTTCAAGACTTATTTGGATTCTTTTATGATTGTTTTTATCAATGACATCATCGTGATTCATGGAATAGAGAGGAGCATATGCCACATTCAAGGATTATACTCTATATTTTTGAGAGATCATAGGCTTTTTTCGATATTCTCTAAGTGCGAGTTTTGGCTTGAGTCAGTGAAATTCCTTGGACATGTGGTGTCTAAGGATAATACTATGGAATACCCTAGGAAATTCATGATTCGGCTAGGCCTATAAGTATGACTGAGTTTTGTAGCTTTATTGTTTTTGATTGATACTATAGGTGGTTCTTTGAGAGTTTTACTATTATTACAGTGGGGATGACTAGATTTACTCAGAAGGAGGTCCCTATTTGATGATCTGAGAAGTGCAAGTCAAGCTTTGGAAAGCTCTAAGAATTTCTTACTTCAGCTCCTATTTTATGTCTTTCTGTTGAGGGTGAGGGATTCACCATTTATTGTGGTCCTTTTGGTGTTGGTTTCGGTTGTGTGTTGATGCTTCAATATTGGGTTATTACTTATGCATCGATGAAGTTGAACGTGCACGAGTGCAACTACTGCAGTAATGATTCGGAGTTTTTGGCGGTAGTTTTCGAGCATAAGATTCGGAGACTTTATCTTTATGGCAGGCATTGTGAGATTTCCATGGATCATCATAGTCTTCAGCATTTTATGACCTGGAGAGATCTTAATTCTAGGTAGCGTAGATGGATAAAGTTGCTTAAGGATTTTGAAATCTCTATTTTGTATCATTCGGGAAAGGTAAATATGGTAGCGGATACCTTGAGCCCGAAGACAGTGAGTATGGGTAGTTGGCTTCTACTTCAGTTATTGGAACATTACAATCAATCCTAATCTAACTTTATGGTGCAACATGATATTTAATAAATCTAGGAGGATTCTTGCTAGTGTTAAGGAAAGGTCTTTGCTATTTGCGCAGATTCGGAGACAACAGTGTGAGGATAATAGACTTTACATCATCCATGTTCAAGTGTTGAGTGGGATTCTAAGAGGGCTACCATAGAATCTGTGTTTTGCGATTTTATTGTTGCATTTGTTCTATTTTTTAATCACTTGATTCAATTGATTCGGAATGAGGCTTATATCTGTAGATATTCTATTCGCCCTGGTATAAAGAAGATGTGCAGAGATTTGAGGCAGCAATATTGGTGGAGTAGTGTGAAGAGAGATATGGTGGACTTTGTAGCTCGTTACTAGTCTTGTTAGCAGGTGAAGGCTGAGAATCAGAGTCTTGATGGCTTGATTCAGAGGTTTCCCAATCCCAATTGGTAGTGGGAGTGAATTACTATGGACTTTGTTAGTAGTTTGCCTCGCACCTCCCGTGGTTCCAATAGTAGTTGGGTTATTGTGGATTGTTTGACCAAGTCAGCATATTTCATTCCAATTTAAATATCCTTCTATCATGACCCAAATCCTAAGGGTCATGATGAGATTTGTTGTGGCAAGCCTTGACAAGTATGCCTATCACCTATACTAATATAAAATGGGAAATCAAAACCGAAACAAAGGAAAGACCCCAACCGTGGAGTCGAACCACATATATAGTAAAAGAGGAAATATAATCAAGATACCGACGAAATCCCAAAATATGTTGCCACAATGTAAGAACTAACTAGTATAAGTCGAGATCAAAACACATAAGGTATCCAAACAGGAACAACTCTGTCTCTGAGTACAATAAAGACATAGTTTCAAATAAGGAAAGGCATTAGTCAACTTAGGACGCATGAAATCCACCGCTACCTAGAAAAGCTTCAAATATTGCTTGAATCAACCAGTGTGAGGCACACTAGAATCTATATCTACACCGAAAGGGTATAGTAGGGGTGATTAAGTTAAACTTGTACTCAGTAGGAATCATAAACCGACTGAGCAAACTAGAAAATAAAGTATACAAAATACACACTAAGGGCACGTCACCTGCAACCAGAGGTCTCTACTAACAGTTCTATAATATTCGCATACACCATAGCAATGAGAGAGAGAAATACAAGTATACAGATATCACATACATGAATTCGAAGTCATAAATGCATCGGTAGATAGGTATCACATCAAGAAATCATAATACATCCCAAAAAGTATAATACCAATGAAATTAAGATAATGATTATAATAATGATGATGATGATGATGATGGTGATAATGGTAATGATGCACGAGGTTATCGCACAACCTTCATTTACTCTTATAGAGGTAAATCTTCCTGACATAAGACCTATGGCGTTTTGTCATCATAGTTACAAGAAATATCCAATACCAATATCCCTATATGTCCTCTTTGGCATATCTATCAGTGAAGGTTTTCAAGATGTCATAGTTTCTGTCAAAAAAAGACATTGCATTGAGTATTTTCATGGCGGTAACGATGTTTCACGAATGTATATGATATGGGGATGTAATTCTCACAACCAACCAAAAATGAGAATTTTGATATCCAACCATTATACTAACCAAGTTAGACAATAATCCAACCAATAATTCCAACCATCTATGAAGTCAAAAATACCATATTACAATAAAGTAAAATACATTAAAATGCACAATTGATTCCATATTATGCTTTTTCATTAACCAAGATACAATAAATTTCACATAAAAAGGTCAACAATGCAATATAGGAGCCCACACCGACACACATAGCACATAGTTCTCCAAAACTACTATTTACATCAATATATAGGCCCCCAAACGAGTAAAACATGATAATTATGTCCCTTTTCATGATTATTTCCCATACCATTAACATGATTTTGTATCAATATTAACTACCCACCCAGTCTAAAGAAAGTTAACCAATAACCTTCCTCAAATGCTAAATCACGATTTGTAAGCCTTTTATCTAGGTTTCCCTCTCACGAACAGTCACAAAACAAAATAAAACATAGAAATATATATTTTACACATCAAAACAAAGCCAACGACACCATATTGTCATTTTTGAGTCGGGGTCAAAATGGACCCCCAGAATGGGTTTACAAAAAAGAAGGGTAAAATCAAAATTTTATCTTTAAAAACAAGTTCCCCAGACTCATAGATATCTACAACTCAAAATTCAAGAGAAAATGAGTTAAAATGAGGTCCAAATCAATAAAAAAACATTTTCAAGCTTTACCATCGAAATCCCAAAATCCATTTTAAAGATCGAGAATTGACATTATTTTGGAGATGAAATTGAGATAAATGTGATAATTGTAAGATTATAAACTCACTTATGTGAAAATGAATTGAAATTGTGGTTTAAATCAATGAAATACAACTTTTAGGCCTTTCAAGCAAAAATCCCCAATTCCCAATTTTTAAAGTCCGCATTAAAAACTAGAATTAAATAATAAAATTACAGAAGAGTAGTTGAGATAGGTGTTTTGTAGGTTACCCAATATTAGGAATAGAAAAAGTTGCTCAAAATTGTGAAACCCTAAGCTCTAAGTCTAAAAAGTGGTGAAAAAGGCAAGAAAAGGAATATTTATACTCAGGGCCTTAGGTTCCGCTAAAGCAGTCAACTGGCTGCTTTAGCATTCTTTACCAAGAGAGCTAGTCTGCTAAAGTGGACTAAGGCTGCTAAAGCACCCTTTCTCCCATGGCAGCTTCCTGCTAAGGCGATCATATGACACTTTAGTGCTAGCTGCTAAAGAGACCAAAGTGGTGGTTTAGCTGCTACACCAGCTAAGGTGCTCTAACTGTGGAAAGTTTGAACTTCAAGTCTCTACATATCCCTTGGGACTTACCCGGAAACCTATAATGCTACCCTATCAAATTTTATGCTCCGAACTCAATGATAAAATCAGATTTTTTAGGAAAACATCATTTTCACCAAGTTGACCCCCAAAACCCAATTTCACAACTTTCCAAATTGAGGGTTGAAATGAGATATGTATATGTCGTGAAATCATACAAATGATCCCAAAATCGTCATTATAGATCTATTGGCACATTTTGTTTTGCCATCCAATGCACAGATCAACAAATGTTGATCTATGTCCACTATAAGGCTTCGAAAGCCACCAAAAACCATAATATCATATAAATCATATTGAAATTCATCGGGAATAGTGCTAATCATCTCCATACTCCAAAAATACCATCAAGAAACCAAGTGGAGGGTTAAAATAGTCAAATCACAAAGGTATAAATATTTTACAGAAATCACCAAAATAATGTATTACCCCTTCAGTGCTAGAGGTTTGCCTGTATCTATATTTGTGAGATAATTCATTTGCATAAAGTGCCTATATCTATTATTTCAGACCAAGGTTCGGTGCTCACTTATAGCTTTTAAAGAGCTTTTTAGGATGAGTTGGTTACTTAGGGGGGATCTTAATACATCCTTCTATCCTCTGACTGATGTGTAATTAGAGTGGATAATTTAGGTTCTCGAGGATATTCTTTGAGACTTTGTTCAGGATTTTTTAGGTCAATACGTGCAACACTAAGATTTGGTAGAGTTTGCATATAATAATTGCAACCATTCAATTATTGAGATGGCACCTTTAAAGGCTTTGTATGGTACAGAATGTCGTTCTCCAATTGGGTGGTTTGAGACCTCCATGATTAGGGCCCTTGGTACTGACTTGATTTAGGAGCATTAGATAGGGTCAGGGTGATTTAGGATAGGTTGAGGGAATCTCAGCATAGGCCGAAGGCTTCTGCAGGTCGTAGGATTCATGCCTTTGGATTAGGATTCGGTGTCTGGGAATTCCTTCTTATATCTCGCATGAAGGGCGTGATGAGTTATGGGAGGAAATGCAAGCTCAGCTCCAGATATGTTGGACCCTTTAAGAATTTTTGCACAGTTTGTGAGGTTGCTCTGAGTTAGCCTTACCCCCAGATTTTTATGTTGTCCATCTAATTTTCCATATTGTTATGTTGCAGAAATATATTCTTGATCAGTCTCATGTTCTTTGATGGGATTCAGTTCAGTTGGATAAGTTGTTGACGTTTGTGGATGAGCGGGGGATTATATTATCCATTGATGTCGAGCAATTAAGTGCTAGAGTGATTCCTATAGTTAAGGTTCAGTAGAGGCACCACCCAGAAGAAGAGGTTATTTGGGAAATCATTAGTAATATGCGGACCTAGTATTCTTACTTATATGACGCATCAGGTACATCCTAATCCTTTATTTTCCCAAACTAAATTTATTTTAGTAATGGGTATTGTAATGATCCTCCAAGTTATTTTCTGTATTTCAGCCCATTTTTTCCATTTAAATCTTTCCTATAGATGCCCCAAGTCATTTATGACATGTTGGAACTGAAAATTTGATTACCGGGTAGTTCTTTTGGTTTTTAGAGCCAACTAACTCTTTAGAAGTCTTTCCTGCTTCAAATTGGCTACCCGACAAAAATTTCAATCAAAAGACCTCGTATGCCAATTCTAATATTTCCAAAAGCCCTAAAACATTAATTTTAGGTTTGGTGGACCATTAGTCTGGGTCCTAAGGCTTCTATACTCATTTTGGACTAAACTAGATACCCTAATCCGATCTACGTACCAATCTACGAGACTCAACAAGACACCCATATTGCTTACTTCATAATTGGGGTCAAAACAGGCACTCAAAACGATGGGTAAAACTAGAATTTTAATCCAAAAACATATTTCCCAAGATTAAAGGAACCCATAAGTGAAAATCCAACTTAAAATTAGTTGAAAATGGTGTTTTACTATAGAAATGCTAATTTGGGCCTTCGAAGCCGAAATCCCTAAATTCCACCTTTAAATCTAAGTTTTGCTAAGATTTAAATGATAAAAATCAAATTAAAACAATTAAAATAGGGATTTAGAGCTTACCCAAGCTTAAAAATGGAAGAAAATTCCCAAAAACTCGAAGCCTAAGCTCCAAGTCTCAAAATGGTGAAAGAATCTAAAAAAATGGGGATATAATCCACCCAGCATAGCCTAAGAGACTATCGGGACTCTTAAGCGCTACTTAAGAGATATGTGTAATTTAAGTTAAGCCCACCTTGTTCAATAAGTGACTTGGTTGCGACTTAAGCGACGGGCATCTGGCACGCCAGTGTAACTTAAGAAACCTGACAATAGCTTAAGCGGCAATTTCCAAAGCGAGCTTGGTGTCGCTTAGATGACACTTTGGTTTTTAGGCTAAGTCACTTACGCGACCAAATCATCTTTTAAGTGAGTGC
The DNA here is from genome assembly GCF_002878395.1 of Capsicum annuum. NCBI lineage: Eukaryota > Viridiplantae > Streptophyta > Magnoliopsida > Solanales > Solanaceae > Capsicum > Capsicum annuum. The sequence continues at coordinate 145,965,328 of NC_061122.1, read as the reverse complement.
ACCAACTAAGTGGTGGACTTGCTTTAAACTTGGAGAATTCCATGTCTCTGCAGACTCCTCGAGATTCATCCTATATCTCGAGTACTCAAATGAACTATTATACCCAACTAAATTCCATGCTCCGGAGTCAATGGTGTTATGAAATATTTGGCAAAGATCTTTTTCACAGAATTGACCCTCGAAAGCCAATTTTGAACTTTCCAAACTATGGATCAAAATAAGATATTAAAGCCGTGAAACCATACCAACCTTGCTACCAATTTAGAATCAATGTTTTGGATCTTCTAGCACAGTGTGCTTAGCCATATGACGGATAGATCAAGAGATGTTAACCGAAGTCAACTTATCAGCCTTTAAGACCAATAAAACCCACAATCACCAAAATACGTTGGAAACTGTGCGTATTATCTCTATACCCCAGAAATACCATGATGCAACCATGGGGAGGGGTAAAATGATCACATCACACAGAAATAAATATTTCACATAAATCTTAAATAATCAAGGCATTGCATTATCCATCACTAAGAATCAAATTCGTCGTCAAACTAAATACAATACAAATACCTGAATCAATAAAACACTAGGGATACCTATCACTCATATCATACTCACCCTCCTAAGTAGACTCATCTATAGGTCGATGTACCCACGAGACCTTAATTACTAGAATATCCCTAGAGTGCAATTGTCTAACATCCCTGGATAGAATTGAGATGGGCTCATTAACAAAAGACAGTCACTCATCTAACTAAATTTAATCCCAAAGAATGACATGAGACTCATTTGGAATATAACACACCATCATAGAAGGCTAAATACATCGCCAGTCCCCTCAACTTGGCACAAACTTTCACTTTGGCACCTCAAATGGACAACGTTCAATTTAAGAGCCCAAATCACCTACAAAATTTGTCATTTTGGCACCTTTTTGCATCAGATTTGGTATGTGGGGGGCACTATCTCTCACATGGATGAAACGACCAATTACTTTGTGTCCAACTTATATAAATTTCAACAAAATTATATAAATCCATAATTATTATTTATTTTAGAAAAAACCAAAATCATCATTATCTTTCCCACCAACCCATTTTCTTTAATTGAGGTATTTGCAGCCATGGCAATGCCAGAATCTTTTTTTTTCTTGATTTTTATTAATAAATCTAAGCATTAATTTTTAGAAAATTTGAAGAACAATTAACAAGAAAAACATAGGTACTATTGGGTTTTGCAGCCTAAATTATATTTTAATAATATTGTTTAAGGGTTTTATCATATTGATACAATATATTACTTTTCATGTTCAAATTAGTAACTCAATTTTATTAGTTTTTCTAAATCTATTTTTAGATAAATTTTATTTTATTCACATTTTAGATTATATTGTTAGAAGTGATATGGAAAACTAAGAGATAAAGGTGGTTTTGTAGTGCCATTACAGGTGTTTGAGCTTGAAAATGGTAGAAGATAGTGGAATGAAAAAATGCGGAAGAAGAAGATAAAATTAAATGAAAAATGGGCTGAAGTAATGTTGTCACGCGCCTACAAGAGAGTGTTCTACACTCACTTTGCCGTGTCAATGAAAGGTGTCAAACTAACATAGTTTCTGGTTAGTTTAGCTGCTTAAAATGAACAATGTCCACTTTAGGTGCAAAAGTGAAAGATGGTGCCAAGTTTAGGAGTCTGGCAATGCATTCCACCTTCATAGAATCACGAAAAATTGGATAAACAATTATTAAGTCTGAAGGCAATTCTAACTCATAAGCCATATCCCAATAGCTTAAAGCATCTCAAAAGGTCCAATATACTTGGGGATAAGCTTGCCCTTTTTCCCAAAACTTATAACACCTTTCATGGAAAAAACACGAAAAAAGAAATGATCACCAATATTAAATCTCAAGGTACAAAGTCTAAGATCCCCATAGCACGTTTTCCTATTTTGAGTTGCTAGAAGAATATCCTGAATCAGCTGAACTCTATCTTAAGACTTAGAAAGCAAGTCCGGACCTCAATGTCAAATCTCAAAGAGCTCAAACCAATTGAATGGAGAGAAAAAATGCTTATCATACAAATCCTTGAAAGAAACTGTATCAATACTTGAATGGTAGCTATTATTATATACAAACTCTGCCAAAGCGAGATGATGCTTCAATTGACCTCTAAAGTCCATAACATAAGCGCATAGCATATCCTCCAAAACCTAAATAGTCCACTATGACTGACTGTTTGTAAGAGGGTGTAAAGTTATGCTAAAATCAACCCGAGTACCCAACTCCTAAAAAGTCTTCTAAAAGTGAATGTGAACACTGAACCTCAATCTAAGATGATAGATATTGGCACACCATAAAGATGAACAGTATAAAAAATATAGATATTGGCTAACCTCTCAGCAATAAAAAAGACCTGAACCAAAATGAAATGAGCAGATTTGGTCAACCGATCCATGATAATCCAAACACTATTAGAACCATGAGAAGTTGTAGGAAACCCATTCATAATATCTATAGTGATTCGTTCTGATTTTTACTCAAGAAGGGGTAACCTCTGAAGCAAACCACCAGGTCTAAAATGCTCGGCCTTCACCCACTAGCAATATAGGAAATGAGCTACAAAATCCGCCACATCTTTTCTCATGCCACCATATAAGTAATCCAGCCTCAAATCATGATACATTTTTGTCACTCTCGAATGGTTGAAATACCTAGAACAATAAGCCTCTTCTAAAACAAATCAAATCAAATCACCCATTCACGGCACATTAACTTGGCCACCAGTCCTCAAGATCCCATCTGGATCAAGAAAGGTTTCCTTAGCCTCACCACTCAATGCCTTATCCCAAATCACTCTCAACCTAATATCATCAAATAGATGAGCCTGAATCTGCTCCTTTACATAAGTCCTAGCCTCCACAAATGCCAAAATACACCCTGGTGTTAAAACATCAAAACTAACCATCTAGTTAGCCAAAGACTGAACCTCTAAGGCCAAAACCCTCTCCTAGGTCAATAGATACGCCAAGATACCTATGCTAGTCGACTTTTGGGCTCTAGACTTCTGCAATTATATTACCCTTGTGTAGGTGATAGAGAGTACTTATGTTATAATCTGTAACAAACTCAAGCCACCGGTGATACCTCATATTAAGATCTCATTTGCTAAAGAAGTACTTAAGAAAATGATGATGCAAAAAGATCTCATACTAAAACCCATCTAAGTACTGCCACCACAAGTTTAATGGAAAAATAATCGTGAATCACTCCAAATCATAGGTAGGGAGCACTAGCTATTGAGAAAGAACCAATACTACTCCACTTCTTTTTTTACCACTTACCATCATCTCTACCACTTTGTTGTTTCCCACCACCTTGATTAGAATACGTAAAAAATTTTCCCTATCTTTTCCCTATCTCAGCCTTCTTTCTCTTTTCCTCCTCCACCTGTTGCATATGAACAACTAACCTAGAGTTATCTATGTCCTTGATCAGCAATGCAGTATTTCTTTTAAGGATCAAATCATGAGACAGTCCTAAAGAAAAATTACTTTTCCGAGCTCTCATATCAGGCACTATCTCCAAAGCATACTTAGACAACTTATGAAACTTCATGGCATACACTTTGACTGACATCTTCCCTTATTTCAATTTAACAAATTCCTCCTCTTTTGCTTCCCACAGCTCTTGAGGAAATATATTGTCCAAAAATACATTAGAGAAAGTCTCCCACATAGATAACTCATTAACCTCACACCTTCCCCTATCCCATTCCTCTTACCATTGGTATGCTGCATTCACTGGTAAGAAGCATACTCTACCCCTTCCACATTTATGGCATGCATAACCCTGAATATCTTTTTCGGATCATCCTGAAAACCCTGAGGATCCTCCTCTACCTTAAAACTAGTAAAGTTTAAAGAACTCATCCTCATAAACTGGCCAACCCTTGTATCCTCAGAAGATAGTATGCCAGATACATAACGCTCAGCCTGATAAGATAACAACTGAGAAATCATATAAATCGACTGACAAAACTCTAATTTATTATGTTAGACAGAGGAGGACTAGAGAAAGCTGGTAGAACTCCAGGAAGATTAGGGACTGGACTACTAAATCGAGTATAGATCCCATAGGTAGAGCATATCCCATTGACATCATCCCCAGTTAGGATAGAGGAGTTTCAATACATATCAGATCATCGAGGCGTGATAAGAAAAGTGACTAAACAAGGATTAGAGATGATTCCATGACTTAGACTCCAAAGTTGAAAATAGAAAATAAGAAAGATAAACACTCCTAAATGCCATATAGTCTCTCTCTTATAAGTGTGGCATACTATACACCCTTAAGAAAGACTCTACTTGACATAACTTTGTGGACTTCCAATTGACCATGATCTTTAAGATCCAATATAAAATTTACATAATCTAAACTGGGGCTTTGGCGTGATGGGCATCCCAAGTCCAACTAGGATCGGATACCACCCTCGATACCTAACTTAACCTCCAAACACATACCTTGAGTTGGATTAATTCCAAACATATAACAATATAGCATATTTGTAGATATACTGACTTTGTGTCTTTTTAGAAAGGGTGGGGAACTAAGATTGTTCTGAGTACTACTTTTCATATAAAGACGGATGGGCAAGAGGAGAGGACTATTCATACATTAAATGACATGCTTTGAGCATGTGTGATTGATTATGGTGGAAATTTGGTTGAGCATCTACCTTTGGTCAAATTTGCTTACAACAATAGTTAAAATTCTAGCATTGGGATGTCCCCTTTTTGAAGCATTATATGGCAGGAGGTGTACATCTCATATTGGATAGTTTGAGCTTGCTGAGTAAATTTATTTGGCCCGAATTTGGTTTATCAGGCTATGGAGAAGGTATAGGTTATTTGGATAGTCTTAATGAAGCCCAAAGATTCCAAAAGTCCTAAGCAGATATAAAGCATAGAAACTTGGAGTTTGAAGTTGGGGATAAGGTGTTCCTACGGTTGTTTCCTATGAAAGGAGTGATGTGGTTTGGTATAAAAAAGGGAAGCTTAGTCCCTAGTATGTTGTTCCTTATATGGTTTTGTAGAGGTCTGGTAATGTAGCGTGTGAATTAGAGTTGCGTTATAGTTTGAGCTCTATTCATATATTATAAGATAGATCTTTTGTCCAGGTATCATCAACTTAATATTCGGGAGGCGGATTCCTTAAAATGTCTTTTCCTACTTTGTATGGGCCCTTTGAGTTTTTAGTTATGTTATTTTGTTTGATTAATGCTCTAGTGATATTTATAGATTTGATGAACAGGGTTTTAAGGTAGTTTCAAGATCTTTTTGTCATTGTGTTCATGGATGACATTCTGGTGTTTTGTATGAGTAAGGTGTATCATACCATCTACCTCTATGTAGTGTTGCAGAAATTAAAAGAACAACAATTGTATTCTAAATTCTCTAAGTGAGAGCTTTTGTTAAATGCTGTAAATTTTTTTGGTCATATTATATTTAGTGAGGGGATCATGGTGGACCATAATAGGTGGTGGTGGTTAAAAGGTGGTATAGACCTATGATTTCAACCAATATTCAGAGCTTCTAGGGTTTGGCTGGGTATTATAGGCGGTTCGTGGGGAATTACTCGACGATAGCTGCCCTATTGAAAAAGTTGACTCAGAAGAAGGCAAAGTTTTCTTGGTCATATGCTTTCTAGTGGAGCTTTAAGAAACTAAAGAATAATCTAACTTTGGCTCAAGTTTTGACATTACATGAAGGCAATGAGGGGTTTTGCATTTATTATGATGTATCTCAGGTGGGGCTTGGTTGCATTTTTATATAGTATCTGAAGGTAATTGCCTATGCTTCCAGGCAGTTGAAATTGCATAAGGGGAATTATCCTACTTATGATTTGGTGATTTTAGAAGTGGCTTTTGCTTAGAAAGTTTGGTGGTATTATTTGTATGGAGTGCACATGGACATCTTTTCTAACCTTAAAAGTCTACTGTGTGTTTATTAGAAGGAGCTAAATCTCAATAAGAGAAGATAGTTGGTGCTTCTCAAGGACTATGATATGAGTCGTCAGTACCACCCAGGTAAAGCTAACATGGTTTCTAATTCTCTTAGAAGGTTGTCCTTAGGAAAATTAACTAATGTCAATAAGGAGAAGTGGGGAATGGTGAAGGATATTCACTGCTTGGATAATCTTGGAGTTCGTGTCTTTGACTTCGAGAAAGGTCATGTGATGGTACAAAAAGTGGTTCGTTCATCTCATAGTGCAGAGATCAAGGAGAACCAAATGTTTGATCCCATCTTGATGAAAATCAAGAATGATTTTGGTGGGTAAAGGGTGATGGTGTTTGATATCAGTTTTGAAGGTACCTTGAGCTACCAAGGGAGGTTATATGTTCTTGACGTTGATGGTTTACGAATAAGGATATTGGCTTAATCGCATGTATCATGCTATGTTGTTTAGCTCAGTTCGACAAAATATATCATGATCTCAAAAAGATGTACGGGTGAAGTGATATGAAGAGAGATGTGGCTGATTTTATAGCCAAGTGTATAGTGGGCCAGCAAGTGAAATTTGAGCACATAAGGCTTTGAGGGTTATATCAGAAGAGTGATTTGCCAAAGTAGAAATAGAAGGTAATTAATATAGATTTTGCTATCGGTCTTCCTAGATCTTGTAACTCATTTGATTAGATTTGTCTTATCGTGGATAGGATGACAAAGTCCATTCACTTTTTACTAGATACGATGCCAGTGTAGACTAACTTTTCATCGAAGAACTATGCGCTATTATATCATCAAGAGATTTTAAAGTTGCATAGGGTGCCTATTTTGATTATCTTTTATTTTGGTATGCAGTTTTAATGTCACTATTGGCGGTTTTTTTAGAAAGGGTGTGGAACTAAGGTTGTTCTGAGTACTACTTTTAATGTAAAGACGGATGGGCAAGAAGAGAGGACTATTCATACATTGAATGACATGCTTTGAGCATGTGTGATTGATTATGGTGGAAATTAGGTTGAGCATCTATCTTTGGTCAAATTTGCTAACAACAATAGTTAAAATTCTAGTATTGGGATGTCCCCTTTTGAAGCATTATATGGCAGGAGGTGTACATCTGATATTGGATAGTTTGAGCTTGGTCAGTAGATATGTTTGGCCTGAATTTGGTTTATCAGGCTATGGAGAAGGTATAGGTTATTTGGATAGTCTTAATAAAACCCAAAGTTGCCAAAATTCCTAAGCAGATGTAAAGCATAGAAACTTGGAGTTTGAAGTTGGGGATAAGGTGTTCTTACTGTTGTTTCCCATGAAGGGAGTGATGTGGTTTTGTAAGAAAAGGGAATCTTAGTCCCTAGTATGTTGTTCCTTATATGGTTTTGCAGAGGTTTGGTAACGTAGTGTGTGAATTAGTGTTTCCTTATAGTTTGAGCTCTATTCATATGTTATTTCATGTCTCTATGTTGAGAAAGTGTCCTAGTGGTCCTTCTTTGGTGGTTCCTTTGGAAGGACTGGATATCTTAGATTCTCTATCTTATGAAGAGGCCCCAATTGAGATATTAGATTGGCAGGTTCATTGGTTATTGACCAAAGACATGGCCTCGAATAGGGTTATATGGCGGAACCACAAGGTAGAAGAGGCTACTTGGGAAGTATAAGCGTACATGATGTTCAAATATCCGCATTTTTTCATGCTTTGGATATTCATGTGAAAGGTATGTTTCTTGATCATATCTTTGTTTTGTAACTTGTTTAAAGGTTGGATTGATGTTTGATAATGCAAATCAATCGTGTTTGTGTTTAACCTACCTTACCCATAATTCGGGGATGAATGGTCCTAGTAAGGGAGACTGAAACATCCTAGATTTTGAGTCTTAGAAAATTTCCTATATTTCTAGATTATGTACATTATATGTCTTATGAGTACCATTCATATGATTGGGTACGGTTGGTGTGCTCTTGGTTGCATGTTAACGAGTGTGGGTTGGTGAGTTGGATTAGTTTCTTGAATGGGTATGACTTGGTAGGTATGAGTCATATGGTTGGTGATAGGACATACAATTTGGGTTTTTCCTTTACATAATCTAAGACTTAGTAACTAAACTTGGATCTGAGTACGAGTGGCTCAATATGAGCCATAAAAAGGAGTGTGAGTCATACCATTGACTTGTATAGTAGACAGTGTTCAAAGTTTCTTGGATTGTATTTTGCTAAGGATATCATTAAAAGGTACTGATTATATGGTTGGGTACGATCTGCTTTGGGTCAGTCGTATATTGGATAGAATTGGGTCAAAGGGGGAGGCCTTAGGTACGAGTGGTGTGTACCACTGGTACGAAAGGGTATGACTAGTATGGGTGAATCTTACTATCTGACTGAAATTTTAAGTAGTTTATGTTGGGCGCAATTTGGACATTTCCCCACTTAGCATCTTAAGGCCCCACGACTTATATCAATATTGGGACATCATTTACCTTATTATTCTAGTTTAAAACACTTAAAAACTCTGTTTAATTCTCTATAAGCCTGTTGAGTAAAGAAAGTCTATGGTTTCATCTAGAGGCTCAATTTGGGACTAGTACGGGTGATTTCTCTTCGCCATCATCATAATCTAAGGAAAGTATGCCTCCCTCATTGTTAGTTCCAACTAAAGGCATGTTTTATACAATGTTTTCATGGCATGATTATTGTATGGTTTTGGTATTTTCAAATTTATGTTGGGGTTGTTGTATTGAATGTTTAGTTATGGTTTTCCTATATTTTATTGTCAAATTAAATGCTTTAATATTGGTTGGGACAATCAGTTGCATGGTAATGGTTAATTGGTACTTGGATTTGGTTTTGGAAACACTATGCCCCAACATCTTTGATAAAATGTCTATGAGAATGCTCTTACTATATTATTAGACTTTTAATGGAACTATTGCATGGTAAGGTCTGGTAATGGAACCGTAAATGGTATAAATGGTTTGAATGATTTAGAATGGTAAGGTTTAGTGGTCATGATTATGATTAATTAAACTTTCTTTTGGGTACATGGGAAACCGCTAAGTAAACATGTTAATGAAGAACTTGTGGGGTATATGGGATTCCCCCAAGCAAACTTAATAATGGAACACTTGTGGGGTACACGGTATTCCCCCAAGTTAATTGATGATGAAATGCATGGGTACATAGGAATCACTTTACATAAAAGGTTTGCTAAGGAAATTTCTTGCAAGCTATAGTTAGTAAGATGATTCCACTTGTCATAGCCTTTGTTAATAATAATGGTAATGGTTTTGTTAGATAGTATTGGTTTTAATTGGGCAATAATATCAAGGCGTGATAGCTAACCGTGAATGTACGAGTCCAATGGAATAACATTAGAAAATCATGTTTGCCGATATTAGGGTTAGTCATAGCGACCATACATGATACTATGAGGTACACAAGAATCCTCTAAGCACACTGTACAAATGTATCATAGAGAGGAAAAGGTAATCAAGAATCCCCTACTCTGATAGTATCTCTGGTTCATACAGTTATATAAATCAAGGAGCATTCAGGGGGTTACACTGGACCCATATAGTCTATAGGTGGTTCTATTATGGTTAAGCTATGCATACCCAGGTCAATTGTCTTAAAAACATGCTAAACAAGGCTCTCTTTCTTGGCATAGTTATATATATGTATGGGTGTGTATATTTGGTTGATTTACTTGGTTTTATTAAATCTCATTATTTTATCCTTTGCCTGATTTCATGCTAGTATTCAGCCGCTAACCCATCTTTTGGCGGTTTATCCCCACGCGATGGAGGAACCAGCGATTCTACTCCTCCTTCTAAGTGATCATATTCGGTATCAGCTTTTGGATTTAAGTGGTACGCTTCTATATTCTAGAAAGATCTATTTCATATAATGGATGTCTTTACATACTTTAGTCATTTTATGGATATTGGTTTTTTTTCTAGTTGGGGGCATGTCCCAACCAGATATAGTTTTTCTTTTTGTTAGAGGCTTTGTGTGACCACTATGGGTTGGAATAGGTGGTGTCTGTATTGTTGTCAACCTTAGTACTGACATTGGTATTTGGGATGATATCAATTGACTGTATTGTTGGTTTTTCCATCCTTTTATGTTTTGTTATGGACATAAACTTTGTTTTAATAATGGTTTGGTTATAGTTGATGGTTTGTAATGGATGATTGGACTTGTTTGGGTTGGTCACAGTTATAGACCTATCCCATAGTCTTCAATGGTAATAAACGCTATCTGGTTATACATTCGAAATTTATCTAACTTTGGGTATGCATATTTGGATGTTGGGTTAGGAAACGGGGGTGGTCCCTGGTCGTAGAGTTACTTGGGATACCCATTATGATAAGGCCCTAGTTTGGGTCATGTCAATCTTTACTTGGATGTACCTTGTCACTCAATATTCATCTTCTTAAAAGCCTATAGTGCTTTATGTTAAATTTCAATAGGCACGTGTCATATTATGTTAAATTTTACTAGGCAAGTGACATACTTTGCCATATACAAACTGATAAGGAGAATCACCAATGGGGGTCTTGAAACCTGTGCGGTAAGCCTATAATGCATCATCTAAATTTCATGACCAGTGAGTCCATTTTGCATTTACTGTCTTCACCAAGATGGACTTCATTTCTCTGTTGGACACATCAACCTGTCCACTATTCTGCGGATGATACAGTGTTGCCACCTTGTATTTCACTCCATACTTCTCAAGCAGACTTTTTAGTAGATGATTACAAAAATTTGACCCACCGTTAATAATGACAGCATGTGGCATGCAAAATCAAGAAAAGATGTGTTTTTTAAAATTATAGTGACACTACGTGCTTCATTGTTAGGGAGCACAACTGCTTCCACTCACTTAGAGACATAATCCACAGTCACGAAAACATACTTCATGCCAAATGAACTCACAAAAGATCCCATGAAATCTATACCCCATACATCAAACAATTCTATTTCTAAGATAAGAGTCATAGAAAGTTAATGGTATCTAGAGATGCTACCTTGGCATTGACATTGATTATAAGCTGAAGCAAAATCATGTGCATCTTTGTACTTTGTTGGTCAATAGCACCCATATTGCCGGATATTATGGGTTATGCGGGTTCCTCCATAATGACCCTAACTAGTGAAGAGTGACAAGCCTCAAGTATGCTCATCATCTCCACCTCAAGTATACATCTATGAATAATCCTATCCACACAAATTCTCAATAAATATGGATCATTCCAGGAAAATTCCTTACCCCATGCATAAAATTCTTTCTTTGCTGAAAGAAAAGATATTCTTGGACTAGATCACTTTCTAGATAATTTGTATACATGGAGTTAGATCATAGGAAGCTGATAATATATTCTCATCTGGAAAACTGTCATCAATCTTGAGCCCATCTTAATCACTCTACAAAGCTTCATCCTCTAGTTTAGACAAATGATATGAAACTTGATTCTTAGTGCCTCTTTTGTCCTTAACCTTGAAATCAAATTCTTGCACCAACAACACCTAATACGTCTAGGCTTTGCATCGTTTTTTACCATTAAGTGTCGTAATGTTGCATGATCAATGTGCAAAACACCTTTGTCCCAATAAAATAAGACCTAAGCTTCTCAAAGGAAAATACCACTGGTAATAACTTTTTTTTCATCACAGTGTAGTTCTTTTGAGAATGATTTATTGCCTTGATGGCATAGAAGATGGGATAAAAGATCTTTTCTTTTTGTTGACCTAGTACAACCCCTAAGGCCAATCCATTCGCGTCAAAAATAAACTTAAATGGGAAGGACCAATCTTGGGACATGGTGATAGGAGTAATCATAAACATCTCTTTTAGGCATTCAAAAGCCTTCAAGTATGCTTCAATAAACTCAAATTTTACCTCTTTCTCAAGAAGCCAACAAAGAGGATTGGCAATCTTGGAGAAATCCTTAATGAATTTCCTATAAAACCTAGCATGTCCCAAAAATCTACGAACACCCTCCACATAAATTGGTAGAGGTATTTTCTCAATCACTTCAATCTTTACACTATATAACTCAATACCCCTTTTTGAAATTTTGTGTCAAAGCACTATACCGTCTTTGATCATAAAATGGTACTTTTCCCAATAAAGTACCAAGTTGCATTCTTTACACCTTCATACAGTATTTTTCAAGTGAACTATGTAGTCATCAAAAGAATCACCGATGATTTATAAATCATCCATAAACACTTTGATGGTGTCTTCTACCATGTTAGAGAAGATTCACATCATATATCTCTAAAGTATGGCTGGAACGTTACATAACAAAAATGGCATATGTCTGAATGCAAAGGACTCATAAGGACAAGTAAAGGTTATTTTCTCTTGATCCTCAGGTTTAATAGTTATTTGGTTGTAGCATGAGTACCCATTCAGAAAATAGTACCATCCTCTGCCCGCAAGTCTATCCAGCATCTAGTCCAAGAAGGGCATGGGAAAATGATCCTTCTAAGTCCATGCACTCAATTTTCCATAATCCATGCATGCTATTAATCCTATGACTAGCCTCATCGGCATTTGCTCATTCTTCTCATTAGGCACAATAGTAATACCGTCTTTCTTTGTAATAGATTAAACCAGACAGACCCATTTTCTATACTCAATAGGATACGCTGCACCAATATTCAACCACTTGATTATCTCTTTGTTCACCACCTCGTGCATAGGAGGATTAAGTCAACACTGATGTTCTATACTTTGACCATAATATGATTCAAGTTGGATCTTATGAGTATAAAGATCAGGCAAGATACCCACAATATCTCCAGTCGACCAACCAATGTCCCTCTTGAATCTCTATAGCACTGATAATAAAGCTTCTACTTCTATCTCAATCCCCCAACCCTAACTATTTAAATACATCTAATGGCATGAGGTTCATACTAGCATCCAAATCACATAATTCCCGAGTGAAGTCAAAGATCTAATGGTGCAAGGAATGGTGAAAGCATTAGGATCCCCTTCTTCTCTACCAAATATCTAGTTTTAACAGTGCTGCAATAATGACTTTTGCCGACTAGCTCATAACTAACTGACCTTATCTTGATGATTAGATCCTTCATGAATTTTTCATATCCTGGCATTTGCTCCGATGCCTCTACAAGTGGGATATTAATGGACAGCTCCTTCAGCGTTAACAAAAACTTCCAATACTTACCCTCTTCTTGTTTTATTTTCAGACTTTGAGGAAAAGAAGGATGAGATATCTGTATGGAATTAAAAATTGACGCATCTCCCTCTTTTTTTCCTTAATCTTGCTTGATACTACTCTCCACATTAACAGAATCATTATCATTCTTTGTTCATCAGTAGTAGTTACAGGTGGCTTTGTGGTGGTTTTACCACTATGAGTTGTAATGGCATGGCAGTGACTATCATTCTTTGTATTTACCATTGTGTTATTAGGGATAGTGATAGGCTTTCTTTGATTTAGTATGGCTGATATCTAACCAAATTGTTGCTCCAACCGTTTGATTGCTATAGCATGTGACTTAATATTCTAGTTTAGCCCGAATAGATCTACCTTAATCTTCTTATGACAGTTTTCTTGACTCTCTTGACCTTTGACTAATTTTTACAAGAGTGCCTCCATTTCTGATTCTAAATCATGACTACCTGGTGGAAAATACTTGTCACTCTTCTCCTTGTAATGAACTTTCAACCGCTAATCACCATCTCTCTCTCTACTTCTTTCTCTGTATTTGTCATTATAATATTTATGAGCTTGATTCTCTTGAGCTTCAGCTTCAAAATCCACCAACTTACGATAAAAATACTTCACTTCATCTTTAAATTCAATCTCAAAAGTTCTAGAAGTAGATCCCTATGAGATAATTGTATTAACTTTCTTAGCACTTATTGTTTGAATTATTTTGTACAAAGCCTAGTATCTGTCCTATGATGCACGATCTATTGTGCTACCAAGTCATGACCAGATCTATAAGCATTATTTTCCCCATTGGTATATGTACTTGCACCATGCTTAGCATCTCTAGTATACCAACCTCTATTAGTCATTGCAATATCATCAAATATATTCTGTGCAGCATCCTATCGAAGACTCATAAATGTTACTCCTAAAATTTTATCTACCATTTCTCTAGAACTAACATTCAGTGATCTATAGAAGATTTCAAACTAGTTGGACCCTGTGATTTTGTGATTTGGTACTATGCTCAAATTCTTCTTGGATCTAAACCATGCCTCATACATGGATTCTGCAAGTAACTATCTAAATTTGTAGATTTTATCCTTCAACTATAGCGTCTTTACAGGAGGGAAAAACCTGTTCAAAAACATTCTCTACAACTTATAAAAAGTACTAATTAAACATCTTAGAAAGTCTCCTAACCTTAGTGATGCTTCACCTGTCAATGAAAATTGGAACAACCTTAACCTGAAAGCTTCCTAATCCACCCCCTAGAATAGTATATGACGTGCAAATCATAGTAAAATTAGCTAGATGCATTTTCACATCATCTGTTGCTAATCCTAAAAACACACCCATTAAATTCAATAACTATTTCTTATTGCTAATAATATCAAACATCATATTAGAGGTAAAGTAGGAAGAATGATGGATCCTATCTTAGTAGGTTCAACATAACCCATATCATGTTTATCATCGTATGGATATTGGTTTTGATATGTAGGAATCAATGGAACTCTGCCTCTCTACACTCTATCTCTACACTCAACTACTTATTATGGTCTAGCTAGTCCTCCTACCTAAGTTAACCCACCCTATTCAGCTAATGGAGCCTTGTCAGCTATTATTCTCTCTCCCTCTACAACAGCTAGAATTTTTTGAATTTATAAATCTACAACATTCTGTGGATAACCTAAACCACACAGAAGTGTTGCCTTAGGATCCATAGGTGGAGGAAGAGGGCCTGAAACCCCAGTGGGAACACTATCAGGAATTTGTCTTGACATCTTTCTCTAGGTTTGAAGAATTTTTTCAGGCGCTAGATCAAAATGAAGTAAGGGATGAACTCTTTTCCTAGTGTTTGACATACACCAATGTATGCCAAATCAAGAACAGAAAATAAAACTTGTGAATTTCACCAATTCAATTAACTACTCAAACTGTCTTCCCCGAAAATGGTTCCAAAATTTAAAGATGTCCAAAACTAACCTCAAAAGAAGTATATTGCATCGATGTCAAATATAGTAACCCAAACTATGTTGGGGTCAAACCCACATGGAAAATATTTAATAGTTTCTTATCTTTCTAAAATCCAAGAGCAGTGCGAAAAAAGTGAATAGGGGGATATCAAAGTCAATTCTAAATAGTAACCAAATTTGAATGTATTGGTTGTAAACAATAGAGGACGATTACTAGGACTGTTATCCCCCTAGCTTCTCAACTTTTTTAGTTTCTCATGTTCAATGTACCTATTTTGTTGCTCTACATGTAAAGTCGACAAGCTATATATTAGCAACAGTCCTATGAACGTGTTGATAAATCTCACCATTTACCTTATGAGTCTCAAGGTGTTTCCTTGTTACTCCTTATCATTGACTTTAGTTCAACTCTCAAATTTTGATTCTCGAGTTGGTTAGACAAAATAATGGAATAATAAGAAAGATATGAATCTCAAATTAACGTCTTAAACATCTTTTCCCTATCTCAAACTTCTTTTTGACAATGTTATAGAATATAGTAAATCCTCAAGCTTCTGCAGCTGCTCTAAAATCTATTATTATGTAGATGATTAATATGCATGCAGCTTCATTATAATAGATAACTCTCCCACTTCCCTGAAGTAGTTAATCCACCAGGGTTCCCACAACCCTTGTTAGGAAAGTTAGCTGCTCATGCTTATGCAACAATCCATGATAATCAATAAATAAAGCATATAATTAATTTCCAAATAATGAGAAGAATAAAACCCAAAATCTACTATTGAATAATAACCCAAAAATCTCAAGAACAATGTAAAGTAAGTAATGTAATGTAAGAGAATGTCAAACAATGTAACCTTATAAAAGATAAACTGTAGGCTATTTATAGAATGTAAAAATAACCAAGAAATTTGAATAAAAATGGAAAATAAAAAGTAAGTTGACATAAGGTACGACTTGTTTGTCCACTCGTAAGGTCTTCTTACGACTCGTACTCTTCTCGTAGTATCCATTCTAGTGTCTGATCTTCCAGGGTTTTAACATTCTAGTCTTATTATAACTCATGCTCATGAGTCGTACCTTGACCATATGACTCATGGACTTCACTCGTTACCACATGGGACTTTCTTTCTTTCTTTTTCTGAACACTACTCTACTTCAAATTTACCCATACATGTCATACTTAGACTTTTGACTTATCCTCCTCTGAGACTTCAACTCTACATCTAACTTTTATATTTTGTTCTCTTGAAGATTACTTAACACTACCCGTATCCTCATCTTATAACTCATTTGACAGAGTCATATCGTTTCTTTGCTTCATATTTCATCTTCGCATTTAGTTTCGTTGTGTTTATGATTCAAACTATAAGCTATGTAGAGTGTTGACAACTCGTAAGGTCACTTATATTATCTACAATTTTCATATTCTTACATCTTTTTCTTCTAATTTCTAAGACTTTTATTTACATAGTTTATATGCAATGAGCACAAAAGAACCTTATATCTCCTAAAATAACCTAAGTCCAAGAATAAATTCATAGTTTTAAGCATCAAAAGTGCCATGTTCTATGGTGCATCATTGACCCATCTAAACCACAATCTTAGTATTAGGGTGCTCCCAAAACCAATGAAGTGCCTCTCTATAGCAAAAATATACCTCTTGGACTCTCTAATATACTAAATTTGATGACAAATAATTGTCGCAAAGGCCCAAGAAACTAGATCAAGAACTCCGTAATATCTAACTATAAATCTTTCTACTAGGACAACCACTACTTCTCTAAGATCCACCTACAATCTAAGATGCTACCTCTATTTACCCAATAAGCTACAACTGATGATAACCTCTACTGGGGAATCCCTACCTCCTAATGGAATACCTCTAAGACTATATTGATGATGTGGCCTCTTACTTCTACATCTATATATCTCGATACATACTTAGTGTGGTCCAAGTGTGATCAACAACCTAAGGAAAAGATAACTCAACTGTTATCAATTGCTCTTATTCCTTTCAAGATGGTAAAGTTAATTTTCTTAAAATACACACACCAAATCATGCTCTAAAGTATATATTATGAGAGTATGTCTAGCGTACTCGAGAAACCCAATCTCATACTCTAAAATAAATAGAGAACCCAACTAAAAAGCAACAAGCCCAACTCCAGTCAGAGAACCACTTAACATACTAGATACTATTTTTTGTTTGGAATTTCAATTAAAATACTCCAAATCCCTAACCTTAAAGAACCAATATGGTAACAACTCTACCAGAGCCTAGGCTAGACACAAATTCTCTAACTTATGTTGTAGATCTTTCACCTTAATATTTAAACACCTATGCTTATAACCCTTAGAAAATTACCCCAATTTTGAATTTTTTGGGTAGGGTACGGTTTTAGCATACCACTCATATGCTAGGGTATGAATAGTACCAACTTTCTCATATGATGATCAATTTATGGTGATGGAATTTTTTCCAATGTCCGTTTGAGCATCATACCAATCATATGATGGCTTATGAGTCATAAGATACCTAGTTTTAGAATGCTTGAAGTCTTGTCCAAAGTATTCTGACATGGGTACAGGTTTTAGGGTACCACTTATACCTTAGGGTATGAGTTATGCATACGGAGTCATATGTTAGTCAGTTTATGGTCCATGGTGAGTTCTAGGATACAAGTTAGGGTACCACTCATACCCTAGAGTATGGGTTAATAGGGTGAGTCATTCCCCCGTAGGTTCACTTTTCAATATTTAGAATGAGGATATTTAATACTTTTACCACCCTTAAACCCTTATAAACCACAAATTATAACCTCATATGGCCCTTCATTCTTCACATATACAAGTTTAAAAATATTTCAAACACTACAAAACTTCTTTCTCAAGATTGAAGTAAGGGTTTTAAGAGGTGTCCTTCAAGAGGCTTGAGGACCAAGAATCCATTTAGGAATCATCTTGCATAAGGCATATGATTCTTCCCTTATTATTATTACTCAAGTATCATGTTATTTAAACATTTTTTATGAATCATTAATTGTGGTTTTTGAAACAAATGTTAAGGGCTTTGATATATAGTAATGGATGATGTTTACTCTTGTTTAATGTTGTGTTTATACTTTTTTTTGGTGATGGCTTGTACATGTGGGTACTTTTTGATTGTTTTTTAACAAATAGGCCATGAGTAACCCTAAGTTTGATTAGTTTTACTTTGATTTTGATCTTGGTAAAGATGTGCCCTCAAGGTATTTGTGAGAATGTCTACTAGAAATAACTAGTCATACGTTAATGGTGTTTTGAACTAAGGAAATTTTTTAATAAGTAAGATTTCTTGGTAAATTACTTTGTAAATACCTTGTTGGAGATGCAAAAATTAAATTATTAACCTTGGTGGTTGGAATGGTTAAAAGGGTGTTTGAGTCCTTATGCATGAAATTGAATTGTGTTTGAACTAAAGCTTAATGTAGGAATGCTAATGACCAATAAATGGTTTGATAAAGTTATTGATAATTATAGTTTGACTTAAATTGTGTCTTAAACCAAGACATTGGACTATTAAAGTCATTGATTGATAGATGGTTTAAGGAGACCTTATGGTCATGTATGGTGTTGAATTGTGTTCTTGATTGCTTGAAATGGCTAAGTTTGTTAAAGTCCTTAATGTTGAAGTGAGTGGGTATGAATGCAAGGAAAAGGGTAAGAGCCCTAATATCTACTAGTAATAGACATGATGAATTATGGTTAGAGTCCACTTGCGTAATAAGATGGTTTATGGTTAAATTCAAATTGTTTGATAAGATGGCTTACGGTTAGAGTCCACTTTTCTAAGAAAAATATCTTGTGGTTAGAATCTACTATTCTAACTAGAGGCTTGTGGTTAGAGTCCACTTGCATGATATGACGACTTAAGTTTATAGTCCTCTTGCTTGATATGACCTACGTGGGTGAAAGGTTAGACTTCTCCAATTCATGGTTCATGATTGGGTGCTTTGAAATGTATGTTATGGCCTTGTTATCTCTTAACACGATGTATTTAAATATATCTACATATCCATGTGTATGAATATGGTATTTTATGATGGTTTTACTTGGCATTAAATAATGACACTATCTTATCCTTACTCTTGAGTTACATGCTAGTTCTTAAACCGCTAACCATCTCTGGGCATTGTGTCCACATGTGACACAAGGGTTAAAGTTTCTTCTTCTCTTTCTGTGCAGTGACTAAGTGTTTGAGCAGATCATGTGTTGACTTCAAAGTGATGAGATTCCATACTTTGGAAGGCATATATTTCATTATTTTTCTATCTTATGTTATAGACTTGTATTAGACTTGGTTGTTGGCTATTGTCGGGGGAATGTCCGTCCATATAATAGACATTGGATTGGTAGAGGCTTGTGGATAATATTGGACTTGGGTAGGTTAGATAATGTATGTTTACATGGATGAACGGATTAGACATTCTTAAGTTATGTTTATTAGTCTTGTTTTCACTATCTCAATATATGTTTGGTGTTTATCTGACACTTAGTATTAATGTAATGGTTAGGTTTGGTTAACAAGGTCATCTTTGGTCCTTGTAAGGATTGAGATGCCCATATAACAAGGCCCTATTTCGGGTCTTGTCAAGTTGGTATCAGAGCCTAGGTTCATAGTCAGTTGGATGTCCACAAAGCCATATCAAGTAGAGTCTCTTCTATTAGTTTTTAGCTCTCCACACTTATAAGAGAAAGGCTATGAGACATTTAATAATGTTTCACCCTCTTGATTTCTTAGTTCAAGCTATAGAATTTAAGGCTTTGGATTCTTCTAATTTCTATTTGTTTGCCTTTCAGATCATGTCTCCAAGAAGATCTGAAGTTCCTACAAATCCTTTCATCTTGATTGGTGACAAGATCCTAGAGTCTAGTACCTATTGGCCTGGGAGTTCCACCAGTTCCTTCTAGTCCTCCTCAAGTTCCCCAGGCTAATATGTCAAATGTTCAGTTTCTTTAGTTAATTCATATGATTTCTTAGTTGGTAGGTTCTCCGATTGAGTGTGGTGCATCTTCTACTCTATCTTCTGATCCCATAAGGTTTTGCCAGTTTATGAGATTGAGTCCTCCAATCATTACTAGTGTTTAGGTAGAGGAAGATACCTAAGGTTTAATGGGTGATGCTGATGAGTCATATGGGAGGCTTTCACTAATGTATTTTTGGACAACTTCTTTCCGCAAGAGTTAAGAGAAGCAAAGGTGAAGGAGTTTGTTAATCTTAAGCATGGAAAGAAGTCAGTCAAGGAGTATGTCTTGAAATCCCATCAATTATTTAGGTATGCTCAAGAGATTCTATCAGATATGAGGGCTCATATAAGAAAGTTTGCCTTAGGATTGTCGCATGAGTTAGTCCTTGAGATCAAGGTTGCATTTTTGATCAAATTCATAGACATCTCTAGGTTAGTTATGTATATGCAACAAGTCCAGAAAAAGGAAAAAAAATTAGTTGAGTTCAGTCAAAGGCAAGGAAATAAATTAAGGACTTCTAAGAACAGTAGAAGCGATGGTGGTAACTAGCCTAGGAAAAGTGGGGGAGTTTTGATTCAGTATCCTCATTTAGTTCTCTTTACTCGAGGCCATTAGATGGTTATCAGTCTTAGTTTGGTGGTGGGTTTTGGGAATAGGGTGCCAAAACTCAAGCTAGTAGGGCTCAATTGACTCTATCCCACCCTTCTTGTAAAATCTACTATTAGCAAATTATGACCAGGGTAAGAAAAAGAGGAATAAATGTTTTAGATGTAGTTAGATTAGGCACATGCAATGAGATTTCCCCTCTTTAGTGGATTCTTAGGCCAATAGGGCCCCTATTGACATTTTATCTACTCCTGCACTAAAGGGTGCTACTTTTACTTCTGCTTCTCTTTCTAGTACTGGTACTATTCACAATTATTTGTATACACCTGCTACTCGCCAGGATTCTAAGGTATCTTTTAATGTTCTTATGGGTATGTTGAAACCTTTATCCCAAGATATGTATTGCATACCTGATCCAGGATCCATACATTATTATGTGACCTTGTTTGTGGTTGTGTATTTTGATTTCGGTCTTGAGTGTTTGTCAGTTCTTTTTTCTATTTCTACCTTAGTAGGGACTCTATGGTTGTTAAAAGAGTCTATAGTGGGTGTGGTATCTATTAGTTGTATAGAAAGTCTTGTAGTCTAGATAGAGTTATATATGGTTAATTTTGATATCATGTGAGGGATGGATTGGTTGCATTTGTGGTATGGTTTCTTAGATTGTTGGACCCATACAGTTAATTATAAGGTCCTTAATGAGTTTGTAATTGTATGAGAGGGGGATTCTTTAGTGCTTATGGGGAGGTTTATCTCATATCTTAAGGCCGGAAAGATGACTTTTAAAGGGTGTTTGTATCACTTGGTCTGAGTTAAGGATTCTAACTCCGAAGGTCCTTCTCTAAAATTTGTTCCCATGGTTAATGAGTTCCTAGAGGTCTTTCTTGATGACCTTCATGTTATTCCTCCTGATAGGAAAATTGATTTTATTTTGGAAACTTGTTTGATTCTTATCCCTCTTTATAGAATGGCTCTGATGTAGATGCAAGGGCTTAAGGAGCAATTGAAGGATCTCTTATATAAAGGTTTCATCAATCCTAGTGTGTCTCTTTAGGGTGATTCTGTATTTTTTGTGTATAAGAAGGATGGTTGCCTTCGAATGTACATTTATTATCATCAGTTAAATAAGGTAACCATAAAGATTAAGTATTCTCTTCCTAGGTTTAATGATTTGTTTGATCAGCTTCAAGGTGCGAAGTATTTTTCTCAGATTGATCTTAGGTCAAGTTATCAACAGCATAAGATTAGGGAAGTGGATATCCCTAAGACTGCCTTCAAGATCTAGTATGGTTGTTATGAGTTCCAAGTTATGTCTTTTGGGTTGACTAATGCACCAACGGCATTCATGTACTTCATAAATAGGGTTTTTTGTCTATTTTTGGATCTGCTTGTCATTATCTACATTGATGACATCTTGGTTTATTCTAACAGTGAGGCAGATCATACAGATCACCTTCGTGTTATGTTGAAAACATTGAAAGATCATCACTTGAATGCCAAGTTCTCAAAGTATGAGTTTTGTTTGAAGGTTGTGACTTTTTTGGGTCATGTTATTTCTATTGTAGGGATCATGGTGGATCTAAAAAAGGTTGTAGTGGTTAAGAAATGGCCTAGACTTATGACTCCAATCGATATTCGAAGCTTCTTGGGTCTAGCAAACTACTATAGAAGATTTTTGGAAAGTTTTTTTAATGATAGCTACTCAATTGACTAAGTTGGCCCAACAGAAGGTCTAATTCTTATGGCCGGATGCCTGTGAGGGTAGTTTTTAGAAGTTCAAGGATAAATTGAATTCAGCTTCAATTTTGACCTTGCTTAATTGTAATGATGGTTTTGCAGTGTATTGTGATGCTTCTCGTATTGGGATTGATTATGTATTGATGCAGCATAGTAGGATGGTGGCCAATGCTTCTAGGCAACTGCATGTTCATGTGAAGAACAACCCTACTTATGACTTGTAGTTGCTAGCAGTGGTATTTGCATTGAAGATTTGGTGTCACTATCTCTATGGGGTTTATTTTTACATATTTTCTTATCATAAGAGTATATAGTATGTGTTCACTCAAAAGGAAAGGAGATGGCTTGAGTTGCTAAAGGACTATAATATGAGCCTTTATTACTATCTAGGTAAAGCTAACGTAGTTGTTGATGCTCTTAGTAGTCTATCCAAAGGGATTTTAGCTCATGTTGTAAAGGATAAGTGAGTATTAGTGAAAGACATTCATCGTTTGGCTAATCTTGGAGTTTATATCATGGTCTCTAAGGATGGTGGTGTATTTGTGCATCAGGTATCGCAGTCATCTCTTGTTGTTTAGATAAAGGAAAACAAATGTTGGATCTTAATTTGATGAAGATTAAGAGTAATGTGTGTCAACAAAAGGTTGTCGATTTTGCTATTGGTGGTAATGGTATGTTGAGGTACCAAGGTAGGCTATATGTTCCCGATGTCGATAGATTGAGGTAAATAATTATGGCCGTGGCTTAATGATCTCGATATTTTATTCGTTCGAGTTCTATGAAGATGCATCATGATCTTAGGGAGTTTTATAGGTGGAATATTACGAAGTGGGATGTGGCTAGCTATGTGGATAAGTATATGTTATGCGAACAAGTGAAAGTTGATCACTTGAGACCCGATGTTTTGTACCCAAAGATAGAGTTGCCAGAACAAAAGTGAGAAGTAATTAATATGGATTTCATCTCCGGTCTTCCCCAGTCATAGAATCAATGTGATTATATTTGGGTCATTATGGATGGAACGATCAAGTCCCCCTATTTCTTGCTAGTAAGAACTAGTTATTCCATGGAGGATTATGCTAAGTTGTATCTTATGGAGATTGTGAAGTAGGATGGTGCTCTAGTTTCTACAGTCTCAGATCATGGTACTCCATTCTCATCTCACTTTTGGAAGTTATTTAGTAAAGATTTGGGGACTAATGTGCGCCTTAGTACCGCTTTCCACCTGCAGACATTGTATTTATGGATAGGAACATTCAGACATTGGAATATATGCTCCGTTCTTGTGTGATTGATTATGGTGGTAGTTGGTACGACTATTTTCCTTTGATTGTGTTTTCCTATAACAATAGTTACAACTCTAGCATTGGTATGGCTACTTTCGAAACATTATATGGTAGGCAGTGTTATTCTCCTATTGGGTGGTATGAGGTTTATAAGGGTAAGTTACGTGGCCCTGATTTGGTCCACCAAGTCTTGGCGAAGGCGAAGGTTATCTGTGATAGACTAAAAGCCACTCAAAGTCGCCAAAAGTCCTATATGGATTTGAGGCAAAGGGATTTGGAGTTTAATGTTGGTGATTTGGTATTATTAAAGGTATCTCTCATGAACGGAGTAATGCTATTTGGTAAGAAAGGGAAGTTGAGTCCTTAGTATGTTGGTCGATATTTGATTTTGAAGAGGGTTGGTAATGTTGCCTACTAATTGGAGTTCCTCTCTAGTTTGAGCTCCATCCATACGGTATTTCATGTGACCATGTTGCGAAAATTTATTGGTGACCCTTCGTTAGTTCTTTCATTGGAGGATGTTGGTGTTTCAGGCTCTTCGTTCAATGAGGAGGCTCAGTGAGGATCTTGGATTGGCCATTTTTTCTATTCTAATGAAAGAGGTGTCTTCGATGAGGAATTTATAGAGGAACCAAAAGTTCAAGAAAGCTACTTAGGAGGTAAAAGAGGACATAGAGTTCACATATCCGTATTTTTTTTAGGTTTCAGAAACTCATGCTTGAGGTATGTGTTAATATTCTTAACTTGATTTATGTCATTGATAGGCAATTGGTTCAATACCCTACACTTTGAATTGAGCAAGTATTTTGATAGACAATGGGTTTGAGTCTTAAAGTGAAGTGGATGAATGGTTGATTGATAATGATCATAGCATGTGTCTTATCCTTAATGTATGTTTTTATTTTTGAACTTAATTAAAAGATTGATTTGATGTATAATGATGTGTTAACTCAGACTTGTGTTGGCCTTACCCTTCATTCGAGCACGAATGATCCAAGTGGGGGAGAAACACCTAGGCTTTGAACCCTTAGAAAATTCCCCCAAGCTTTGAGTTTCTGAGTAGGGTACAATTTAAGCATAATCTCATATTCAAGGGTACAACTAGTACCCACCTTCTCGTATGAGGATCAATCTCAGGTGATGGTATTCTGCTCAATGTCTGGTTGAGCATCATACCAATTATATGGTAGTGTACGAGTCGTAAGATACCTAGTTGTATGATGCTTGAAATCCCGACCAAAGCATTTTATCTTGGGTAAGGGTTGTAGGGTAATTCTCGTACCTTAGGGTACGAGTTTTGCATGTGGATTCATATGTTGGTCTGTTTAGGGGTCCATGGTGAGGTCTAGGGTACTATTTAGGGTACCACTCATACCTTAGGGTACAGGACAATAGGATGAGTCATACCCTCATGGGTTCACTTTTCAGCATTTAAGTTGAGGATATTTTAGACATTTTCCACCCCTAAGCCCTTATAAACCAGGACTTAAAACCTCATCTGGCCTTTCATTCTTCACATATACATTTTCAAAAACATTCCAATTGCTCTCCAAAACTTCTCTCTAAATATTGAATCTAGGGTTTCAAGAGGTGTCCTTCTAGAGGCTTGAGGACCAAAAGTTCTTTAGGCAATCATCTTGTATAAGGCATGTGATTCTTTATTTGTTATTCCTCAAATATTATCTTATTTAAACAATGTTTATGAATTATTAATGGTCCTTTTGAAACAAATGTTGAAGGTTTTGATGTATAATGATGGGTGATTGTTACTCTTGTTTAGTTATGTTTTTATACTTGTTTTTGGTTATAGTTTGCACATATAGGTGATTGTTGATTGTGATTTAAAAAATGGGTCATGAGTAACCCTAAGTTGGATGATTTAAACTTTGATTTTTGTCTTGTTAAGGATGTTCCCTCAAGGTATTTGTGAAAATGTCTACTACAAATAACTTGTCAAATTTTAATGGTGTTTTGACAATGGCTTAATAAGTAAGAATATTTGGTAAGTGTATTTATAAAGGCCTTATTGACCATGCAAGAAGTAAATCGGTAACCTTGGTGGTTGGAATGGTTAAAATGGGTTTGAGTCCCGAAGCATGAAATTGAATTATGTTGGAACTAAAGCTTGATGTAGGAATGCTAATGAAGAATGAATGGTTTCATATAGGTCTTGATGACCATAGTTTGACTTGAATGGTGGTTGAAACTAATAAATTGGACTATTAAAGTGATTGATTGATATATGGTTCATGGATACATTTAGGTCATATATGGTGTTGAATTTGGCCTTGATGGCTTGAAATGACTAAGTGCCTTAAAGTCCTTAAATGTTGAATTTATTTGGTGTGAATGCATGGACAAAGCGTTAGAGTCCCAATGTGAACTAGTAATGGACACAATTACTTGTGGTTAGAGTCCACTTGCATAATAAGATTCTTTGTGGTTAGAGTCCACTTTTTTATAAGATGGGGAGTGGTAAGGGTACACTTGTCTAACAAAATGGCTTGTGGTTAGAGTCCACTTGCATGATATGATGGCTTAGATGTAGAGTCCTCTTGCTTGATATAAACTATGCGGGTGGAAGGTTAGAGTCCTCCACTAAATGGTTCATGATTGGATGCTTTGAAATGTATGTTATGGGCTTGTCATCTCTTAACACGATGTATTTACATACATCTATATGTGTATGTGTCTGAATATAGTGGCTTATGATGGTTTGACTTGGTATTGAATAATGACACTATTTTATCCTTACACTTGAGTTACATACTAATGCTCCAACCACTATCCATCTCCGGACGATGTGTCCCCGTGGGACCAAGGGGCCGAAGCTTCTTCTTGTCTTCTTGCGCAGTGACTACGTGTTCTAACAAATCATGTATTGACTTTAAAGTGGTAAGATTCCTTACTTCAAAAGTCATTCATTTCATAGTCTTTCTAACTTATGTCATAGACTCATATTAAACTGGGTTTTTGGATATTTTCGGGGGCATGTCCCGACATATTATAGACATTAGATTAGTAGAGGCTTATGGATGATTGTGGACATGGGTAGGTTGGATGTTGTATGTTGGCATGAATGGAATGATTAGACATTCTTAAGTTATGTTTATTATTCTTATTTCCACTATTTTAATATATGTTCAGAGTTTATCCGACTCTTGTGAATTGATGAGATGGTTAGGTTTGGTTAACGGGGCGATCGTCGTTACTTGTTGGGCTTGAGATACCCATAAGACAAGGCCTGGATTCAGGTCATGGAAAATACTAACTCCCTAGCCCAGCATTGAGTTAAAACTTTTGAAACACATGTAAAAGTCTCAACAACATTTATTAATACCCTCATGTCATTAAAATTTGGGAAAGAGTGGAGTCAAAGAAAGTACTCGAGGTTTATTGAAATAAGACACACGAAAGAGAGTGAAGAATAGAATTTCCTAAAAATTTCATATATCCTCCCATACAAAGAATACATACATCTCCATATCAATCTGCAAGACTCTTCTAGACATATAGCTCTTATACCACCAAACTAGTAAACCCAGGATATGATATGAATTTCCCATGACCAAATTTTTCAGGCTATGATAGCACCTACCGTATCCCACTAGTCGGTAAGATAGTCTATAGTTTGGAACAACTAGTATCAGAATAATAAAAAAGGTAGAAGTATAACTAAATAACAAGGATAAAGAAAGCAAGAAGAAATTAAATATATCCCTAAAACCTGGTAGAGTCAGTACAAGAACTTCTAATATAATCAAGGTAGAAACTGAAATATAGAATAAATTTACATGTACAAACTATATCCAAAATACAAAATAGAGTAAGTCTAAAGATTTATGAGGGAGATAAGGAACACTCTTAAAATTAGGAGCGCACCCCAAATCTCTAACTCATAGCTGCTCCACAGAATATGCATGTCAACAGTGAGAACTTATATTATGATTTGTAGGTTGTAAAAGTATAGTATGAGTACCAAACACGTAGTACTCAGTAATAATTGAATGACTGAGCTCCAAATATAATCAAGTATAAATAACCGGTAAAGTAGGAATATAAACTACAGGCATCTTACCAAGAAACTAAACATAATAGTACTAATGCAACAATAAGGATAAACTAGCCTATTGTAATAGTAACTAGGGACAAAGTGTAATACCATATATCAATAGCCAATATATAAACAATGAGTGAAAGAAGGATATTTAGTAATATACAAGGCCAAAGGACGCATAAACAAAATGAATATATAAGGAGGGACATAGATACATAATAATACAATATATACATACATATATTGTATATATTTATATATACACCTACATATAAAGGACTAAATCAAAGGTATTGCCCTAAGGGAGCTAACCTACCTCTTAAGAAACCCTAACCAAGTAGGAAAACTAAAACTAGTATAATAAGGGCTGCTAAATATGTGATAATCTATCAGTGGGATAACATATCGTAATAGAGAAAAAGGATCAGAAACGACAGACAATAACTGATACCAGTCATAATCTTTCTTCCATTAACCAACCATAATAACCAACAGTAAAGTGACTGGCTAGTTCAAAAAAACAATAACCTAATTAGGCCCTCATAAGCACAGAAGGTTCAACCAGCACTCATCAAACAACAATCATAGCTTATACACATATAATCCCTTATAAAGTCAATAAATATAAGCACCGAATATTTGTTCTATCTATCTAGTCGGCATCACTCTAGGTTGAGGTGGAATGGACTGTGACGAGGAAGGGGCACTAGATGTACTCACTGCATCGAATGTTTGTTGCTCAGTATACACACCTGTCTTATCTATCCCTCAAACCTTAGACTATCCACTCTGTCTGAACATCTCGGATATTATATGATATCCTCACCTAGCCTACTTGGCCATGGGGTTTGCAGCGTCCCAAATCAACCTCAGATTTATAATATTTGTTAGCATAGCTAGCTTGTCGATCCCGAGAAGTTCATGCACCTCTATATCAGAACACTACTTAGTGATCATACACGAGTATACCAACAATAACTTCCTTCCACTCACAGCTATATCACATATCTCTCAGTCCAAAAAGTTGCCCATATATAACTCTTAGCCATAAAATCAATTATCAATGCTATACAAATTGGGGTCTGCACATTTTCCCTAATAGTGGGACAAAGTCTGTGTCGGGCCAGTGTCCACCACGCCTTGTCCTTGAAGTTTAGCATATCCTTTTCTATATTTTTTGAAGTCATACCTAGGCTACCAACCACCTAAATTGCCTTTTAACGATTCAATTTGATCAGAATCGCAATCCACCTAAAGTATGCCATTTTTTCATCCGACCCCAGCTGCCTCCAAGTAATCTTTCACATATCATCCATGCGATACTCCATCTTACCTGTGTTTATCGATGGCTAGAAGTTTGGTCGATTTAAGAACTGAGAAATAGTCAACAAGAAGATGTTCACCCGTACTCTTCAAATAGTCAATGAGGTGTCTGGATCACCATATTTCCATAATTTTCACTGCGGGTAATATCTATTTAAATCATGATTATACGCCATATAAAACTCCTACACTAATGCAGGACTGTATTTCCCAGGCATTGTAACCATTAATTGAAATTTGTATTGCCTAAATCTCATTTCTAATCTAACAAGATCAGACATGCCAGTGGTGGTCAATCTCCTTTCAAGGTATAAATTCCATTTGATTATTCCGTTGAGGAATCTGCTTAACCCATCATTATATAAATCTTTCATATTAGTGTACCTTCACCCTTCAATGCTAGGTACCAGATTAGTGTAATAGCTAGTGGTGGGAGCTACACCACAATAGGTGTCACGTTGTCCTCCGTTTCATTCATAGTTTCCAAACTTGCTTCATTAAATTTGTTTCAACACCTTCCTCTACACCTGCATCATGCTCAAATGCTCTATTTTTCATTTTCTTTATTATCCTCATTATTATCCTCTTCAGATTGAGATAGTGTTTGAGGTGGTTATGTCTGGTGTTATTTTCTTTTTTGGCCCCTTTGGAGGAGTGTCTTCTGGGGTGATGACTATTTCTCTCTTTTTAGTCTTTAGTCTCTTGTCCCAATATTTCCCTTCATTGGGAATTCGACAAGGTCATTGCTACTACTGGATGGCTCTGTGCTATCAGAACTTGGGATACATGTCTTTTTTCCCTTCTTGCCACTTGTTTTGAAGGTGAAGTACCTTTTGGAGGAATGGTAACTATATGCAAGCATTCATTAGTAATTACTAAGGAAAGGAAAGTAAAATAAGAAACTTAGGTGTCAGTGTGCATGTTTTGTTAATCTTATGAATGGGGAGTAAGAGTCATATCATCTGGGTATGACTCGTATGACTGAGTGTAAGGTAGACAGTGTATATATGGATGCTCAATGGTATGCTTACGAGTCCTCCTAACCAGTCGTAAGGATACCTATGACTTAGTACCAACCATCATAAGTAGACTAGAAATAAAACTTAATTCTATGGTATCTTCCCAGGTCCTTACGACTTATGATTACGAGTCGTATGGGTTGTATATGACTCATATAGGCAAGTCTAACACATACCAGAACCTTCACTCAGTTAAACTTCTTTGTTATCAGTAGGTACGAGTCTCGTTATCACTCATTTCGTGTGGGTATCATTCGTAAGGGGTCTCATATCCACTGCATCATAGAAATTTAACTAATGAGTTGATTCCAATATATAATCTGCAAACTACCCTTTTAGTGTACAACATTATCATTTTAATTCAGTCCATGAACACATATTTTTAGAGCACATTTTCAAGTTCAACCCCAACTCCCATTTTAAGCTAAAATTTCTAAGATCTAGAGTTCTTATTCTAAACATACAAATGTATTCAACAAAAAGAAATGATATATTATCAACATAGATTCAACTTCAACTCGAAATGTAGAGCATTGTAGTTCAAAAGACTTACTTGAATTGGTGAGAGCTTAGTGTTCTTTAGTTTTCACTTTTCTTCTGCAATTTTTTATGAAATTCCTACAATGTGAGAGAATCAATCTAATATATGTGTTTTTCAAAGTGAAATTATGAGTTTAGAGATTAAAGATCAAAATCTATGGAGGTGGGTTGTGTTTTCGTACTATTAGGTACCCGATTTGGGTACCCTTTTTATTAAAAATAAAGATTTAGGCTGAGTTGGCCCGCGACCTTCGACTTGGTAAGCTTGGTTACAAGTTATGTGTATGACTCATGCCCAGGCTTATGGGTATTTTCCTCTATTTATAAAGGCCTGAGGCTTTACCTGGGTTATAGAGTTGATACAACACGGTGAGATGAGTCATATCTCACGCCTTAAATACTATTGGGGTAGACAAGCACCCATTGCCATGAAGGCCCAAGAGAACCAATCTATAACCTTATACTTCTCATGGATGTAGCTATAGTAATCTAACGTTTTTCCATACATGGATATTATGCATTGATGAGAAATAAACAACAAACCCAAAACAGCATACCAGACTTGATTGTTGGACATGAAATCTAAAAGATAAGACACTATCATGCTTAAATTTACATTAGTCTACAAAACCTATAAAGGATACATAGACATCTGGTTATGGTCGGGGAAAACCCCCACCTTACTCTTAACTACTGTACATTACCAAAATATATAAAACAGACTTGGAAATCCCCGAATCAATCTAGAGTTCACCAATAGCCACTGGATATCCTGGGCTCCTATTGAGAAGGTGTATTTTCTAAAGCACCTATGCCTGTAGGAATAAATACAAGTCCCTTATAAGGGGCATCGGTTTGAAAGTATGTATTGAATACGTAAGGATAAAAGTAACCACACATTATATATGATCTAAATAGAAATCAGATGTAAGTGTACAAATAGTGCTAGTAGACCACCATTCTATAAACATTTAGGATCAAGAACATTACATTCCTTTATTCATTTTACCCCTCTTACATTCCTTTATTCATTTTACCCCTCTTACTTTATAATATTTGTAAGCCATATGAGACAAATGACCAGCCAATCAGTAGTAAATAGACAAATCAGGATTGGCCTATGCAAGGCTTATGTTCGGAGCTAAGAACCATATATAAATATTGGGATCAACCCATGATAGGATTATACTCCAAATCTTCCACCTACATATGAAGGTATCGGTATCGGCACATGCTAGGCTTATGCCCGTGAGCTGCCACCCATTTTAATACAATTTTTGTTACTTAGTTCATTTAGCCTTTGAGATTGTTACTTTAATGGTCATACCATTATGGTACCTTGAAAAAATAATCTACTAGTAAGAGAAATGTGAATAAATAATTAATGCAATGACAAAGAGGTATGGGGTAGATTGTACATGAATGAAAAGTTTAGGAGCTAAAAGTAACGTACAAGTCATATTTGACTTAAAGGATAACTCTTGAGACTTGCTAGTTAATGTGAAAATGGTGACTTAATAATAATCATGTGGTGGGGTATTTTAACACATTAGGGAGTGGGACCAAAGTTGTTAGCTAGGTGGGAGATCATACGCTACAACTAGGTATCATTATTATTGGAGAAATTTAGGAGCTCACTTTGTACCACAATTATTGAATTTTATGCCAACGGATAGGACATAGAGTAGCCTGACATACCTAGTTGTACAACTCCGATACTAAACCAACTTGAGTTCTCTCCTTCTATATTACTTGCATACAATAAAATATATGGTAAACTAATATTAGCAACCAACCGACATATTTGGGCTACTTAACTTCACCAAAATAGTAGTTGGGCAGTAAGCCCTTAATTTATAAATCCAAGGTGTTGGTTTAATCCTTTTCTCCTCTAATTACATCGATATACCCTAGAAATTCTGATACGATCTCCCAAAATAACTTTGGTTTCATTACACTTTTTAAACGATATACAAAACAGAGTGGGCAATAAGCGTATATAACAATTAGCTTGATGGTGTACAACTATAACATTCTACTACATTTTAATACAGACTAATTACTCCTTTCCCCAAAATCAACTTGGAAGCCCCTAACATACACACATAAAGTAGTCCTGAAAATAACCCCAAATTTACCTTTCTCACAACAACCAAATGTTGAACTCATCATCCGTTGAGTTCTCAATAACAACACATCCATAATTCTTTACCCAAACTCTTACATAAACAAAAACAAAATGGAGCAGTCACCTTACCTCAATATTTTTAGCTTATCCTTTTATCTTTAACTATTCAAGAACTTTAACTTCCTTTCAAACTTTAAATCAAAGAACAAAAGAGAAGTCTCTTACTAACAAAGAAAATTGAGCAGGTAGTTTGTCCTATATTCATTCATGTA
Source organism: Capsicum annuum (assembly GCF_002878395.1). Classification (NCBI taxonomy): domain Eukaryota; kingdom Viridiplantae; phylum Streptophyta; class Magnoliopsida; order Solanales; family Solanaceae; genus Capsicum; species Capsicum annuum. The sequence continues at coordinate 145,932,189 of NC_061122.1, read as the reverse complement.
ATAATAATTAAGCACTTATAGAATGTTTTCCTTATCTTACATGATATAACTAAGCTAAACCTTAAGTGTTTTCACTTACCTTTGCTTGCAAAGATGAGAGTTTCTTTAAGAACCCTAGAAAGAATTTTAGGGCTGCTGTTCTTATCCTTGTTAAGAAAGAGAGAAAGCTAAAATTAAGAGGGTGGACATTGTTTAAAAAAGTAAAAATACCAGCTATATTGATATTATATTGATCCCTCTAGAAACTCTCTTATTCACCCCATCTTCAGCCCCAAACTAGACCAAGTGGGTGATGCACCTACTTAAGGGTAAAAGCTGTTCAAAATTTCAAAGTAGGTTATGTACTTACTTACTTATGTCTTAGTTAGGCTCAATTAAATTTGGCCTTTTTTCCATCTTATTCCTCTTTTACTTAATTTGGGCCCAAATGAGTACTTTAATATAGGCCCAAATTTGATCGATAAACTTGAGCCCATTAACTTGGTCCATCTATCTTAAGTAGATAACCCACCTACTAGCTTAATTCAGTCAAGTAGCCACCTGAAAAAATACATCATTTTCATTTCTTAATCGATTTTATTTGACTCAACAGTTGTCTATACTTGGTCACTTTATACTTTAGAATCAAATACCAACTTACGATTTCAAGTTAAATAGTTGTACCAGCGTTAACTTGGTCACATCATATTAAAATGTACGGGCAATATCTAGAAATCCATCTACACCATTTAACAAATCTTGTCCATTAGCTATACCTACAAGGCTATAGCAAGTTTCATATAAATAGAACAAGTACAGGCAAAATACATGGTGTTATATTCTCCCTACTTAGGAACATTCGTCCTTGAATGTTACCATAACTATCCAACCAAAATATGTTCAAGCCTAAGTTTAATATTCTTGTAATCATATATTACTTATATATTATACTTACTTGTTATTGTTCTAATTCGATATCTCTGACTTTCTCTTTTTATTCAAATAAACAGGGGTACTTGTATTTTATCGCTTCTTCAGCTTCCCATATGATCTTTCTACATGCTGGTTTCTCCAAAGCACTTTTATAAAATGTATTTCTTTATTTATTAACTTCTAGACTTATCGATGTAGAATAGAAATAGGTATCTCTTCATAAGTGAGATATTCCATAACTTATATATCTTCTGTAGAAGTAATATGAGATGGATCTCCAATGCACTTTTGAAGCATTGAGATATGAAATATTAGATGAACTATTAAGTGCTCTTGGGGTAGCTCTAACTCATAAGCGACTTGGAAAAACCTCTGAATAATATTATATGGGCCTATATAACATGAACTTTGTTTTTATTTCTTACCAAATCTTATTATACCTTGCATTGGTGACACACACAATAACATCAAATCATCAATAACAAACTGTAACCCCCTTCTTCCAATATCCATATATTATTTGTTTCAACTTTGGGTTATTTCTTGCCACTGTTGGATCATTTTTCCATATCTTGATGAATAAGATCTGGACCAAATAAGGTAGCTTCACCCACGTCAAACCATCCAAGTGGTAATCTGCATTTCCTTTCATATGGTGCAATTTTGATACTTGAATGATAGCTAATATTGTAGGAAAACTCAACGAGAGATAAATGATCATCCTAACTACCTTTAAAGTTCAATACACAAGCTTTTAGTATATCTTCAAGTGTTTAAATGGAATGTTCTTCTTCTCTATCTATTTGAGGGTTGAAAGTTATGCTTAAATTCGCTTGTGTTCCCAAATTTCTCTGAATAGTATTTAAAAAATTTGTAGTAAATTGAGCTCCCCTATTTTATATAATAGAGATTGGCACTCCATGCAGTTAAGCTATCTCTTAGATATACAAATTATCATACTATTCAACTATGTAAGTAGTCATAACTTGTAGGAAGTATGCTCATTTGGTAAGTTTATCAACTATTACCCATATAGAATCAAACCTTCAAAATGTACGAGGCAAACCAGTAATAAAATCCATGTTGATCATGTCCTACTTCAAGATAGGAAGATCTATACATTTCATATGACCCCCGAGCTTTTGGTTCTCAAAATTTACTCATTGACAATTTGGACATTGTGCTATAAATTCTGCAATGTTCTTCTCTATGTCACTCGACCAATACATTCCTTTCAAATCCTAATACATTTTAATTGACCCCAGATAGATGGAATACCTTGAATGATGTGCCTCTATCATAATCCTCTTTCTTAGCCCTTCTACATGTAACACCCTATATTTTCCTTGTACTTGTTCTAATTATATGGAACTTGGTATATCCTCGTGGTATAGATGACGAATGAGATTTGTTATGCAAGTATTAATGGTGTAGATGGAATATAGATTCCGCCGGTAGATTTTAATACGATGCAACAAAGTTAACGTCGATTCAACTATTTAAACTTGGGATCGTAATCTAGTATTTGAATCTAAAGTTTAAAGTGACCAAGTGTGTAAAAGTTGAAGGTTAGATAAAAGGGATTAGGAGTTGGAAATGGAATAAAATATTAAGGTTCTTTCTTGACTTAATTAAGCTAGTAGGTGAGTAACTTACTTAAGCTATTTGGACAGATTAATGGACCCATGGCTAGGGACCAGATTTAGGCCTATTCTAATGTACTTATTTGGGCCCAAATAGAATAAAAGAGGATGAAAAACGACAAATGGCCTAACACCTAAATCTGCCAAAGTTCCAAGTTAATTGAGCCCAAAATAAGAAATTATACAAGTAGGTGCATCACCTACTTTGAAATTTTGAGTAGCTTGAACCCTTTAGTGGGTGCATCACCTACTTGGACTAGTTTGTGTCTGGAAATGAGGTCAATAAGAGAAGTTCAAGAGGGCTCAATATATGTTCAATATAGCTGGTCATTTTACTCATTATAAAGACAATAATCACACATTTAAATTTCAGATTTCTCCCTTTCTTACCAAGGATAAGAACAACGTCCCTAAAATTCCTTCTAGGGTTCTTGGAGAAACCCCAACTTTTGCAGCCCAAGGTAAGTGAAAACACATATGGTTAATCTTAGTTATCTCATGGAAGATTAGGATAACATGATGCAAGTGCTTAATTATTATTTCATGGTAGAATATAGAAAAAGCTACTTGCTCATTTTTTTTCTTTATTATTAACAGATATCTTTTCTTCTCTGGTTTAAAGTGAGAAGGAAAGTGAAAGTTAAAGTTATTGAGAAGTTCAAATTAAAAGAATAGGCTGCAAAACTTAGGTAAGGTGATGGCTCCATCTTGTTCTCCTTATATATATGAATTTGAAAGAGGGTTATGGATGTTTTGTTATTAAAAACTCAAAAGATGATAAGTTCAATCATTGATGGCTACAATAAAAGAGATTTGGGGCTGATTTGTGGACTGTTTTGTATGTGTATGATATAGGATGCCAAGTTGATGTTGGAGAATAGTGTTAATAGTTCGAATTTAAATATTGAATAAAGGTGTAGCGGTACACCATTGAACTAAGTGTTGCTTTTAGTTATTGCCCAACCTATTTTGCGTATCGTTTGGAGAGTGTAATGAAGCCAAGGTGGTTGTGTTGAATCTTACAAGATAATGAATCATATGTGGGTGTAACTAGAAGATAAAAGGGTTAAAATAACTCCCTTAATTGATAGATTAAGATCTTACTGCCCGGGTACTATTTTGGTGAAGTTAAATAGCCCAAACGTGTCGGTTGATTGCTAATATTAGTGTATCATATCATCTATTATAGATAAGTAATCTGAAAGGTGGGAAGTCAATTTTGGTTAGTTTTGGAGTTATATAATCAGGTATGTAATGCATACTCTATTTTGCACTCTTTTGCATGAAATTGGACATTTGGTCCATCAAGTAAGATTCCAAGGTTATCCTATAACAACTGATACATAATGGCAGTGAATTGTATCCCATGTAGTAAATGAACTTGTTCCCATTCTCTAACATGTTAAAACATCTCAATACATGCTTATTATTAAACCTGCACATCTATTTTAACTAGACAATTTCAGGAGTTCTCTGTTTACTCAAATAAGAACCATGAGTTATTTTTATCTCCTAAACACTTCATTTGTGAGCCAACAGCTTCCTACCTCATTGTTGTTGCATTAAGTGACCATTTACACGTCTCTTATTGGTATATTATTGTTTCAAGGTACCATAATATTATGACCACCAAAGTAACAATCTCAAAAATTAAACAAACTAACTAATGCAAATCTGTAACACAAGTGGCAGCTCAGGGGCATAAGCCTAGCATGGGACGATCTCGATAGCTTTTTATTTGGGTGGAAGCTTAGGGGAATAAGCCTTGCATGGGTCGATCCCAATATTTATATATGAGAGGCAACTCAGGGGTGTACTCCTAGCATGGGCCGATCCTGATTTGTCTATTTACCACTGATCAGCTGGTTATTTGTGTTATATGGCTTACAAATATTATGAAGTAAGAAAGATAAAATGAAGAAAAAATATAATGTACCTGATACTACAAATATATAAAGGTGGTCTACTAGCACTATTTATTCACTTGTATCTAATTTCTATTGAGCTCTTGTATCCTGTGTTGTTACCTTTAGCCTTACATATTTCATACATATTTTTGTGTTGTTATCCCTCACGGGGACCAGTATTTCATATTGTGGGCACAAGTGCTTCTGCTAATACACCTCGCTACTAGAAGCATGGACTATTTAGTGACTATTGGTGAGCTCCAGGTTTATTCGAGGCTTTCTGAGTTTGTTCTATAGTCAAGAGTAGGTTGGGGTTTTTTCCCAACCCAAGATAAGTCTATGTATATTTTAGAGGCTAATGTAATGTTAAACATGGTAGCCTGTTGTCTTTTAAATGTATGGCCCCAACGGCCATGTATTGTATATATAATTTTGTACTTGCATTTGTAATTTTTCTCATCAATAAATTATATCATGTTGATAGAACATTTGGTTGTCATAGTTATATATATGAGAAGTATAAAGATATGTATTGGTTCTCCCAGGCCTTCACAGCTACGAGTGCTTGTCCGCCCCAGTAGGATTTGAGGCTTGACAAAAGTGGTATCAGAGCAGGTCATCCTACAAGGTCTACAAAGCCGTGTCTACTTAGAGTCTTGCTTATGGGTGTATTGTGCACCACATCTATATACAAGAGGCTATGGGCATTTAGGGGTTGTTTCTTTTTTTCACATCTTAGATTATTCTATAGAGCCCAAGCCAGAGGTGAAGCTATATTTAACCACTAAAGTTTATTTCTTTCTCTTTATTGTCAAGATGTCGATTATACGAAGAAGTTAGAATACAGGTTAGCGAGTGGACATGGCTTCCGGAGAAGGGAATAATATGTCACCACCTAGACAAGCTAATCAAAGTGAGGCTCAAGCTGAGTTTGTATACCAAACTTCTTCTACTCTCCCATCTCTAGAAGAGCTAAGGAGGAGAAGAATTGCATCCTCAAAACCACCTATTAATGCTATAGATCAAGATCTAAGGAATGCAATGCAATTGTTGGCTCGTATAGTTGATGGACAAGTTCAAGGAAAAATTATTCCAACCATAGGTTCTAGTGGTTAAGATACGGTAGCTAGCCTACAGACATATGATTTCCTTAAGTTAGATCCTTTCACATTCACCGGATTAAATTTTAATGAAGACCAATAGGAATTTGTTAAACAAATCCAAATGGCTCTAAATGTCATGCATATATTGGATAAATAGATAGTTGAGCTAGAAATATATAGATTCAAAGTGGAGGCTATATTTTGGAATGAAGACTGGAAATAATCTACGGGTATCAATGCACCTTCAACTACTTGGAAAGAGTTTAATGAGGTATTTCTTGATCATTACCTTCCATTCGAGATTTGAGAGGCACATGCAAATCAGTTTATGAATCTGTACCAAGGAAATTTAAGCATAAGGGAGTACAGCCTCCGATTTAACTCTTTGGATAGGCATGCTCCTAATGTAGTAGCTCCTATGGATGATAGAGTTCATCGATATGTGGATAGATGGGAACAATATTTGGTTAAAGAATGTACTATTTCTTCTTTTAAAAAAGACATAAACATTGCAAGGATACAAGCTTTTGCACAAAAAATAGAGGATCATAGGCAAAGAAGAAGATCATAAGAATTGTAAAGAGGGTATTCGAAGAGGGACAGATCTATGGGGAAGTTTATGGCATCCCAAGGAAATTTTAGGACTCAGTTTTCTAATAAACCACTTAGGCCATTATCTTCTTTTTTGGCAGCTGGTACTCCACCATAGTTTCAAGGGGCTAAAAGAAATCATTTTTGGCAATGAGGTGAGAGTTAGAGTTCACGAACAGCGGGGTATCAAGACAAAGAGATTATGATCCAATTAAGACCTCCTCGGCAGCCATGTAAATAATGTGGAAAGCTTCATTTAGTTGCATGTAAGTTTGGGACAAATGCTTGTTTTTAGTGTGGTACATCGAGGCATATGATATGAGAATGCACATAAAGGGGCATAGGTGGTATGGCATAACATACTGGATCAGCTACTACATCATAATGATCAGTGCCTTCTTTAGGAAGGGGTGTACAACCCATAGGTCATGGTAGAGGTGCTAAAAGAGCAGCTAGCTCTAGTGGAGTTCAGAATCATGCACATTCTACAGTAGATCGAAAAGATTTAGAGGCTTCTTTGAATATGGTTACTTGTACATTATCCATCTTTTCACATAATGTTATGCATTAATTGATCCAGGTTCTACATTATCATATGTCACTCCATGGGTTACTAGAAAGTTCAAAAGAACACCAGAATTTCTAGTTAAGACATTTGAAGTATCTACATGAGTTGGTGAATCTATTATAGCTAGGAGGGTGTACCAATATTGTATAATAACTATTTGTGGTCGCGATACCATGACTATCCTTGTTGAGTTATAAATGGTAGATTTTGATGGTTTAATGGGTATGGATTAGTTGGCTTCTTGTTATGCCATAGTAGATTGTTGAACTAACAGGGTGTATTGCCATTTTCTAAGAGAGGCAATCCTTGAACGGAGGGGTGACATTGGTGTGCCAAGAGGTAAATTTATTTCTTATTTTAAGGCGAAAACTACGATTTCCAAGGGATAAATATATCATCTAGTTTGAGTGAAAGATAAAGATGTGGAGCCACTATCTCTTTAGACTATTCTAGTGATAAATGATTTTCCCAATGTATTTCGTGAAGATCTTCTAGGTTTGCCTCTAGAATAAGAAATGGAGTTTGGTATTCATGTGATTCCAGGTACTCATCAAATCTCAATTCCTCCGTGTAGAATGTACCCGATAGAGTTACGGGATTTGAAAGAGCAATTGAAACACTATCTAAAGATATAGGAATAAAGGTTGATACTCAAAAGATAAAAGCTGTGAAATACTGGCCAAGACTTATAACTCCTACAGAGGTTCGTAATTTCCTTGGATTGGCAGGTTATTATATGAGGTTCATTGCAAGGTTTTCATTAATTTATGAACCTTTAACAAAGCTAACACACAAATCTTCTAAGATTCAATGTAATGATGCATGTTAAAGGAGTTTCCATGATCCGAAGAATAAGTTGACTTCTACACCAATATTGGTATTTCTAGAAGGCACTGAAGGGTATGCCATGTATTGTGATGCTTCAAGAATTGGATTAGAATGTGTGTTGATGCATCATGGTCAACTAATGACATATCTCTCAAGACAATTGTGGCCACATGAGAAAAATTGTCCTACACATGACCTTGAGCTACCAGCAATTATATTTGCCTTAAAGATATGGCATCACTACCTGTATGGGATTCATGTTTACATATATACTGACCACAAGAGCTTAAAATATATCTTTAGCCAAAAGGACCTAAATTTGAGGCAGCGAAGATGGACTGATCTATTAAAAGACTACGATGTTGATATCTTGTATCATTCAGGGAAAAAAATAATAGTAGCAACTAGCTGAAGGTGAATCCATACCCCTAGATCATTTCAAGTCTTCATACAAAAATATAGCCTCCCCTTTGAATCTATATGCTACTAGCTCAACTCTCTCTTTTCCTAATACATGCATAAAATCTAGAGAACTTTGGATTTGATCAAAAAAGTCCTGTGACTCTTTATTAATATCTGATCTAGGGAATGTGGGAGATCCAAATTAAGAAAATCTTGCATTCTTAGGCTAGCTTCCCTATCTGTACCACTAGAACGAGTGGTTAGAATATCTTTTCCTTGAGCTTGTCCAAAAACTATACGAGCTAGAAATTCCACCGAATTCCTTATATCTTGATCAGTATCATTAATAGGTTGTTCTAGGAGGTTGATCTTCTGCGCCTTAGCTCTTCTTGAGATGGAGGAGTAGAATAGGATTGCGATACAAACTCAGCTTGAGCATCACTTTGATTAGATTGTCTAGGTAGTGACTTACTGGTCCCTTCTTTAGTAGCCACATCTACTCCCTTACCTGTATTCGTACTCCTTGTACTCGGCATATTTACTGTGATAAGAGAAAGAAAGAAATTTACTAGTTAAATATGGATCCACCTACAACTTTGGCTCTATTGCACGATCTAAGATATGATGAAAAAGAGATAAACCCTAAATGTCCCTTAGCCTCCTGTTTATAGATGGTGCACAACACACCCATAAGCACTCAACGTAGACATGGCTTTGTAAACTCCCTAGGATGACCTGCTCTAAAACCACTTTTGTCATGCCTAAAATTATATTAGGGCGTACAGGCACCCATAGCCGTGAAGGCCCAAGAGAACCAATCCATAACCTTGTACTCCTCATGCATGTAAAAATAATAACCAAAGGTTTTTCCATACATAGATATAATGCATTGAAGAGAAATAAATGACAACACCAAAACTATACACCAAACTTGACAGTTGGGGCCATGAAATCTAAAAGGTAAGACACTATCATGCTTAACTCTACATTAGTCTACAAAGACTCTAAAGGATACATAAACATCTAGTTAAAGTCAGGAAAAACCCCTGTCTTACTCTTGACTGTTGTATAATACCAAAGTATATAAAATAGACTTAAAAAACCCTGAACAAATCTGAAGCTCACCAATTACCACTGGATATCCTGGGCTCCTACTAAGAAGGTATATTTGCTAAAGCACCTATGCTGCTGCATGAAATACAAGTCCCCCATAAGGGGTATCAGTACAAAAATATTTCCTGAATACTTAAGGTTAAAAGTAACCACTCATGATATAGGACCTCAATGGAAATCAGAGGCAAATGTATAAACAATGCTAGTAGACCACTGTTACATATACTTGTATGGTCAGATACATTGCATTCCTTTCTTAAGTTTACCTTTCTTACTTTTTAATCTTTCTAAGAATGACACAAATTACCAGGTGATCAGTGGTAAATAGATAAATCGAGATCGACCCATGCTAGGCTTAAGCCCATGAGCTTCCACCCACATATAAAGGTATTGGGATCGGCCCATGCTAGAGTTATGCCCTAGAGCTGCCACCTATTTTCATACAGATTTGCATTACGTACCGCATTTAGACTTTAAGATTATTACTTTTGAGGTCATAACATATTGGGATCGGCCCATGCTAGGCTTATTCCCCAGAGCTGCCACCCATTTTCATACAGATTTGGGTTACGTACCGCATTTAGCCTTTAAGATTATTACTTTGGAGGTCATAACATTATGGTACCTTGAAACAATAATCTACCAATTATATACATATGAATAAAAACTTAATGCAATCACAAAGAGGTATGGGGTAGATTGTACACAAATGAAATCTTTGGGAGCTGAAAATAACATATGGGTCATATTTGACTTAAAGGAGAACTCCAGAGACTTGCAAGTGAATGTAAAGTTTCTAACTTAATAATAAGCATGTGGTGAGGAATTTTAATACATTAGGGTGTAGGAAAAAGGTCGTTATCTAGGTGGAGATCATATGCTGCCACTAGGTATCATTTAATACGAGAGAGCTTTTTAAGATTACTCTGTACCAAAAGTGTTACATACCTAGTTGTACAATACTAAGAATAACCCGACTTGACTTCCTGACTTTTAGATCATTTGTCTACAGTAAAATATATGGTAAACTAATATTACCAATCAATAGACACATTTGAACTACTTAACTTCAGAGAAATAGTAATCGAGCAGTAAGCCCTTAATTTGTCAATCAAGGGTGTTATTTTAACCCTTTTATCCTCCTATTACATCCACATACCCTACATATTCTTATAAGATCCCTCAAAAAAACATTGGCTTAATTATACCTTTTAAACGATATACAAAATAGAATAGGTAATAAACATATAAAACAATTAGCTCAGTGGTATACCACCACACCCTTCTTCTACATTTTAATACAAACTAATTACACCTTCCCCAACATCAACCTGGAAGCCGCCAACATACACACATAAAGCAGTCCATAAAACAACCCCAAATTTACCTTTGTCGCGGTAAAAAAATATGGAACTCATCATCCATTGAGTTCTTAATAATGACACACCTATAATTCTTTACCTAATCTCAAAAATAAAAAGAACAAAATGGAGCAGGTACCTTACCTTAATTTTATGTATCTTATCCTTTTAACTTTTAAGGAACATGAACTTCCCTTCACACTTTAAACTAAAGAAGAAAAGTGAACTCATTTAATATCAATGAAAAGTGAGTAGGTAGCTTGTTCTATATTCTACCATGTATTAATAAGTAAGAACTTATAGCATGTTGTCCTAATCTTCCATGAGATAACTAAGCTTAACATTAAGTGTTTTCAGTTACCTTTCCTTGCAATGATGAGAGTTTCTTCAAAAACCCTAGAAAGAATTTAAGGGTTGTTGTGTTTATCCTTGTTCGGAAAGGGAGAAAGCTGAAATTGAACAGGTGGATATTGTTTCAAAATGAGTAAAAATACCAGCTATATTGGTATTATATTAATCCCTCTAGAACCTCTCATATTGACCCCATTTTAATTCATAAATTAGTGTAAGTAGGTGATCCATCTACTTAAGGGTTCAAGCTGCTCAAAATTTCAAAGTTGGTGATGCACCTACTTACTTATTTCTTAGTTGGGCTCAATTAAATTTTGACATTTTTCCATCATCTTTACCTTTTACTTAAGTTGGGCCAAAATAAGTACATTAATATAGACCCAAATTTGATCCATAGACTTGGGCCCAATAACTGGGTCCAAATAGCTCAAGTACACGACCCACCTACTAGCTTAATAAGTCAAGCAATCACCTAAACAAAATAATTCATTTTTAGTTCTTAATCTCTTTAATCTAACCTAAAGCTTGTATATACTTGGTCACTTTAAACATTAGATTCATATACCGTTTTATGATTTAAAGTTAAATAGTTGTACCGACGTTAACTTAGTCGCATCACATTAAAATGCATAGGCAGTAGCTAGAACTCCAACTCCACCATCAATACTCACAAAAATAATCTCATATGTTACCTATATACATAAGGCTATACCAAATTCTATATAAAAAGGCTAAGTACACGTAAAATACAGGGTGTTATGCATATCTTGTGGGTATGGCTCATTCTAGACTTTTATTGTCTCCAGAAACTTTTACCAGGATATTCTTCATCTCCCAGGTTTTAATGAATCCTACTCAAGAGTCATCATATTAAGGTACAACTTGTGAAGAGTCCATATGACCTAACTTCTTGGAGTTCTGGCTCTTTTCTGCAATCCTTAGTCCAGAAAACTGAACACACTTATTATCTTATAAATTATCAAGTAAAAACAAATAGGTTGCCTCTTAGGTAGATCTTAATTTAATATCACGACACGACGGGGCTAAGTTGGAAACTTAGGTTTCACCAACTAGCCTCACGGGTTGCCTCCCATACAGTGCTTGATTTAACATCGGGGAATGACATAATTGTCTTGGTTACTCAGACTTCATGAAAGTCCATCTCAAAAATTTCACTTAATTTTTTAATATTAACCATATAATGCTTTACTCTTTGCCCATAAACCTTGAATAGGGCTTCACTATACCTTTTCAATTCCAAAGAACCATATGGATAAGCTTTTGTTACCGTGAATGGACCATATAACCTAGAATTCAACTTACTTGGAAACAACTGAAGTCTAGAGTTATAGAAAAATAACTAATCACCCTTTTAGAATATCCCCTACTCAATTTTGCGATCATGATGCAGCTTCATCTTTTCTTTGTAAAGTGCAGAACATTCATAAGCCCAGAGTTGGAATTTATCAGACTCATTTATCTTATTCATCCTTGATTTAGTTAAATCCTCCCACTCAAATTTTACCTATTACAAAGCCTGTACTACTTTATTGTCAAGCTCAACGAACAAGTGATAAGCCTTTCCATAGCTAGGTGATAAAGTGAAACACCAATGGGGTTTTTAAAAGTTGTACGGTAAGCCCATAACACATCATCTAATATTCTTGACCAACAAGCCTTATTGCCATTCGCTGTCTTCTCAAAGATGGACTTGACTTTTGTATTGGACACCTCAACCAGTCCACTAGTTTGTGGATGAAATGGTGTTTCCACCTTGTGTTTCACTCCATACATCTCAACCAGACTCTTTAATAGATGATTACAAAAATATGACCCACTGTCACTAAAGACAGCACGTGGCATGACATATTGAGAAAAGATATGATTTTTTCGAATGCAGTGATACTATGTGCTTCATTGTTGGGGTGTGCAACTGCTTACACCTATTTAGAGACATAATCTACAGCCACTAGAATATCCTTCATGTCAAATAAACTCATAAAAGGTCCCATGAAATCCATACCCCATACATCAAACAACTCTAATTCTTAGATAAGAGTCATAGGACATTCATGTTGTCTAGAGATATTACCCTGGCGTTGACATTAATCACAAATTGAAGCAAAATCATATACATCTTTGAATATTATTGGCCAATAATACCCATATTGCAGGCTTTTATTGCCTCTATGGGTTCCTCCATGGTGGCCTCCAATTGGTGAAGAGTGACATGCCTCAATCATGCTCATCATCTGCACCTCAAGTATACATCTACAAGTAATCCTATCAATATAAATTCTGAATAAATAAGGATCATCCCAGAAGAGTTTCCTTATCTCTTGCATAAACTTCTTTCTCTACTAAAAGGAAATATCTTTCGGGAATAGATCGCTTGTTAGATAATTTGCATAGTCTTTAAACCATGGAATTAAATCTTAGAAAGATACTAAGATCAGCTCATCTAGAAAATTTTCATCAATCTCAAGCCCATCTTCAACATTCTGTACAGCTTCCTCCTCAAGTCTAGACAAATGATCTACATCTTGATTCTCAGTGCCTTTTCTAGCCTTGACCTCAAAATCAAATTCTTGCAAAAAGATAACCCACCTAATCAGTATAGGATTTGGAACTTTTTTTGCCATTAGAAAAATCAATTCTGCATGATCAGTGTGCACAATCACCTTTATACCAATCAAATAAGACCTAAACTTCTTAAAGGAAAAAACTACTGCTAACAACTTTTGTTTAGTATTAATATAGTTCTTTTGATAAAGATTTAGTGCCTTGCTAGTATAGTATATTGAATAAAGGATGTTTTTTTTGGCCTAGTACATCACCTAAGGCCAATCCACGTGCGTCACACATAATCTCAAATAGTAAGGATAAATTTTGGGACACAATGATAAGAGAAATCATCAAGTTCTCTTTCAACCATTCAAACGCCTTCAAGTATGCTTTAGTAAAATCAAATTTCACCTCTTTCTCAAGAAACCAACAAAGAGGGTTGACAATCTTAGAGAAATCCTTGATGAATTGTCTATAAAAAACCAGCATGTCCTAAAAAAATTTGGACACCCTTCACAAAAATTGGTGGAGATAATTTCTCGATCACTTCAATCTTTGCTGTATCTACCTCAATACCTCTTTTTGAAATTTTATTACCAAGTAAAATACCTTATTTAACCATAAAATGGTACTTTTCCCAATTAAGTACCAGTTTTCATTCTTCACACCTTCTATGAGAATTTGCCAAGTGAACTAGGAAGTCATCAAAAGAATCACCAACGACTAAGAAATCATCCATAAGAAATCATCCATAAACACTTCAATGGTGTTTTATTACTATGTTAGAGACGATTGACATCATGCATTTTTGAAATCTGGCTGGAGCATTACATAACCCTAATTGCATATGTTTGAATGAAAGGGTTTCATAAGAAAAAGTGAAGGTTGTTTTCTCTTTGTCCTCAAGTGAAATAGTTATCTGGTTATATCCTAAGTACCTATCTAGAGAATAGAACCATTCTCTCCCTAAAAGTCTATCCAGCATATGGTCCATGAAGGGCATAGAAAAGTCTTCTTTTTAGGTCCATGCAATCAATTTTTTGTAATCCATGCATACTCTCCATCCTATTTCTGGCCTTATCAGCACTAGCTCATTCTTTTCATTAGGTACAATAGTAACACCACTTTCTTTGGAAAATATTATATCGAACTAACTCACTTGCTATCAGTAATGGGATACACTACACCAGCATCCACCCACTTGATTATCACTTTCTTTACTACCTCTTATATAGAAGGATTAAGTCAATTTTAATGTTATATTCTTGGAACACAAATTAATTTAAGTTGGATCTTATGAGTACAAATACTAGGTCGGATATCCACAATATCTGCAATAAACCAACCAATGACCCTCTTAAATCTCTAGAGCACTAATAATAAAGCTTCTACTTCGGTCACAATCAAGTGAGCTACAATGATTACAGATAAAGTATTGTTGTCCCCTAAGAATTCATATCACAAATGAGAGGGGAGTGCCTTCAACTCTAAGAAAAGTGGGTCTTTAAAAGATTGGCTAACAGGTGAAGTGATTCTATTCTTCAAATCTAAATTAAGATTCTTTAGTGCATAACTATAAGAACAACTCCCATAGAGTTCACATACTATATTATCATAATCATCAATATCATCTCTGTCAAAATTCATGATCACAGTAGCCCAAGCTTCAATACCAAACCTCTCTTCACTAGAAAAAAACTTTAGAAACATTATCCCAAATTGTCAATAAATCAACATCATAGAATAAATATATCTCATCATCATACATATCGATCACGGATATCATTCTAAGCTAATCATGCTTCTTCTTAGATTTGCATACATTGAATATCACCCTTTTATCATTTAGTCTCATCATCAGATGTCCTAGCTCAAAATAAATTAATGTCCTTCCTATCGCCAAGAATGGTCTTCCAAAAATGATTATGACTTGGATATCTACTTCAAAATCTAAGATAAAAAAATCAACAAGGAATATGAATGAATCTACCTTCACTAATACATCATGTAGAATACCTTCACTGTCCTATCTGCCATCACTAGTATCATAGTGGTTGGTTTAGGAGCTCCCAACCTCAACTATTTAAACACTGCCAATGATATGAGGTTTATACTAGAACCTAAATAACATAATACCTGACTGAAGTTGAAAGATCCAATAGTGCAAGGAATAGTGAAAGCACCAGGATCCTCCTTCTTCTTTACCAATGATCTAGCAGTTATACTGTTGCAGTGCTGAATGTTGTCAATTGGGTCATAACTAAATGACCTCTTCTTGGTGATTAGTTCCTTCATGAATTTTTCATATCCTATCATTTACTCGAATGCGTCTACACGTGGGATATTGACTGATAACTCCTTTAACATATATATAAACTTTTGATACCTACCCTCTCCTTGTTTCTTTTTTAACCTTTAAGGAAAAAGAGGGCGAAGTCTTGAGATGGACTTTAAAATAGGCTCCTCAATCGTGTATTTTCATTTATATTTATTGATACTACTCTCCACATTTACAAAATCATCATCATTTTTTTGTTCATCAATAATGGGTAGAGACAGAACCATGATGGATTTACTACTCCGATTGGTAATGGATTGGCAGTAACTATCATTCTTTGGATTAACCACTATGTTACTAGGGAGATTTTTAGGATGCCTTTGATTTAATGTAGCTAACATCTGACTAAATCACTGCTCTAACCATTTCATTGCGGTTACGTATGACTCAACTTTCTAATTAGCCCTGACAAATCGACATTAATTTCCTTAAGACAACTTTCTTATCCTTTGACTATTTTTACAAAAGTGCTTCCATTATTGACTCTGAATCATGACCACCTAATTGAATATACCAGTTACTCTTCTCCTTATAATCATCTTTATGCTTCCAATCATAATCTCTCTCTACTTCTATCTCTATATCTATCATTGTAAAAGTTCTAACCTTGATTCTCTTGCCCTTGGGCTTGAACATTTGCCAATAGATGATCAATGTACTTTTCTTCCTCTTCAAATCCAGTCTCAATAATAAAAGAAGTAGATCCCTGTAGCTCGACGGCATTTACTTTCTCAGCAATCATAGTTGCAAATTATTTTGTAAGAAACCCAATATCTATTCAAAGTTGTGTAAACTCTTGCGCTACTAAATCACCACCATATTTATCATCATTAGTTTCTCCAATATCATATGTACCTACACTACACTTAGCATCTATAGTGTACCAACCTTTATTAGTCATAGAAATATCATCAAGCATATCTTGTGCAATATCCCTCCTAAGATGCAAAAATGCACCTCCCAAAATTGTATCTGTTGTTGCTCTAGAACTGGCATTCAATGATCTATTGAAGATATCGAACAAGTTAGAACCCGTGATTTTATGATTAGGTACCATGCTCAGTTTTTCTTTTTGAATTTAAACCACCCCTCATACATGGATTATGTAGGGAACTTTCTGAAATTATAGATTTCATCTTGCAACTATAGCGTACTTTCAGGAGGGAAAAACCTATTCAAAATTTATCTCCGTAACTCATATCAAGTATTGATTGAACCTCTTTGAAATTCCCCTAACCATAGTGATGCTTCACCTGTCAATGAAAACCTCAACAACCTCAACCTCGAAGCTTCCTAATCCACTCCAAGAATAGTATATGACATGTAGATCCTAGTAAATTTAGCAAGATTCATGTTCATATAATCTATAGCTAATCCAAAAAACACACGCTTTAAATTCAACCACTAGATCATAGCACTAGTAATATTAAACTTCACATTAGGGGTAAAGTAGAAGGAATAATGGATCCTATCTCAGTATGTTCAATATATAGCCCATAAATTCTTATTCATCATATAGGTGTAAGTTATGATATGCCAAAATCATTGTAGTTCTACCTTTCTATACTCTATCTCTATGCTCGGCTACATCTCATTGTTTAGCTAGTCCTCCTTGCTGAGCTAATCCAACCTCTTCAGCCAATCGAGCCTCTTTAGTTGCTCGTCTCTCATCCTTAGCAAAAATTAGAAATTGTTGTATATATAAATCTATAATATTTTGTGGATCACCTAGATCATGAAAAAGTTCCATATTTGGATAATTAGGAAGAGGAGGAACATGCTGAGGATCTTGAACCCCAGTAGAAACACTATCAAGAACTTGTTTTGACATCCTTCGTGGTGTTTGAAAGATTTTTTTTGGATCAGGATCAAAAGGGTGTAAGGCATTGCCTCTTATTCTAGTGTTTGACATACACTAGTGTATGCCAAATAAAGAATATAAAATAAAACTAGTGAACTTCACCAGTTCAATTAAATGGTCAAACTATTTTCCCCAGCAACGGTGCCAAAATTTAATATTGCCCAAAACTAACCACCAAAGAAGCATGTTACGGTCGATGCCAAGTATGTAATCCAACTAGGTTGGGTTTGATCCCATAGGAAAAACTTGACCAATTGCTTAGCATGCGAAAATCCACGAATAGTGTAGAAAAATAAATGGGGGGATTTGAAATCAATCGTAAGTAGTTACCGAACTTGAATGTTTTTACTTTTTCAATAATAGGAGACGAACACTAGGACTATGTTCCCCTATGTTACAAGACTAAATAGAACAAAAGAGTACAAGGCATTATCAAAGGTTCAAGCTTCGGAATTGATAAGTAATTGAAGGCCTTTTGGAGCATTTTTGAAGCCTTGTTCAAGAAAAGCTAGGAGGTGCGTCAAGTGAATGATATAGAAGACATTTTACACATTAAATTCATACTCAAGAGGCATCCTAATTCCCTTGTACATTATGGTAGTTTTGTTATTTACTATGTATTAGTATAAATAGATAAATTAGCTTCTCTTTTCATTAGATTTTGATGAATTAAAATTGAGTATTCCTATTAGTGTAGTTTATTGCCTTATTGTAGGTATTGGAAAATCCATCTTAGTGTAGGTCTTGGAAAATACATCAAAACTTGAGTGTTTTAATGCAATTGAATGGAATTCACTTGTGTTGATCAATTATCAAGACATGTTTGATTGAGGAGCGTGAATTCCTTTGGTCCACCTAAGAGTGAAGTTTGAAATACCATTGGTGAGGTGCGTTTGAATGTTTGAGACACATTCTTGTGCTAATCAGTAGTGATAGTAAGAGTCTCATTACCTATTCTTACAATTATGCAATCTTCTTCTTTATCTCCTTTGTATGTGTTGTTTTCCTTTACTTGTGGTTGCTGATTTCTGTGTCTTTAGTGTCCATTTTTGGTTTTACTAGTTTATTGTTTTATCATTTGGTATCAAAGCCATGTATTGGAGTTGTTCCCACAACTCTTAAGTCTTGGATCTAAGAAAATCTCAACAAAAAAGAGTGTAGAAAATAGAAAATCTCACAAAAAAAATTGTAAACCCATTTTTGTATTTTGGCAGGTTTTTAAAACTTAGATCTACATGTTTTTGTGATGTATTGTTGGTTTCAAGTTCTATATTCTTGTTCCCGTGCACCTAGGGTGTCATGATCTATATTTAGAAGAAGATTTGGTTGTTTTTAGCTAGATCCACCATTGTTGTGACTTATTTAAAGTTTTTGGAGGTGAGATCCATTTTGGGTTTAAGTGGGTGACGTGATTTGTATCTGTTTTTTTTTTGTTATTTGAGCTCACTTTGGCCAAAGGATCCTATATCTAAAAGAAAAATTGAATTTGGGGTTCATTTGCCTAGTGATCAAACTTTGGTCAACTCTTGAATATTCATATTGTTCTTCCTCAATCTTCAATCTTGTTGGAGAATAATATTCAAAAGTTCTTGTTTGATCTTGAAAAGGGGGGGGGGGACAGAGTGTAGTACTTTTTCAAGGCAATTTCCAAGAAGCTTTCTAGTCTTGCAAAAAGAAGAAAACAACAAAGACAAAAGGTATCTTCAAGTATAATTGCAAGTACAAAGGGGGACCAATTCATTTCAAATTCATTTTAAAGCTTGAAAAAGCTTCAAACTTTAAAATTTTTCCCTCAAAATAGATTCCCTTCCTTCCTAAGTGTTGTTTTGGACGAGAAAAGAATTGGAGAATTGAAAATTTTAAAAAAGTGACATCCAATCATAAGTTTTCACGTCATCACTATATAAATAGCCAAATTGAGTTCTAAGTTAGATTTATAGGTTTCTATTTGTTGTTTCTAGTTACTTTTGTGTTGATTCTACCACTAATTACCAAACCAGTAATTAACTACTAGGTTGATAATTAGCTAGAACTCTTTGTTTCGTGTCTACGTTACTTTTGTGCTTTTATCATTTTTAATTCATAGTAGTTTGTTGGTTGAATTCTGTGAATAATTTTATTTGAGTCTTATCAAACAAAAATCGATTCCGAACCAAGGCTTATTCACCACTCAATTCACTTGCCAAGTATTGACAAATTTTCAACAGTTGTGAAACCAAATGTGACTTGGGATCCTAGTGTGAGTGTGGTGAGGCTTTTGAACTAATTTGTTTTTTCATTTTATAGATTTTCCTTTTTCCATTTTTCTTTTGTTAGGTACAATTGTAATGAAATCCTAAGGTACCATATCCCAACATTTGGGAAATGATGCTTTGAGAGTCTTGTTGGCTCAGATTGATGCATTTGCCTGAGATATAAAAAGTGATATAGATGTTTTTAGGAGACATATGAATGGTTATATGGGATCAATGAGGGGCGACATTCCAAGAATAAAAGTAGCGGTTGATAGACTATGTCCACCAAACCCTCTAGAAATGAACAAAGTACAACAAAAGGGACTTGTTACTTAAATCCTCCACTAAAATCTGAACTACCAAATCCCAAACCTAATTAACCAAAGACCTTATCCTTCTCTCCAAATGGAACAAAACAAAAATCTCCCCATCCAAATAGAAGAAGGGTAGGAGTTAGAAACAAAATATGGTGAGGCTAAGCCTCAAGATGGAGAGAAAATGGATGGTGAGATACTATAAGGATGTGAAGGAAAGAGGAAAAAGTAAAGACAAGCGACGAGTAGTGAAATTGGAAGGGAAAAAGAACAATTCATTGTGGATCTTGTCCACAAAGGATCCTTGATATTCACTAACCCAAATACTAGAATTTTTCCTAATATTTTCTCTTATCTTGTTCAGGTTCAAGACCCTAAAAGCCCCAAGGAGAAGCCCAAGGATGTTCCCTTCAAACCCTTAGCCGAAAGTCCCAATTCTAGGATAAGTGAGTCCAAAGGGAAACATTGAAATATTCCCTTGTAATGTGGAGCATGAAGGCTGCCATAATGAAAAACCAATTGAAGAACACACTTTTCATGATCTACAAGGTAACAAATCTATCTTCTACATCCCTAGAAACTTGAATTATTGCAATGTGGCTAGTAGTGGCAAAAGTGGTGTAGTTTTTTATTTTCTTTGTGAAGAAGTGTATGAATCTTCCTTTGGTGATACTCTTGGTGATGTTAGGTTGCATAAGTACCAAGCTCTTTTTTTGAGTATGCAAGCACTAGTTGATCTTTTAGATGACAAAATCAATTCTTTTCGTAGAATGATTTGTGTTCACCTAGTGCTAGCACTTATAACTTGAATAAGGTTCCCTTACCAAGTGACAAGAATATTTACACACTAGTTGGACATTGTTAAATACAGGTGGGCTGCTCTAGTAAAAAAAATGTGAAATTGGTACACTCTATACTCTCTAACATTTAAAATATTGTGATGAGGCTATTAGTAGCCAAGGTGATGTGAAGTCAGGTTTACATAGTGTAGAAGTACATGCTTGTTTTCTTGGTAGTTCTCTTGTTGTGTATAATTATCAATGTACTTCTAAGAATAACTTACTACTTGAACATGTGAATAATATACTTTAAATATCTCAAGTAGATGTCAATACATGTAATATTGATCTAGATAATGAGTATGGTACTTTGAAATTGTGTGATGGATGTCATGATATTAGTCTTATTCACAGGGACCATGTGTATGTCAAAGTTGTGAGAAATGCCTTGGGTGATTGTCTATTTCTTTCGTTTAATCCCAATATATTATTGGGGTGGGGAAGGTTGTGTTTTGGATTGCATTTATTTTTCCTTGATGCCTCTCTTAACCATGTCATTTGTGATACTTGTAGTAAGTATTTCATTATCATAATAAAGAATTATTGGTTATATTTCTAATATTTACCCCCTTGGCTTGATAGACAAGTGAAAGGAATGGCTCCTCTTAGTTTAGACCCTAGTCTACTATTTCTATTTGTTCCCGATGTACTTGTGGGGTATGAGAGGTGTATTTTTAGGTCATGCCTGTTATCTCTTAAGATTGATACCATTCATTTCTTTAGTATCCTTTATGATAAGCTTCTCATATTGAATACTAAGGATATATGGGTGTATGTTAAGTTTTAACAACCATGGATTGATGATATGAGTGTGGTACGAATACTAACCCTCCTACCAAGAGGGCTGTGCACTTGTTTTGCTATCTCCTTGGTTTTACAAGATCTGAATTTGAGGACAAATTCCTTTCAATATGGAGAGGATGATACAATCCTAAATAGAAAAAAAGAATACAAGACATTGGCAAAGGTTCAAGCTTCGGAATATACAAGTGATTAAAGGCCTTTTGGAGAATTTTTGAAGCCTTGTTCAAAAGATGCTAGGAGGAAACCCTTTACACTCAAGAGGCGCCTCAAGTTAAGGGTCTACAAGAATTTTTATACATTGGATTCACACTCAAGAGGCGCCCCAATTCCCTTATTCATTAAGGGTATTTTTGACATTTACTATGTAATAGTATAAATAAACAAATTAGCTTCTCTTTTCATTAGACTTTGATCAATTGAAATTTATTAATACTCTTAGTGTATTTTGTTTCCTTAGTGTAGATCTTGGAAAATCCATCTTAGTGTACATCTTGGAAAAGAAATCAAAACTTGAGTATTTTAATCTAATTGAATGGATTTTACTTATGTTGATCAATTGGCAAGAAAGGTGTGATTGAAGAGTGTGAATTCCTTTGGTCGACCTAAGAGTACAGTTTGAACTACCATTGGTGAGGTGTGTTTGAATGTTTGAGACACATTCTTGTACTAATCATTAGTGATAGTAAGGGTCTCATTACCTGTCTTTACATTTATGCAATCTTCTTCTTCATCTCCTTTCTATGTGTTGTTTTCCTTTACTTGTGGTTGCAGATTTTTATGTCTTTAGTGTTTATTTTTGGTTTAAGTAGTTTATTCTTTTATCACCCTGGCTTCTTAACTCTGTAATTTTTTCTTAATTAACCCACCTATTCTATTGTTCTTCACGTAACGTTTACAAGCTATATATTATCAAAGGCATTGTGAATTTGTTGATAAATCTCACCCTTTTCCTTGTGAGTCTTAAAGCATCGCCTTATTTCCCCTTGTCTATGACTTCTATTCAACTTTTATCTTTTGAGTCTCAAGTTGATTAGTTGAGATAATGGAATAATAAGAAGGACGTGAATCTCAAATTACTGTATTAATCCTCTTTTCCTAATTTTAAATTCCCTCATTAGGTTGTTATCAAATATAGGCAATACTCAAGCTTCTGAAGTAACTCTAAGGTCAATTAATGTTAAGAAAAATAATATGCATGTCGTTATATTAGAGTAGATGAATCTCCCATACCCCTTATGTACCTAATTCGCCAAGGTTCCCACAATCCTAGTCAGGAAAATTAGCCGCTCATTTTCATGCAATAATCCATGATAACCAGTAAAGAACACATGTAATTAATTGTACAAAAATAAGAAGAATGAAATTCAGAATCATTAATTAAATAAAAACCCAAAAATCTCAAGAATAATGTAAAGTATGTCAAATAATGGTAAGGAACGTGTAAGAGTGTATAATAAAAGATAAACCCTAGGGTATTTACAATATCTCAAAATAACCAGTAATCCTAATTAAAATGAAAAATTAAAGGTAAGTCATCATAAGGTATGACTATCTCATCCACTTGTAAGGTCTTCTTATGAGTCGTACTATACCTCTCATATGATCTCATGTGTCTAATCTTCCAGGGCTCTAGGTTTCTGTTATCTTTATGACTAGTGCTCACAATTCATACCTTGACTATATGAGTCATGGCCTTCACTCGTTACTACCTAGGATTTATTCCTTTAAAGCTATAAATACTAATCTGCTTATGATTTCCCCATACAAGTTGTACTCAGACTTTCGACTCATCTTGTTCAGAGACTTTAGCTCTGAATCTGACATTAGTTTCTGTTCTCTTGATGACTTACTTTTGAGACACGTATCTTCACGTTACGATGTATATGCTCTAGTACTATATTATCAATACTTGGTTTTTCTATTTGTCTTTTGTCACTATTATGCTTACGAGTCAACCGATGAGCTATATGATGTGTTGATGACTAGTAAGGTGACTCATATCATCTGAAACATAGTCTTCTTCAGGTCTTTTTCATCAAATATCATCCCAACACTATTATTGACCTGTTTGACCTGCCACAAGCATAAAAACACATGATGTCTACTAAAATAACCTAAGTACAAGCATAAAATTCATTGTTTAAAGAATCAATAGTGCCATGTTTCCACAACGCATCAGTTTTCATTTTCTCCTTCTTCTACTCTTACTTTGTCTTTCATTAATCAAGACTAATATATATTAATAATTACAATACTTGTATTCCTATTTTCTAGTGGCTCTTGTACTGATACTACTAGGCCAAGGAATGTCATTAGTATCTTATCTATCTTTCAAACTATTATTATTACTTGAATTATTGTTGTAAGCTTTTACTTAGATATTTCTAGCTTTTATGTCTTCTTCCACCAAATTAGCCCATTACTTCTAGCTGTTGGCTATGGTTTGGCTTACCTACTAGAGATGTAAAGTAGGTGCCATCATGAATCATAAATCAGGTCGTGACATGTCACATTATTATTGTTGTATGATTTATGGCTTATAATTCTCTTACTTGCACTTTTCAAACCTTTATGCCATTTTTTACTAATAATCCTATTACTTTTAGTTTTGGGCTATAATTTGGCTTACTTAATGGTGGGGTAAAGCAGGTGACATCATGACTTAGAAGCTTAATCATGATAGAATTCCTCCTCCTCTAATGTTGCTTGAAGTTTCTAACATACTCCCGTTAGTGTTTAATTTGAGGTAATCATTAGTAGGCTTATTCTAGGAACCTTTGGTAACTTTAACCTAGTGTACGTAGATTTCAACAAGAAGAACCATGTCTTTTTAGTTACTAGGGCAACTGATATAAGGAAAAGTAGTATAAAAAAGGTAGTATATGTCTTTGAACACAAAAATTTGACTCTAGAAATAATGGAATGGTTTCTAACATATTTAATAGCATATCTAATCTACCATAAGTTACCACATATGAAGATAGGAGTGGAGTGACATAAGCATGGTTAGATTGGAGCATAATAAGAGTGGATTCTACATATGAATGATATCTTGGAGCCCATAAGAAGCTATAGATAAACAAATTCATAATGTCATGGCTTATTAATATGCCATTTGGGAAATCAAGAAGGGACCTTGTGAGTTATTTGCTAAACAGCCACTTTTCGGCTATTTTTATAGTAGACTATTTGTGTAAAGTGAAGAACTATAAATAGTTTATTTAACCATTTTCCTTACTAAGAGTTTAATGATTGAAAATTAAACTCCTTTAAGTGTGTAGGGTGGATCCCTTTAGTAACTATTAGCTTAGTGAAACAAAATTTAGATTAGTGATGGGTGGATTCAGGTCTCTCTCTCCCTTGGTTAAAGGTTGTTTTAATTAGCCCTTCTTTACTTCTATTCCTCATCTCTATTTTCTTTTAATTCTCATCTTAATTTCTCCTCTATATTTATTTGTGTAGTAATTTTCATATATTTGGTAAAAAATTTAGTCACTCGATTGAGATTGTTATCATCTTGGTGTAAGATCTAAAGTTAAAGAGTTGTTCCAACTATTCTTGTCTTAGGTTCATAAATCTAAAAATCATTTCAAAAAAAAAATTGGGCCAACAATTTTAAAATAAAAAAAATCCAATAATTTGTGTTTTTTTTTTGAGTTTCAACCACTATATTTGTGTTTCTCTAGTATTTAGGGGTCTAGATTTTAAATTTGGTCCGATTTGGTGATGTTTTGAAATTTTGGCATTATTGAGCTTGAAAAATCTTAAACAAGGTGAGTGGGATTGTTGATTAAGGAAAATTTGGAGGTTCAATTTTTTTGGCATTTGTTTTTCTAGTCAATTGGAGCTCAGATCTAAAATCTAAGGGAAAAGGGAGTTAAATTTCCCTAGGATCAATTTTGTAGTTCATGGTAATCTTTATGGTTTGAAGAAATTGCAAGTGGATTAGATTTTCTAGAGCAGTCGTTTTGAAATTAGTGAATAAATATTATTGGAAATTATTTGTGATATTGATAGAATATCATGGTTAAAATTATTGCCAATCAAAGCTCATTTAGTTAAGGTTGACTTTTTGCAATTCATGGTGTTTATGGTGTTTTTCAGACCCCAAAAATAGAGAAAATAAGCTTATTTTTGTCTGGGAGGTGAGGGCTAAAAATCATTCGGGATCGTTTGTTGTGTTGAAAGGAACAGATTGTTAAATTTCATCGAATTTAGAGCTAAAATGAAAGATTTATGAATTTTTGAAGATTCATTTTATTCTTGGTGTTCTTCATAAAGTTCATATATTGTTGAGGAAGATTTGTCAAAACTTGTTGTTTGATCCAAAAAGAAAATAAAGAGAAAGTGTTTAGGCATTTGTGGGCCCAAAGGAACACAAAAGGAATTTGAAAATTGAAAGAAAAGAAGGGATTTTCTAGTTTTTTTTATGTCCCAATATGACGCGACCAGTTGTTAGCATGTTAGCGTGTCAACGGCTACCGACCAACTTTTCAGAAATTTTCTCAAGTTTTCCCCAATTTTTGATGCATTTCTCCATGGAAATCAACCAAATTTCTTCCCAATAATTCTTCTAAGTTTGAATCTTGATAAATTAGTTTCTTTTTCATTAAATCTACCTTCTTTTAGGTTCAAAACTTGATTTTAATTAGTTGATTATCTTACTAAATATTATCAAGTTGTTTGAGTCTTATTTTTTTCTTGTACTTTTCTTTGTGTTCTTTTCTAGTTTATTTCATTGTTACTTTCTTAATTCAAGTTAGTCAGTTTTACTTGAGTTATCCGTTCTTCATTGAATAAAAATCTATTCTTCCATAAAGAATAAGTGACCTTAAGAATTGATTGAAAAAAGGAAGTTGTCTATAAACTTTGGGGAAGACACTTTGGGTTAGTTGAGAGTTTCATGTAGGAGATACATGAGGTATTTCGCTACTAACTTGTTGGTTGAGTTTTGTAGGTTATAATGGAAGGATTAATATTCCATTAACGTAAAGTAAACTCAATGTTTTATGAAGAAGTTACAAGTCAACCACTCCCAATTGAGAATCCTAGTACTTTGAGGACAAAAGAATTGTTTGTTTTAATTCAAAGAAATATTAAAAAGTTCACTCAATTAATGATCAAGATGGCACCTGAGGAGATATAAAGTGTTTACGAATGTGGGTTTATCAGATGATATAGGCATTTCTTTTATAGTCCTATTTCATACCTAGTTTATCAATCCTGCACATAATCTTAGTTAGCTCCATTAAGCGTTTAATCAATATTCTTTGGTATCCTCATAATTATACTATTTCCCTTCTTTGTTGGCCTTAATTTGATCCAAAATCTCCTAAGAGCGTTAGTTGAAAAATCAACAAGGTAAAGTAGTGTAAAATTGAAGAATAGAATGTTGAAAGTGAAGCCCCAAAGTAGTAGTTAGTGGTGCTGAAAAATTTGATATATGTGAGTGGTAATAAAGTACTGAATAGAAATTATGCTAAAACTTAATCATGTGTTAATAAGAATACTAACTCCTCACTATTGTGAACTACTTTAATAAGATGGGTAAAACAAAAGAGATGTATGAAGGTAGATGTAGGGAAGTTTAGTTTCGAGAAAAGAGCTTAATTTAATGTGATGTATGAAAGGGCTTAGAGAAAATAGTCAATGTTCCTAGCCAAAACAGTTCCTACCCATCCCTTAGCCTACATTATAATCCTTAAAGTCCTAATTGATCTTAAACCTTAACATTCAAACATTAGTAGAGTACTACACGAAGAGAAAGCCTATGGTTCATCTTGTGTAACCTGTGACTTCTTTGTGATAGTGAGCGTAAGTTGATTACTATATACATACTTGTGATTAATTGTATCTCTATAGGTGAATATGGGTAAATCTCTTGTGGTAAGGGTACATCATTAATGATAGTTAGGTGAATTATATGATCTCTTTAATTGAGTAGTATGCATGATTTTCCCAACTTGGTGAATCAATTCTAGAGGTTAGGATGTTTTAAAGTAGTGTTCTCGAGCGATCAACTGTATATACCATGCTTAGTATACAACTTGCAATTTGTATATTCATCGCAGTTCTGAATTTAGTGTCTTTCTTATAGAAGTAGCGTGGATTCTTTTCATAATATGATGCCTAAGGTAAATAGTTGTTCGAGGATAAACAAAGCTTTAAGTGAGGGGTGATGATCTTAGGTGTATTTATACCCCTAAGTGTTGTTATCTAGCTTTAATTAACTTAGTTTTGAGGAATTATCATGTATGTAATGAGTAAATATTTATAAAAATAAGCATGTAATTGGTAAGTTATGTAATATTGATGTTTAAGGTGCGTCCAAACCAATGTTGGAAGAAAAATGTGCAGTTAGTGTTCAAATGAGATGACTAGTTTCTTAGCTTGAGCTATGTGCCATTCTAGTTCTTCTAGCTTGATTCTATGTGCTTAAGGGTCTAATTAATGGTGTGTATTTTTATAAGAATATTGGTGTGATGATAAAAATTATGTGGGATGAATTACAAGTGGTTTCCAAATAGGAAACACAACCACAAAGCAAGGACGTGAAGACAAAACACAATGAGCAAAAGTTGATGAAATCTAGAATTTGTGGACTTATGGGCGTGCCACACTGCCTATACACCATTATAAGGGAATAAGGTATCCTAGGTTTCAAAATAAACTTTGAAAGCCAGTGTTCCTGCATGATAAACCCATGCCAGGCTGACTAGTCACCGCGATAGGGGCATAACATAGAGGCAAGTCCAAATCGGCCAATTATGGCTTAGTTAAATAGGACACTTCTAATATTTTGTAAACACCATGGACGATGTGTAGGGATTAACATATGATATAAAAGGTTTCAATTAGGGTTTTTATTCTATTACTTTAGTTTACTCTTATATTATTACATGGATTATACTCTTATGATTCCTCATATCTCCATGAGTAGATAAACACCCTTTTTCGGGGTTAAGGAAAAGAAAATATTTCCTAATATATGTAATTAAGTTGATTATAGCTTTTTAGAAATGTTGGTTGTTCATGTATTCCTGTTTTTACTATCTTATGGATTCAAGACCCTCAAGATAAATGCTTAATTCTATCATGAATTTGGAAGAAGGAATGATAGGATAGAACATGGGATATACTTAATTCTATCAATATCTTAGTACTTGCATCCCCACCCAATTAGGTAGTTATAAGGCTAAGTTAGATAGTTTATTTGAGGTTCGAAAGACCTTAATCATATAATTAACCCCATGAACCAAAAACCAAGATAATTAACTAATTCAAAAAAGTTTAAAAGCTATGTATGATGGTTCGTAGTTCCTTAGCCCTAGGTTTTCTCCATCACTATCCAAGAACCTTTACATTATCGTATTGTTAAGTTTACTTTTAGTTGCTTACTCTCAAACACTTTTTCTTACTTTAGCTCTTGGGTAATCTTAATAGTATAAGTAGAATTTGATAGTCATTAACTCTAGTCCCTAAGGTATCGATAATCGACTTTTATTAAGGCGACTATGTTAATTGGGCAGACTATGTACACTTGCGTGTGCACTTGGTCACAACAATTTGTTGGTGCCGTAGCTGGTGACTTATGAATTGGCAATCGTATTTGTCTTAGTTTTTTTTATTGATTTATTCAGTGCTAATTACTTGATGTTAGCTTCTTTAGTTGTATGAATAGGTTTAAGCAGCTAGTAAGCTTGGAAGGGATAGGGATTTGCTTGAGCCATATCTCAAACTTCAGCAATTGTTACACCAATTAAGGAGAGAAGTAGCCCTTATCTACCAAATCCCACAATTTCACGAATAAGAAGCTATTCTTACTCCCATGGCATAAGATTCACCAGCCCATAAGACAATTCATGAAGTCGCAATCCCACTTATAACTAATGTTACCTCTGCCATCTGTATACCCACTACAGGAGGCAAATATGAGTTGAAACAAAACATGGTGTAGCTTTTGCATAGCAGTGGGGATTTTACCAACCTGTCGCATAATTATCCACAGGTTCACTTACAGAACTTTTAGAGATCAGTGATATATTCATACCCAGTGTGGTATCCACTGATTATGTGAGTTATCGTTTTTCCCCTTCTCACTTTTGAGCAAAGAAAAAAGTGGTTGAAAACTGAGCCGACAGGGTCTATTACCATATGGGATGACTTTGATCAAAAGTTCCTCGTCTGTTTCTTCAATCCAGAAAGACTAAAAGATTACACAGTGAGATATTAAGCTTCAATTAGAAGACGTTTGAAGATCTATTTTATGCTTGGGAGAAGTTCAAATCTCTTCTCTAGAACTTTCCATATTATCAATAGTTTAATGAGGTATTAGCTCACACCTTTGTAGAAGATATTGACCATAATACAAAAAATTTTCTAGATTCAGCTGTAGGTGGTCAGGCTTTGGAGAAAACATATGATGAGCTTTACACCTTGTTGAAACCTATTGCATAAGGGAATGCAGAATGGAATGGTGACATATCTAAGAGTGCAGTGAAAAAGTATGCAGGTGTGCTTGAAGTCGATATTATAAAATTCTCAGCCACCCAATTTTCTGCTCTTTAAAATATGATGATGACACAATTTAGCATTTTGGGTGTGAATCATTCTCTAGCTCAGGTGAATGCAATATAGCTGGCCTCATCTTGGTGTGAGATTTATGGCAACAGTTGTCATTGTACAAAATTATATAGAGAAAATACGTAGTCTATTAACTTTTTGGGCAATGCATAGAATCAATTTATGGGAATGACAACAACTATAAATGGCAAACTCGGCCCAACTATTCATGGGGTAACAATAAAACTGAAAAATTTCAATTAAAGCACAACACACATGCTAGTTATATTGAGAACACATTGAAGAAGATCCTGGCCATACAAAAAGAAATGGATACTAAGATCAAAAATCAACAAGTGGCTTAAAAAAATGTAGAAACTCCATTGAGGAAGCAAGCTTCGACACAAAATACTAGGCCTCAATGTTGATTGTCAAGTAATACTGAAAACACATAGCAAGTTATGGCAATAACCTTAAGGAGTGGTAGAGATCTTATTGATAGACCTTCTAAGTAAAATAAGGAGGTGCAGGAAGAGTTTGTACTTTAATAGAGTGAAACAAAGTTTATATATATATTATTTAGGGAATTCTGAGTACCAAAAATCTAAAGCTTTAGAGAAAGTTCATGAAAGACCACCACAATCATCCCTCAAAATCTCAAAAAGGCCAAGGAGGATTCTTATTTTAAGAAGTTCTTAGACCTTCAAATAACTTCATATTAATCTTTATCTTTTACATATTTTGTAGGGAATGCGTAAGTATGCCAAGTACTTGAAGGATGTGGTGACTAACAAGATTAAGCTATAGGATATTAAGACAGTGACACTTACTAAGGAGTGTATTTAATGGTGATGCAAAAGAGGCCTAAGTAATTAAAGGAACCAAGAAGTTCCACCCTTCCCATACAAATTGGTGATAGTGGTGTGATCCATTCTTTGATAGATAGTGGTGTGATCAATTCTTTGATGCCCTATCAGTGTTCAATATTCTTTGTTTGGGGAATCCGAGGCCATGCTCTGTAGTGCTACAGATTGTAGAACAAACTAGATTCTAGCCTGAAGTAATCCTTGAGTACGTTCTCATTAAGGTTGGTAAGTTTATTATCCCTATTTACATTATTGTTCTTGACTATGATGGAGATAATAGGATACCAATCATTTTGGGACGTCCATTCTTAGAATTAGAAAAAACACTAATAGATGTGAGAGAGGGCATTCTCCAAATGAGATTGGATGATAAAGAGGTGGTGTTTAAGGTCTATAACCACTCAATCTAGATTACCACTACAAATACTTATGCCTGATTATGGTTATAGAAGTGGATGAGTGTTGGGTGGTAGAGTCCAAACCATCAAGGACCTTTTTGAATTGTTTTATTGAGAATACCAAGCCACCGTATAAGATTAAATTTATGATTATTGAGGAGCATGAAAAGGTTATTTCTAAGAAAGATATAGTCCATAAGAGTACACACTCAATAGATCAAAAATAAGTGAGAAGATGGCCTCTATGTTGGAGGAAAAAATGAATAAAAATGATTGATATAGTGATGTGGGTCATGCCGAGACACTAATTAGGCGCTTCTTGGGATTCAACCAAACTTAAGATAGGTACTTTGTCTTTTTATTTTAGTTTTTTCTCCACATAGTTTTAATTTTGTTGAGTCACAGATTGATAGGAAGTTTGAGAATAAGAGACTTGACCTAAGGAGCATAGGAAAGACTAGGTGTGGGGTCCCCGAACCTTTCTAAAATTTAAAGACATTGATAGCTGGCTTAGACGCCTTAGGAAGTATATCTATCCTTAATTTTTAGTATACTTCAGGGACAAAGTGTGTCTTTAAGTGTGGAGTGAGTAAATTTCTAATAGTTTTGGGTGAAGTGATGCTATCGGATTTTTTATTCTTAGTATTTCATATGATTGCATGGTTCAGAGTCTATGATGATCTTGCTTTATTTGAACATGTACCAGGTGTGACGTAAGGTTTCATTTATTTCGTGTTGCATTAATAGCTAGAACTTATCTGGCATGTGTGCAAATCTATTTAAAGAATGTGGGTTTAGGAGATGATATAGTTATTTCTTTGATATTCATGTTTTATACCTAGTTCATCCATTTGTTTGAAAAATCTTCCTTAGCCTCATTGAGCCTTTTGACAAACTTCTTTGGTAGACTCATAATTAGCCTATTTCCCTTGTTTGTTGACCTTAATTTGATCCAAAAACTCCTAAGCGCTTTAGTTGAAAAATTAATAATGTGAAGGAGTGTAAAATCAAAGAAGAGAATGGTGAAAGTACAGGAAAGTAAATAGGGTGATTTACAGTAATCAGTAGAAGTAACAAATTAGAATTCCTTTGGTTGTAAATAATCTAAAACAAACACTAGGCTCGTGCTCCCCTTGGATTCTAACTCAATAGGTTTATCATGATTAATCTAACTATCTCATTGTTATGAATGTAGAATCTGACAAGTTATGTATCCCCAAATATCTCTCGACACCCTTTGGTGAATCTTGTGTAGCTTGTCTTTGTATCAGCATGTCTTATTACTAATCTTTGTCTTGGATCCTAGATTAACTATCTCCTCTCAGTCTTAAGTTAATTAAATGAGGTTTGATATCCTCTAATCACTGTTATGATCTAATTTTCCCAATTTCTACCTCTCTTTATAGATAGTATTGAATACAAATAGGTTTCTAACATTTTCAACCATTAAGAAATTAACTAAGAAAATAAGATCACAATACGTGCAGAAACAATGATCTTGAAAGAATCTCGTGCATCCCCTACTTCGTTAATCTGCCAGGATTCCCACAATCCTATCTAAGGGGATATTTTGCTCATAGTTGTGAAACAATCCATGGAATTCAACAAATAAAGCATATGATTAATCTCACAACGATAGACGAAGAAAACCTAAAGTCTCAAATCAATTAATTAACCAAAAACCAATAACACAAAAATCCCAAAGATCAAAAGTCAATCTTGGAATCAAAATATGTTTATGAATAGTATGTGTATAAAAATTCACTCAAGAGAATAAACAAACTAAAAACCCTCAAACGAATTTTTATAGATTACATAAACACTCCAAAAATCTAAACCAAAAATAAATTGGGAAACATTGGGTCAACTGTTACTTACCTCAGGTAAGTGACCATCATAGTTGGCACTTACCTTACCTCAGGTAAGTGACCCATTGTAGGAAACATAAAATTTTCACAACTTTAGTTTCTTTGGACTTTAACCTTCTTACACTTATACTTGTACTTACGACACTGTAGGTGGTACCTATGGGCCATTGGAAGCTTATCATAAGTGATGGGCACTCTTTGCATCTGTAACTTCTCCAAAGTTATGGTTTTTGATAGTTACGCTACCTTACCTATGCAAGGTAAATGGTACTTATTCCAGGTAGGAGCCAATGTAGGTAGCCTATAATGACCCTTTAGTTTATTTCTCATAATTTCACTTATTTCAATCATTAGATCTTTTCCATAGTTTCCTTAAGTTATTTATGAAATGCTGGAATTGATAGTTTGGTTATCAGGAAAGTTATTATTTTAGAGCCATTTTCCTATTTAGAAGTCTTACTTGGTTTCAAATGGCCACTGAGCAAAAAAATCAGTAAAATAATTTTGGATGTGAATTCCGACCGTGCCCAGCATCTCCAAAATATCAATTTTAGGTTGGGTAGACCTTCGATTTAGGTCCCTCCAAAACTAAACTCATTTTGACATATTGGTTGGAAAGTTGATAAATTGAAAATTTGGGTGTGTGACCCACATTTGGTCCAATTGACTTTAGATAGAAAATTTGACTTTGCCAACACACCCGAAATGTCAAAATCAGTGTTGTTCCATATCTTGTTTGCTCATATTTTATTCTAAATTTATCCCAAACATTGAAAAAAACTTTGAATTATTCCAAGTTCCACTATCTTCTGATTTTGCTAGAGG
Source organism: Capsicum annuum (assembly GCF_002878395.1). Lineage (NCBI taxonomy): Eukaryota > Viridiplantae > Streptophyta > Magnoliopsida > Solanales > Solanaceae > Capsicum > Capsicum annuum. The sequence continues at coordinate 145,897,936 of NC_061122.1, read as the reverse complement.
TACTGCGATCACGTGGGACTTGGTGTGGTCTTGATGGTTGAAATTGTGGCTAGCATGGGTGTATGATCTTCATGACTAAGGGCCTAGGATGGTGCATTTAAAAGATCTCCTTGGCTGAAAATTGACCATTTCTTTATTATCTTGTGCCTCTAAAACGCTAATAGAGAGAGTAGTCTTTATAGTGTGTGTTGGGTGTTCACTGCGAGCTTAAGAAACTTGCATATTCATGATTTGCATCAAATCTAAGGTAATATTCCTTTAATTTTAGTTATAAATTCTAGATTTTTAGGCCCAAAACCCCAAATATCTTGAGGTTTGATTTTAACCCCAAATACAGGTGATTTCTATAAATATCTTGAGGGATATATCTACCTAATGGGGTTTGAACAATGTGTTGGCCTCTAAAACATGTTTTACATATGTGGGACTCACTTGGGGGGGGTTTTGTGTCATTTTGAACCCATAGCAAAATAGTGTAATATGAATTCTTGGAATAATGCATAAATTATATTTTTGGTATCACGGCTCATTGAAGAATCTTCCATAAAGAGAAAGCAAAGATTTTTGGTTTAGGGGAAATTTGGATTCAAGGTAGATTAGGCTTACGTGTGTTAGATTAGGCATTATTGTAGTTTAATTCTGATGGCTTGATAAGGTTAGGCGGGGTCTTAGATGTTGAAACAGTAGATGGTAATGATTGGGATTAGTTGAAACACTTAGTCAATTGAATTTGTTAAATATGATATTTGACTCATAGTATAGAACCTTGGTTAGTTGGATTTGTTATCCCATTAATGGTATGAGAATTATCTAGTTTGTTTATCTAGATGGGAGTGACTTGTTACACTAACCCTATGAGTATGTTAGCTTAGTATATATAGTTGTGAATTGGCCTTAGATGCTTTTGGTGACTTATGAGTAAGACATGAGGAAGAATTATCCTATAGAACTAGTGTGGATTGATAATTCTTTGATACATGATGTTGATAATCTAGTATAATTTTGGGTAAAAGTTGGACTTTAAGAAGAGAATTTGGGATATTAGAAGAAGAACTTGACCCGCCTTAAGCTTGAACTATGTAACTTCATTAGTGACCTAAATACGTATTGAATTCATAGAATGTGCTTTTGGTAATATGATGGCTAAATTCGATAAATGGTTTATTCATGAGTTAATTTTAAAATAATGGGCATGTTTGATTGTGATCTTATTATCATCATAACAATGGATAATTTGTAAATTCAATCCATGACTGTGCTATCACTTTATTTACTATCTAGTTTACTATGTGAGCGTTGGATTATTTTATTACTAATATTATGCTCAAGAGTAGTGACTATACAAATGTTTGTGCAAAAGAACCCTTTTGTGCTAGCATTTTGAATTATGCTGATAAAGAGCAGTTCTAGAAAGTATAATCATCGCTTGTTTTTGAACATGCTAATAATCATGTTAAGTCAGTAATGTGTGAATTGTTCCTACCATAGGCATACATATGCTCATGCACCTATAATATATTGCATTGATAATAAATTGTAAGGAGCGATGATATGTCTTTTCTTTTTTCTTTTTCCACTCCATTTTTCATTGGGCTTGCATTTGTTATTGATTTGTCAATTATATAAATATGTTCATATTAGTTTCATGATGAATATTGATGTTGTATTGATACGCAAAAAGTCCCAAGGATATATTGATGTTATGATGATGCCCGGTAAGGCCAGAGAATGTATTGATGTTATATTGATGCTCTACAAGGCCGGAGGATGTATTGATGTTATGTTGATGTCCTGCAAGGCCGGAGGATATACTGATATTTGGTGGATACCTAGCAAGGCCGAAGGATATATTGTTCTATGTTGATGCCCGACATGGCCGGAGCATACATTGATGTTTTGACGATTCTCGATAAATACAAAACAGGTATTGAGGTTAGGATGATGCCTGGTGTATCTGAAAAAGGTATTAATATTATGATGATGCTCAGTAAGCCCCGAGGACATATGGGTGTTACAGTGATGCTATGTATGGTAAACATATATAAATAGATAGGTACATGTGTGGTTAGAATCTTTCATAATTATGCCCGTATGTGCATTAGGGATATGATATTTTCCTTGAAAAATTGTCTATAATTCTCTACCATTAATCACTTGTTAAGTGGTGTGACTCTTGGTAATTCTAATTATTCAAATAAAAGTAGAATATGCCGATTATTGAGTTAAGACTAATTGAGTATAATCATGTGTAGAAGCAATGATTCATCAAGTGAATATATTTGGCCAAAAAAATGGATAAATTATTGAATTTTGCCTAGTAAAGTGTGTTATGTGATAACTAGTTGTCTATATAAAGTGGTTATATTGCTTGATGTCTAGAAGCCTGGAATACTAGTTGGTAGACCTTTTTAGTTAAAATATGGCAACAAGTAATTATGGTTGTAAAATGGCTAATGATGATAATAGACTTAGCATTATTAATGATTAGTGATATTGATGTTTAGATTGTAATAGTATAGTTTCTTAAATAAGGAATTCGAGAATTATGGTGATAACTAGTAAATACTATGGTTAATAGATGGATAAGTGTGTTTGATAATATGTAACCTCTGACTATATGATGAATAGTGCACCTATGATAACTAGGAGTAAGCTTTGGTTAAGTGGTGATTATGTTCTAGTTTTACATTTTGACTATAAGCGGATATTAGCTATCTAGTGAATCATAATTAGTTGCTACTTCATGATGGAGGAGTATATAAAGAATCGATTAGGCTAATGATTGGAGGCCATATGGTGACTCGCAAACTAGTAGTTTAATAATAAGTGTTGGTTAGTTAATAGTGAGTAGATAGAATATATTGATGAGTTAGAGGTCTAATTGGCTACATGATTGTTCTTCTGAGTACTTTACAAGTTTATTTTGTTTGTGGTAATGGATGATGATAATGAACTTGGCTAATGATCATTTACATGAAGCGTGGTAAACCACAAATAATGAGAAATTGGTCATATGTTTAACTACCGTAATAGTTGATTCATAATGTACTCTCCGGTGGTATGGGATGTCGTGATTAGTTCTTTAGTTTATGTTCCTTGGGTGTACTCCCCGGTGGTGTGGGATGCCGTAGTGGGTTCTTTACTTCAGCTTTAATGAATGTTTGTATATCATTTTGGTTTTATTGCAATTGTGGTTGGATTAGTGATGCTTTACAATTTGGATTATTTAATTTTTATATATAATGGTATTGGCGCATAATTAATAGATATGTCAGAGTTTTGTTGTAGTTTGATTATTGATTATATACATTATTGATGAAGATGATCCAGGTTTGATTCTGTATCTTGACTTCGAAATATTGCATTACTTTATATCATGTTTATGTCATGGTTTAGCTTAGTCAGCCGATGATGAATACTGCGTACTGGTTATTTTTGTACTCATAATACACTTCTATACCTTTTTAGTGTAGACCTGAGTACTAGTGGGTATTGCTAAGTTAAGATCGTCCAGTGTTGATCTTTCGAATATAGGGTGAGCTCTTTGAGTTTGGAGTCATCCATTTCTCTCCTATATTTATTCTCTTTTGTATTCAACAAGAATGTATTAGACTATTTATACTTTGAGTCATATTTGCTATTGTCGAACTTAGATACTCTTGTACTGATATTACTAAGTCATGGGATTGGTATCCAAAGTTGATTATCTATTATGGAACATTGTTGTTTATGATTATATTCATTTATCGTTGCCATTTTCGAGTATTTCTACCAAAGTAATCCATTGCCTTATCTTTGGGTTACGGTGTTGTCTTACTTACTGGTGGGTTTTAGTAGGTTCCATCATGACTTATGAATGGGGTCCTGCAGATCGAAACATTATTGTTCTATTTGCTATCTTTGGGAGGATATGGGAAATTTTTAGGAGTCCTCGTGTTAAGAGTCTAAGTTGGTTTGTATTATCTTTTCTTGACTTTGCTCTTTTGCAGATGCGTAGGTCACGTTCTATAGTATGTGAGAGGAGCCTCCCAAGTTTGAGTGATGTGTTCCCCATTAGGGATATGATGGACCTCCCTAAATCCCTATTCCTACACTTGAACCATAGATTCCTCCACCATATTTAGTGATGGGACAGGGACTAGCCTAGGATCCAATAGGTTTTATTCCTTATTCTTTGCTTAGAGATGCCTTGGTTCAGCTTTTGGGCATTATTAATGGTACACAAGCTATTGAAGAAGGAGTGTAGTCTACATTAGTAGCTCCAGGAGTTGAGGTTTCTCTTATGCCGACAGTTGTTCAGTCAACAACCACTTATCCAGTTATGACCCAGGTTGCTGTGTCTCCTGAGGATTAGAAGATATTTGGTAGGCTTTTGAGGTTAGCTCCGCCAAGGTTGTTTGGTGTTCCTAGAGAGAATGCATTTGATTTTCTTAATACTTATAAGGATAGGTTTCTTGGTTTAGGCCTTGTTGAGACTCGTGGTGTGGATTACATCATATATCAGTTGAATTTTTTTGCTCAACACTGGTGTAGAGGTTTTATACGTTCTAAGCTGGTTGGATCTTCTCCCTTATCACAGGCTTAGCAATTCGAGATATTCTTAGATAAGTATATGTTGTGTAGCCTTAGAGATCGATTGAGGGATCAGTTCACTAGATAGAAGTAGGGTTTTATAACAATCTCTGAGTATGAGGCCCATTTCCATGAGTTAGCTAGGCATGCAACTTATATTGTAGATAATTCTTTGTGAGAGCACTGAGACTCCTTATTCGAATAACTACTCAGATTTTAGTTGTTGTGAGTAGGACTTCCATTGAGGTTTTGGGTCATGTTCAGTGAAGAAGGACATGCATCCTGAGGGTCGTTATAAGAGGCTCAAGTATCAGGGCAAATTTGATGGGATCTATTGTAGTACCCGATTCAAAGGTGGTACTTCTTATGTTGGGAATCCTTCGTGTCCATGTTCTTAGCCTCAGAGTTGGACTAGTCGACCAGTTTAGGCAACTCTTCAAACTATGGATGGAGGCAGTTCGGTATTAGTGGTCTCCTTGTTAAGGGTGGTGATCAGTGTTTTAAGGTTTCTTCTATAGGTCGTGCTAGACACGGTGGTTACTCAAGTTCTGTTAGATTTGTGCGTTCTAGTTCTGCTCCTCATTCTTGTTTTACTTATGGTCTTATCTGTTATTTCTTGAGATATTTCCCTAGTAGTAGGGTGATAGTTGTTTTATTCCAGGGTGCTACCCTTATTAGGGTTATTTATCTATCAGGTAGAGGAGTTTTTGTAGGTTTTAGGAGTGGTTACTAGGGTGCTTAAGGTAGTACTCACACAGGCAGGATAGAAGGTCAGTTAGGTACCCAACCAGGTGGCAGGCGTTGTCAGTTGTATGCTATACCTGCTAGGCCTGAGGCTGACACTTCAGATGCTATTGTGATAGGTATGATTTTAGTGTGCCATAAGTTAGATCTTTCATTGTTTGATCCTAGATCCACTTATTCTTACATATCTACTTATTATTCATGCCATTGCGCGTATCTACTCTTGCGGGTGATACTTTAGTAGTGGATCGAGTATTTAGTAAATGTGTTGTAACAGTCAGTGGTGTTGATTCTTATGCTGATCTTATTATTCTGGATATGCTGGATTTTGATGTGATTCTAGACATGAACTGGTTATCCCACTATCATGTGGTCATGGATTATTTACAAGGACGATTACCTTACCCATGCTCGGCATACCCCAGTCATGTGGCAGGGAGCAGTTAGCCACAAGCCAATGGGGATTATTTCTTATGTATGTGTTAGAAAACTTATATCAAAAGGCTACCATTTTTATCTCTCTTATGTATATGATACTTGCGTAAAAGTCTATCATTTAACTTTGTTCCTATTATTTGTGAGTTTTTGGATGTGTTCCCCATCGACTTTCCTGGTATCCCCCCTGACAGTGACATTAAGTTTGCTATTGACCTTAAACCTAGCACCCGACCTACTTCTATGGCTCCTTACTATGTGGCTCTTGCTGAGCTTGAGGAGCTAAATTCTCAACTTTAGGATCTTTTTGGAAAGGGTTTTATTAGACTGAGTGTGTCCCCGTGGGGAGCCCATATTTTGTTTATAAAGAAGAAAAATAGTTTAATGTATATGTCTATTGATTATATGCATCTTAATAAAGTAAAAGAGAATAACTGTTATCCTATTCCTCAAATTGATGAAATATTTGAACAACTTAAGGGTGTACCCATGTTTTCTAAGATTGATTTAAGTTTCGGTTATCATTAGATAAGGATATCTTAAAGTCAACTTTTAGGACCTGAAATGGTCATTATGAGTTTTTGCTGTAGTTTTTCTTGTTGATTAATGCTCTTGCTGTATTCATGGATTTGATGAACCATGTTTTCATACCATATCTAGACTTCTTTGTTATTGTATTCATTCATGACATTCTTGTGTATCCAAAGAGTAGTGACGAGCATGCCCAATACTTGAGGATTGTGCTTTAGACTCTACCAGATTATGTGCTTTTTGCCAAGTTCTCCAAGTGTGAGTTTTTTCTTGAGTCAGTATTATTTCTTGGACATGTGGTGTCCAAGGCAGGTATTATGGTAGACCCTGCTAATATTTTAGTAATTCGTCATTGGGCTAGATCTACATCTACGACTGAGGCCTGTAGTATCATTAGTTTAACCAGTTATTACAGACGCTTTGTTGAGAGCTTTCCTACTATTTCAACCTCTTTGACTAGATTGACTTAGAATAAAGTTCCTTTGTAATGGTTTGAGGAGTGTGAATTGAGCTTTGGAAAGATCAAGGATTATATTACTTCAGCTCTAGTATTAGCTCTTCTAGTTGAGGGTGAGAGATTCACCATTTTTTGTGATGCTTTTGGTAATGGTTTTGGTTGTATTTTAAAGCAGTGGGATTACGTTGTTGCCTATGTTTCTAGACATCATAAGGTGCATGAGCGCAACTGCCCTACTCATGATTTGGAGTTGGCGGTAGTAGTTTTCTCTCTATGATTTTAAGGCATAATTTGTATGTTGTGCATTGTGAGATTTTCACCGATCATCACAGCCTACAACATCTTATGACCTAGCGAGAGCTAAACACTCGCCAGCATATATGGATGGAGTTGGTAAAGGACTATGATATTTCAATCTTTTATAATTCGAGTAAGGGAAATGTGGTAGTTGATACCTTGAGTCGCAAGGCAGTGAGTATGGGTAGCTTGGCATGCGTATCAGTTTCTCAGAGTCCCTTGGCACGGGACAAACAGTACTTAGCCAATTTCATGGTTCGCATGGATATTTTGGATCCTCCGAGGATTTTTGCTTATGTAGAAGTGAGGTCCTCCCTATTTAAGCAGATTTGAGATCGCTAGTATGAGGATAGTAAGTTGTATTTTCTCCATGATCAGGGGATAAATGGTGATGTTAGGAGGTACACCATTAATTCGAAGGGTATTTTGAGATTTTAGGGTCATATTTATGAACCCCAGCTTGATGATTTCATTTAGTCAATTCTTCATGAGGCTCACAGCTTTAGATATTCTATTTATCCTAGTATAACTAAGACGTATAGTAATTTGAGGTAGCATTACTAGTGGGATGGTATGAAGAGAGATGTGGCATATTTTTTGGCTTGTTGCCTATGTTATCATTAGGTTATGGCTGAGCGTCAGTATCTAGGTGCATTAGTTCAGAGATTGACCATTCTTGAGTGGAAATGGGGAAGGATTACTATTGACTTCATTAGTGGTTTGCCTCGTACTTCCGTGGTCATGACAGTATTTAGGCTATTATGGACTGTTTGACCAAGTCAACACATTTTATTCCAATTTAAACGACCTTCAGTGCTGAGAGATTAGCCTAGATTTTTGTTTGGGAGATAATTCATTTGTATGGGGTGCCTGTTTCTATTATATCAGACCGTGAATCTATATTTACTTTGCAATTCTGGAGAGCATTCCAGGAGGATTTGGGTACTCGAGTGGATTTTAGTACAATATTTCATTCACAGATAGATGGTCAATTCAAGCAGACTATTAAAGTACTCGAAGATTGGTCTGATCCTATGTTATGTATTTTGGAGGATAATGGGATCAACACTTCGCATTGAAAGAGTTTGCTTACAATAACCGCTTTTATTCAAGTATTGAGATGTCGCCTTATGAGGCTTTATATGCTAAGGTATATTGTTCTCTAATAGGATGATTTAAGGCTTCTGAGGTGAGTCGTCGTGGTACAGATTTGCTTCAGGACTCATCGGATAGAGTTAGGGTAATCCAGGATAGTTGAGAGTAACCCAGATTAGGTAGAAGGCCTGCATCGATCATAGAATCCATGCCTTGAGCTTCAGATTTAGTGACTATGTTTTCCTTTGTGTTTCGCAGGTACAAGGCCAACATCGATCCTAGAATCCATGCCTTGAGCTTTATAGTTAGTGACAATGTGTTCCTTCGCATTTCGCCCATGAGAGGTGTGATGAGTTTTTGAAGGAATAGTAAGGTCAGACATTGATATATTGGTCCTTTTGAGATTCTCTAAGAAATTGGTGAGGTGGCCTATGAGTTAGCCTTGGCTCAAGATTTTGGTACTGTTCATCCAGTTATCTATGTATCTATGTTGTAGAAGTATATTCCTGATCCATCACATTAGCTTAGGTGGGATTTACTCCAGTTAGACGAGCAGATGACCTTTGTAGGGGAGCCCTTGCTTATTTTTGTTAGTGATGTAAGACAGTTACGTACAAGGGAGATGTTTTTAGTAAGGGTTCAGAAAAAGTACTGCCCAGCAGAGGAATCCACTTGGGAGATCAAGAACGAGATGCGAGACCAGTATCTTTATTTGTTCGAGACTTTAGGAATTTTCCTTCATCTTTAACTTTTGGGGATGAAAGTTCCTTAGTAGTGGATGTTGTAATGAACCTTTAGGTCATTTCTCATAATTTTGCTTATTTTCGCCGTTAGAGCTTTTCCATAGCTTCCCTAAGTCATTTATGACTAGCTAGAACTAATAGTTCGGTTACTAGGCAGTTCATTTTGTTTTAAGAACCATTTCTATGTTTAGAAGTCTTCCTTGGTTCCAAATGGCCACCGAGCAAAAGCTTTAAATGATCTCGGATGTGAATTCCAACTGCACCAATAACTCTGAAATATTAATTTTAGGTTGTGAAGAATGTTAATTTGGGTTGCACCACACCCAAACTCATTTTGACCTATTGGTCAAAAAGTTGAGAAATGGGAAATTCAGGTGTGGAGCCTACATTTGGTCAAAACAACTACGGATAAAAAATCTAAATTTTCCAATGTATCCAGAACATCGAAATTAGTATCGTTGCATATTTCATTTGCTCATATTGGATTTCGAATGGTTCCCAAGGCTTTGGCCGAAACATGGAATGATTCCAAGTTTTTATTGTCATCTAATTTCACTATAAGCACCATGATCATGTGGGACTTGGTGAACTTAGGATGGCTACAATTATGGCTAGCATACGTGCATGATCTCCTCGGATGGGCCATTTAAAAGCTCTCCTTCGCAAAAAAGTGGCTATTTCTTCGTTGTCTTAAGCCTCTAAACCCCTAATAGTGAGTTGTCTTTATAGTGTGTGTTGGGTGCTGATTGGGAGCTTAAACAACTTGCATATTCATGATTAACATCGAATGTAAGGTAATATTCATTTAATTTTAGTATCAAATTCTTGATGTTTAGACCTAAAACACAAATGGCATAAGGCTTGATTTTAGCCCCAAATATTGGTGATTTGCACAAATTTCAAAAGGGATTTAACACCCTAATGATATTTGAACAATGGGTTTTCCTTGGAAACTTGTTTTTCGTATGTGGGACAAAGTTTTTGATGCTACCTCCTAACGTAGGAACAAGATTGCTCTGCCAATAATAGTATCTACCATATCTTTAGAACTGGAATTCAAGGCTTAGTAGAATATTTAAAGTAAGTTATTTCACATAATTCTATGATTAGGCACAATTATTAACTTCTTTTTAAATCTAAGCCATACCTCATAGATTGATTCATAATGCAATTTCCTAAAATTATACATCTCGTCCTTAAACTATAAATCTAGATGGAATGATAACAATCAAAAAACTAATTTTGCAACTCATTCAAAGTAGTAATGGACCCATGAGAAAGCTCCCCTAACCATAACATCACTTCACCAGTTTGAGATAAAGGTAAAAACCTGAGTCTCCAAGATTCCTGATCTACCCCAGGTATAGTGTATAAAGTGAAAATTCTAATAAAATTTATGAGGTGCATGTTTGCATCATCAGTCCATAAAACAAAAAAATACATTTTAGATTTAATAACTAGCTCATAACACTAGTAATGTCAAACTTCCTATGCGGGGCTAATGTAGGAGGAATGATAGGTCCTATCTCCTTATGCTCAACTTATACTAACTCCTCCTCTAGATCATCATATGGGGAAATTATTGATAGGTTGGGAGTACATGAGCTCTACCCTTTCTATGTTTATCTCAGTTTCCATTGAGTTTTGCTCAACGACCAACTCCTTTTCTTTGCCTCGCTAGCTCTGACTACTGTGCTATACGACGGGCATTAACATCTATCAGTACATTGGAAACATTTTATTCTTCTACTAATTCATCAGCATTTCAATCGATAATCTCCTGAATCACAATAGGAGGAAGAGGAGGCAATCTAGTTGGATTATCCCAAGTCCCCTCAATATGATCTTCACATTTGTGTTCTGACATCCTACAATTTGGTCGTAGGATTCTCTATGGTTCAGGATCAAGTAGGAGTAAGGGATTTCCTTGACTCCTTGGGCTAGGCATACACCGATTTATGCCCCAAGAAGAACAGAAAAATAGAACCCAAAAACTCAACAAATTTAATAAATAACTCTGCAACCATATTCCCAAACAACAACATAAAAATTTCATATCTCCGAAACTATAACCTCTAAGAAGATATAATGCAGCCATTTTTAAATTAAAGGTACCTACCTAGGTTGAGGTCAATCCCATAGGGAATAGGAAAAATATGTCTCTCAAAGTTGTTGAAGTAGCCGAAAGTGCATAAAAGTGAATGGGGAGATTTGCATTAATTGGTAAAAGTAACAAGATTTAAATGATTTTGGTTGTAAAAAATCTAAAATTAACATTAGGCTTGTGTTCCCCCTAGCTTCTAACTCCATTGGTTTATTCTGCTTAATCCATCTATCTCACTCTTATGTATGTAGAATCTAACAAGTTATGTATCACCAAATGTTTCTCGACACCCTTTGGTGAATCTCACTCATCTCTTCTCAATCTCAGAGTATCATATGACTACCCTTGTCTTGGATCCCAGAGTAATTATTTCCTCTCGGTCTCAAGTTAATTAGATGAGTGTCGATGGCCTTTAATTACTATTGTGATCTTTTTTTCCCTATATCTACCTATCTCTTGAGTTAGTATTGAATACTGGTGGGTTACTAAAATTTACAACTATTAAGAAAGCAATCAAAAAAATGAAGATCATAATACATGCAACAATAATGATCTAGAAAAAATCTCACCCTTCCCCTGCTTTATTTATCCACAAAGGTTTTCACAACCAATTAGATGCTCATAATTTCAAAAGAATACATGGAATTCTATAAAAAAAAATGAATATGAAAAATCTCACAGTAATAGATGAAGAAAACACAAAGTCCTAAATCAATTAAACAACATAAAACAAAGAGCACAAAAATCCCAAAGATCAAATGTCAATCTTGGAATTAAAATATATTTATGAATAGTATGAGTACGCAAAAAGGCACTCAAGAGCATAAACTAACTAAAAAACTTTAAAAGAATATTTATAGATTATATATATAAACCAAAATGAACTAGGAATCTTTGGGTTGCTTCCACTTACCTCAGGTAAGTGACCATCAGAGGTAGAACTTGACTCAGGTATGTAACCCATCGTAGGTAGCTAAAATTTTTTGCAACTTTAGTTTCTCTTGACTTTAAACCATTGACACCTATACTTGTACCTATGGCACCGTAGGTGGTACCTATGGGCCGTAAGTAGCTCATCATAAGTTACAATACCTAGTTACTTCTACAACTTCTCTAAACCTATGTTTTTTTACAATTACACCACCCTACCTATGCATGGTAGGTGCCAAAGTAGATAGCCCAAATTTCATTTTTAACTTCTTTTCTTCTGTTTACCTCCCAAAACCTAGTTTTCTAAATAATATACATAAAAACACGTCAGATCTACAAAACTAGGTCTAAGTACATGCATATTTCTTGGTTTTAAGTATTGAAAGTTCCCTAAAACTATGGCAAAAAATGGGTATAGGAATCAACTTACGGTCACTCTCCCACAGAATTCACATGTTACAAAAGATGAACCATAGGTTTTTCCTTAGTATAGTACTCTACTAATGTCAGAATGTTATGGTTTAAGATCAAATAGGATTTTACGGGTTGTAATGTACGCTACGGAATGGGTAGAAAATATTTTGGCCAAGAATAGTGACTATCTTCCCTAAGAGATATAATACATAACATTCACATTTAGATCTTCTCTTACAAAAAAATTCCCTATATCTTCCTTCAAATTTCTCTTTTGTAACATGTGAATTCTTTGGGAGAGTGAGCGCAAGTTGATTCCTGTACCCATTTTTGTGATTGATTGCATCTCTGTGAGTGAATATGGGTAACTATTTTGTGGTAAAGGCACATGTTTAATGATTTTTAGGTGACTTATATGACCTTTTTTCTTGATTAATATGCTTGTGTTTTCAAACTTTGAGAGTCAATTCTTGATGTTAGGATGTTTTCAAGTAGTGTTCTCGAGCTTTCAATTGTGTATTACATGCTTAGTGTAAAACTTCCTTTAAGTGTAGTCATTGTCATGCTAGCTTGTGTGTCCTTCTTGTATTAGTAATGGGGAATATATTTATGATATGATGCTTAAGGTAAGGAGTTTTTCGAGGACGGACAAAGATTTAAGTGTGGGCTGATGATCTTAGGTGTATTTATGCACCTAAGTGTTGTTATCTGGCCTTAATTTTCTTAGTTTTGAGGTCTTCTCATGGTGCAATGAGTTAATATTTACAAAAATAGGAATATAAATATTAAGTTATGTAATTTTTATGTTTAAGGTGTGTGCAAACGAAATTTGGAAGAAAACTGTGCAACTAGAGTTCAAGCGAGATAATTAGTTTCATAGCTTGAGCTATGTGCAATTCTAGTTCTTCTTGCTTGATTATATGTGCTTAAGGATATAATTAATGATGTGTATATATATAGGAACATTTGTAATATAATTAAAATGATGTGGGGATGAATTACAAGCTATTTTGGAATACGAAACACCACCATAAAGTAAGGACTTGAAGACCAAATGCTATGAGCAAAGCTTGATGAAATCCTAAATTTATGGACTTAGGGGCATGCTACGCTATCTACATCCCTCTATAAGAGAATGAGACACCCTTGGTTGTAAAATAAATTTTACTAATCAATGTTCATACATAATAGAAGTGTACCATGCTGCCTAGTCACCGCGATAATAGCTGGCACGAAGGCAAGTCCAAATTACCCAATTGTGGCCTAGTATAAATAGGACACTACTTATCTTTTGTAAACACCTTGGATGAATTGTGGGGATTAACATATGGTGGAAAAGGCTTCAATTAGGGTTTACACTCTCTTGATTTATTTTATTCTTGTATTATTACACAAATTATACTCTTGAGATTCCTTATACATCCATGAGTGGCTAAACACCTTTTTTAGGGTTAAGGCCAAGGACATGATAACTTATTCTTTGTAAATAAGTTGGTTATAGTTTTTATCATTTTTGGTTTCTTATTTATCTTTTTCTTTACTATCTTATGGATTTGCAACCATTTGTATAAACACTTAATTCTATCGTGATCCCAGAAAGAGGAACAATAGGATAGAAAGTGGGACATATGGGATGGGATCATACTCTTTAAATTGATTGAAGTTATGATTTTCATTTTGGATAGTAATATACCTAATTGTCCCTATTTGGTTCAATAAGGGGAAAAAATTAAAACATATTTAGCTTAGTACTTGCATCCCTACTCAACGATGTAGTTGTAAGGCTAAGTTAGATAGTTGACTTGAGGTTTGGAAGACCGTAATCATATAATCGACTCTATGAACAAACAATCAAGATATTTAACTAAACCAACTAAGTTCTAAAGGTAAGTATGATTGTCTGTAGTGCCTCAGCCTTGGGTTTTTCGCATAATTTTCTAGAACCTTTATATTATCATATTGTTAAATTTACTTTTAGTTGTTTACTCTCAAATACTGTTGGTTACTTTAGCATTTGGGTAATCTTAATAGTATACCTAGAATTGGATATTTGTCTAAACACAAGTCCATGAGGTATCGAGACTTGGATTTTATTAAAGACACAATATTACTTGGGTGGGCCTTATGAACTTGTGTAGGAGCTTGGGCTCAATATTACTCCATGTAATGTTGGTGCTAAGGAGTTGTAAAAGAAAGAGAACACATCCACTCCTTAGGCACTCAAGTGGAAGCTAGAGTAGAAGATATCTCTAACTCCATCATAAGTGATCCTTGGCACTTGTTCAAAATCCAAAAAAATTAAGAGAAAAAAGATTGAGAGGAGTAAAGGTATGATATATGACAACTCTAGAGTGGAAAAATAAGAGATTGTGTTGGGTAATGTAAGAGGGTTGTCACAACCATATATTAAATTTAGGAACCTCTCTTTCTTTTCTTGTTTTCTTGATTTTTGTGTAGGTATCCTATGTAATAAACCTAGTCAATCACCTCAAGCAATGGGGAATCAAGAGGTTCTAGAAAGCCCCCCCACAGGAGAAATTATGTTTCAATGTCAAAAAGCAAGGTGAATGAAAATTTTCATAATCTACAAGGTAACAAAGCTAAACCTTACACTTTGTAAAAAGTAGAAGATCTATATGTGGATAATAGCAAACTGAGTGTAAGTAATGGCTTGTATATGCATAAGCTAAGGATCTATTTTCCGGTGATGATCTTAATGGAACATCATTGCATGATGATAATGCCATTTTTGTGTGTGCCCAAACACTAGTTGATCCTATAGATGATAGATTAATTCTTCTAGTAAGATCAATTTGAGTCCACCTAGTGTTAGCACTTGTGATTACAATGGAAATATATTGCAATGGGATTGGGATAGTAAAATGCTAGTTTCCTATTATGGTGGTAATCATGTGCATGACTCTTTTGAGATTGAAATGTTACCAACTAATGTTAATTGTGGTTATGACCAATTTTCTTGTAAAAATGCCATTCTAATTGTGGTGTTGTATGATGTGATAAATCAACCATAATTTAGTGATGGTAACGATATAGGTTGTCATGTATCTAGTAATGTTGGATCTTTATTTTGATGTGAAGATTCCTTAGGTGTTGATTCAATTTCTTATTATTGTCATGAGGATCCTGAGGTGGAGTATGAAGTTAGAGATAATCTTTTATGCAATGATGGCACGACTAATATGAATGATGAACATAGTAGTGTGTCTTATAATGTTTGATGAGTATCATATCGTGAAAAATACTAATTGTTTGAAAATTCACTATGGTGTGATGACATACTTTTTGATAATGAAAATCTCTTAGAAGATGATAGTACCTTTATTGAAAAGGATGGTGTTCAGAAGAACGGTGCGATATATGTTGCATTTATCCCTTTATCTTTATGTGTTTCCATTCTTGGTCAAGCCCAAAATGTGCTTGAATCAATGAGTGAACCTTTTCATATAAATGCATTATATAAAGTTAACTTGTGTGACACCATTCTATATTATTTGTTTGTACATTATAATCTCTTAAGGTCATATTCCATATTTATGCTTACCTTCACCATTTCATATCATCCATATTTGTCCCAAGTTATTTATGACTTGCTAGAACCCATTGTTCGTTTATCAGGCAGTTCATTTGATTTTTAGTACCAATTCCATATTTTTTAGTCTTCCTTGGTTCCAAATGGCCACCGGGCAAAAATATCATAGAAATGATCTCGAATGTAAATTCCAACTACACCAGCAGATCTGAAATATTAATCATAGTCTGGGTAGACCTTTGGTTTAGCTACCAAGGCACCCGATCATATTTTGATCTATTGGTCAGAAAATTGAAAATTGGAAAGAATGGGTGTGGGACTCATATTTGGTTAAAGCAACCTCAGATTAAAACTTCGACTATGCTAACGCATCTAGAACATCAAAATTAGGCTAGTGAGACCCTTGATTTAGTTCCTAAGGCTCCCAGACTTGTCTTTGGCTATTGAGTGGATTTTATAAAAAGTGATGAAACTATAGGTGTGGGATCTACTTTTTGCCTAAATGATCTCCGATAAAAATTTTGATGATTACAATGGATTTGAATTGTGGTTTACATTGAAAATTCACTACTGACTCATGTTCTTTGGATTTCGGATGAGTTTCATAGGTTAAAAAATTATTTTTGAGTTTGTTATCATCTGGTGTGAAATCGCGTCCAAGAGTTTTCAATCCCAAGTAGCTCAATTGCGGCCTGTAGGATAAGGATTGTTAAATTTAAGCACCTGTATTGGGGAATTTCCCCCTTACAATTTAGACCTAGAAACCCCAAAATGAGTTTAATAACTCAAAATTGGTCATAGGGGTGACTTGTGAGCTTAATTATCATCATGAATCGCAATTATCTTCAAGATTAAGGTAAGAATTTCTTGAATTCATGCTTTAATTTAGTAGTTTTGACTAAAAGGCCCAATTTATCTTAAGACTTGATTTTATCCCAAAGTATTCGTAGTTTTCACCCATTCTTTGACAGGTTATGATTCCTTATTCATTTTTCATCATTGGGTTGGTCTTGGAAACTCATTTTCCATATGTGGGATTAACTTTTGGTGTTGGTGTCTTTTTTGGATCCAAAACATAATAGTGTAACAGGGGTATCATTACACCCATATTGATGAGTAGATTATGGTTTTAATAGTGTGATGGAATTTTGAGGATTTTAAAGGAAAGATGAGATGTGGTGCATGAAGTGAGGTTTTGCAATTTGGCCTTGCAGTAGGCTTCTATCTACTTTTCTGCATAGATTATGTATGATATATGTTGCATGTGAATATGGATGTTAGGCTTGATTATGAGTAGGATAACTTAGCCTTGATATATTGATGTTCCGGGAATAGATGAGGGTTTTCGACCTGTAAGATGGCATCTTTGTAACTCTTTTGTATCCTATTTCCTCCCCACTTTAGTTTAGATTATTTATAGCATAGACTTGTTGATTGGCCCATAGATATGCTATTTCCACTTATAATTGATGATTGGCCAATAGAGTTACTATTTTCTTTAGTCATGATTGTTGGGCCTATAGAGACGATGTTTCTCTTTGATATGTAAATTGGCCCAAAGAAGTAATATTCCTTGCATGATGTATGACCTATTGATATAAGATATCCTATAGGTGATTACTTTCCTATATATATTATGCCTCCTAGATGTGAAATGCCTCTTGTGTGAGAGATGATTACATACCTATATATATTATGCCTCTTAGATAGGTGGACTCTCTTGTGTGAGAGATGATTACATGACTATATATATATTATTCCTCCTAGATGTGAGATGCATCTTTTGTGATTGATGATTACATGCTAATTTATATTGTACCTCCTATATGTGAGATGCCTCCTATATGTGAGATGATTAGAGATATGCTATGACTTATAAATATGATTATTGATATTAGTCTCAGATATGTGTATGGGCCTAAAGCCGTGATTATGATGTTGTGATTATTATGGATAAATTATTGGGCTATGGGCTATGTCATGATACTGATTAAATAAACAAGAGGTGTTTATCAATATAAATGATGTGAGTATAGCTCATGAATATGAATATCAATATGAATATGTATATGTTTGAATACACATCTCTCCGTTATGAGACGAGAGAAGATATAGTACGATGCTTATTATATAACCGATTGAATACTTGTGATGGAATTCATAGAATTGGTATGTTCATGATTATTTACAACTATAAATAATATGATTATCCCTTTAATTAGATCTTATGGCTACTCTTCTTGTTAGACGATAAAGAAATGTGGTAACTAGTTGTCTATTAGGAGACTATAGCACTTGATATCTAGGAATTAAATATATTAATTTATGAATCTTTCTTAGTTGAAATATGATAGATAACGATGGTTAGTTAATGACTTGTATCAGTTAATAAAAGATGGTTAGGTGATAAGTAGAAAGGTGTTGCCTAGTAATTATTAATGGATATAGGATGATTAGTTGATAATAATGAATGGTGGATAAATGGCAGTTTCGATCTAGTGATGAAACCTGACTAGATGATAGATGTTGCTTAATTAATAAATTGTGGTTAGTTTCTATCCCATGAGAAAGGATTATGTGAAAGATAATGTTTAGGCTAATAACTAGAGGTAATATAATGACTAGTGAATGAGTGATTCGATTATGATGAGTGTTGGTTAACTAATAATAAGTAGTTGAGAAGTATTGACTAGATAGATATTCTATGGTGATATGTCTATGTTTATGAGTATTTTAGTATATCTTATTCGGTAATGGTAATTGTGATGATATTGATACTCGGCAAGGCCGGAGGATACTATTATGATGATATTGATACCCGTCAAGACCGAAGGATACTATTGTGATGATATTTATTCCTAGCAAGGCTAGAGGATACGATTATGATGATTTTGATACTCAAAAAGATCGAAGGATGCTACGGTAATTATATTGATACCCGGTAAGGCTTGAGGATACTATTATGATGATATTGGTACCCGATGCGGCCAGAGGATACTATTGTAATGATATTGATACCCGATAAGGCCGTAAGGTACTATTATGTTGATATTGATACCCGATAAGGCCGGAGGATACTATTATGATGATATTGATATCTAGCAAGACCGAAGGATATTGTTTTGATTAAGTAGATATCCAACAAGACCGATGGATACTGTTGTAAAAACGTTGACACTTGATAAGGCTGGAGGTTGATTACAATGATGATGGTCTTGATTAGGATAGTTATGATAATTTATGATATTAATTGTGTACTCTGCATTCATTTATTTATGCACATTTCCTATCACCAATATGCACCTATGCCTATCAGCTGGTATAGGATGGTTGCTTAGATATGGATGAAAATTATGCCTTCTGTAGTTGTATGTTTATTGGACCTTCTGAGCCTGGGGCGGTGTGGGTACCCATAGGCTTGGCTAGTTATTTGGTTTTCCAGAGTAGTTGGTTATTTATGATTTTATTGATATTTTTGTTATCATTATTGTGATCATTATTACGACTAGCTTATGACAGATTGGTCTTTGATCCTTTATTAGGATTTGAGGTATGTTTTCGGCCTCTCCTATCTTATGATTCCATTACGATGTGCGATTATTTAATGCCTATCCATGTCGATTAGAAACCCTAAGTATGATAGTATATAAATCTAGATTCTATTATAATGAGGTCTCAAAATAAGAATATGATCATATAGGTTATGCTTTGAGATGACTTCGTGTTTATATGTATATATACCTATATATATATATAGCTATGTGAAGCTATGATACTACCATATATCCCTTCCTTCATTTTTCATGTTGTATAGTCATTTCTTTACCTTGTATAGTACAATATATATTTTTCTTTCTCTCTTTAATTGTATATTGACATGGGATATAGGGTATAATATTGACATATATTGAATGTAGCTAAAATGGGATAGTTCACCCTGATACTTCCTTAGTTTTATTACTTTAGACTTTTGGACATGAACATGATAGTTGTTCTTTATTATCTCATTGACTTGTCATATGTTCTCTTGGGTGTTGTTTCCATTTTGCTAATATGTTGTATATATCTGCTTTATCTTTGGATCTCAATTGGTAGTAGCATACTGAGTACCATTCATTTGGTACTCATACTACACTTTTGCAGCCTGCAAATCATATTATGGGTTGTTACTGTTGATTTGTGCATCGTGCGGAGCAGCGCTAGTTTAGAGACTTAGAGTGAGATCCTGCCTTTCAGAGCATTACTTATCTTTCTCTTATGAATTAGGCTAGTCTCTAAGTTGTATTCAGAGATGAATTGTATCATTGTATTTCTCTTGATATTTTACTTTTTTACACTCTTATTATATTAGAATCTCTTGTACTGATACCACTAGGTTTTTGGATTCTTCTATGTGCTGATCATTATTTCATATATTCCACATTCTTTTCCTTAAAATATTTAGTAGTCCGATACTAGCCGTAACAAAATATGGGTTGGATTTCCTATTAGTGGGTTATGGTAGGCGTCATCATGACCTGAGAAAATCTGGTCATGACATTTATTATGATACTCATGCCTTATAGTGGAGTATATTGTGTGAAGGTGAGAGTGTCAATAGGGAATATGGGTGTTTGCTTAACCAGTTTTTATGGAATCACTTTCCATTTTACCCTGGTAATGAATAAGAATATTTCATTTGTGATGTGTTGCATGGTCAAGGTGACAAGCGAGTTGTGACTTGAAAGAGTTCATGGATGCTCAAGACTTCTTGTTACTGTCATAGGGTTAGACAATTGGAATTACTGAATGGGACTCTTAATTTATGCTAATGGTTGCTTAAGCAACTACATTGACTTTCATTGGATTTCTAGATCAATCTAAATGGTCGCTTAAGTGGCTCACTTGACTTTGACTAGAATGCTTAAATGATCCAAATGGTACCTTAAGGGACTCCCTTGATTGGACTGCTAAAGAGAGCAATTTTAGTACTTAAGCACTCATGAACTACCATTGACCTTGGCTTAAGAGGTCCTTAGACCTCTAAAGTTGTATCTGAGGTCAATTTCTGAGATTTTTCTCCCGATTCTTCCTTTTTAAGTCTTTCTCCCCTTTTAGCTTCAATTTTACTCATTTTTGTTAGAATTTCTTTGAAAGCAAAAAATACATGAAATTAGGACAACTCAAAGTTTATTTAGCCTCATATTATCAATTAACGACATAAAAATATAAGAAATGATATGTAAATATTTGGTAAAATTGCCACTCAACATCCCTTGTGTTAACAAGTGGAGCCCCAACTAGATACTGAAGCATATGTCAACCTAGAGTTCAACGCCTAGTAAGAGATACAACACTAGTTTGGGGTCAGGCTAGTTAGTGGTTAGTAATGATTAAGGTTGATCCATTGATTGTGACAGAGGACTTACCACTATAACAGCGGGTTAGTTAGGGGTCAACCTAAACTCATATGGGATTTGAGTTAACACCAATTTTTTAGTTGTTATGGTTTCTCTAGTTATCTTTCCAAAGGGCATGTTACAAGTAGTGTTGTTTCCTTGTACTACTGGTGGAACAAACTTGACATCTGGGAACAAGTCATTGTTTTTAGGGTGCATGAGTGCAACCTGCAGTTGTGGATCCCCTTATTAATGTAGTTCAGTCCAAATAGTTTCTTTACCTTGGTATCCATGCAAGTGGTGGCTTAGATAAGGAAAATACTAGGTTATTTTATCAGTTTGGGTCCTCCATTGTGTTAAGTTTCATTAAAATAGGATGCCTATGAGTTCTTTCTAAGCAACTAGTAGAGGTTGCATAACCTCGACCTTGTGAAGTGTCATGGATTGGTTTCAGTTACATTTAAGATGAATGGGTCAACGAAATAATGGTGGAGAGTGATGTGAGGTTACTATCATGTTATTTTACTTACATTAATTCCATATTTGTTATATTTTAGCATCATCAAGAGATTAAATATTATGAATTATGCTTGTGCTTCTTGTTTTGTTTATATATGTGTGTCTTGAGGCATTTGGAGCATAAGCTAGAAGAAAAAGAGCACTATGGAAATTTCATATTTGTTATATTTTTAGCATCATCATGAGATTAAATATTATGAATTATGCTTGTGCTTCTTGTTAAAAATGGATCCCACAGACCTTTAAAATCTAAAATACAATCATAGAGCATATATTCAAAAACCAAAATAGTTTGCTCTAACTACCCATAAGTCTGGGGAGAAAGTTAGAGCTAAGGTAAATCTAGGTACCTCAATCCTCCAAAAATATCATCTAGAAGATAAAATAAACTAAGAATATTGAACTAAAATGGTAGACATAAGCACCGCACGAAGGCAAAACCTCCAGAATATAGATCCAACCTTTCGACATTGTAGGAGTTCTTGATAGTAATGAAAAGGGAGGATTTGATCAATCGATCCATAATGACCCAAGTGTTACTAAATCCACGACATGATAAAAGTAAACAACCTATCAAATCCATAGTAACCTTCTCCTAATTTTACTCGAGAATGGACAACCTTTGTCAAAAATCAATAGGTCTCAAATGTTGAACAATCAATAATTTTTCAACTATTTTGCTATACCAAAATGCTTTATAACTAATATATACATATTATTAACATTAAATTAAAGCCCCAAATCATGGATTTTCCTCAAATAAAACTATACAACTCTCACAGACCAAGAATCAAACACTTGGTGCACATAGGCTATTTTAACTTCTTAAGAATAGCACATAAGTACTCAAGACTTCCTTAAGGTTTACACCAAAATATTCACTACCAATATCCCGCATTATAAAGAAAACCATAAAAGTATATGTAATCGACATTTTTATCCATACTTACCCTGACTTTGAGAGAAACAAATAAGAATAAAAGACCAATTTATAAACCTAGAAGTAAGGGAGTTAAGAAATTCATACCTGATGTTATGTAAGATTAAGAGAATTGAAAGTAGAATTTTGAAGAAAAATGAGAGATGATTTTGATATGTTATGAAGATATATAATAGTTGGCCATTTTTTTACCCCAAAAGAAGTTTGAATAGTGGGTTCCACTTAAGCAAAGAATTGATTGCATAACTAATCATGAGTTGAACCATCAAGAGTTGGTTAAGTGGACTCTAGATTGTTGAAGAGATCATGATCGAACATAACCATTTTCTGAAAAGATTTGGTGGTCACTTAAGGGACCTTGTCCATTGTTGTTGATTATCGCTAACAATATCTAGGTCTCTAAAGTGTCCTTCGCCAAATTACTATTTATCCACTTAAGCAGACATTTTGATGCTCTTCTGATACCTAAGGTCCTCCAGAATATGCAGGAATTAATCAACCCTCATCTTTAAGGTGATGTAATCCCAAACTCCATTTAAATAACCTTTTTCCCTCCTAACCAGCTTAAATCACTTCGAAGACTCTAAATTTTTTTTGTGGATTTGTCAAAATTAAAACCCTAAACTATTCTAAATAGTAAAATTCAAGAAATAGATGTAAATTTTTTGAAATGGTGTGTTTCCTCGCATCTAATGCTTGATTTAATTTGGCTCACAATGCAAACAACCTTGCTATTTATGTCTCCACTAAGAGGATTGGAATATTTTTCCCAAATTTAGATCAACATCTCTTTGAGGACATGAACCTTTTACCCAACTTCATATAACACTTCTGTGTAGGCTCATTGGGTGTAGGTAAAACATCAGTAAATTATTATTTAGACACAACATGATGTCCTTCGTGGCCTTTGATTAAAGGATGTCATTTCACCCTCTTGGGATGAAAAACTATAAAATTTAAGGATTTTGTTCCTGATGAAACCCATGGTATTTGCACCATATATTGAGAGATCAGGTCCCTCAGAGTCAATCATAAGAAAACATACATAAATCATGCAATCAACAAATGACAGTGCAGAAAGAGTAAAACCACATAGATTTTTATGTGGAACCAAAGAAGGGAAAAACCACAACTAGCCCTCACAAGCACCAAAGAAATCAACTAATCAACTTACTAATTAGAGTCTAAATTTTAGCCTACCTCTAGGATCCTTTTGGTTGTTGCACCTTTACTACAAGCTCATCTTTGTAACTCTACCAAGGACCCTCTCTACTAATTACTTCTAATTAGTCTCAAGCTTAGGCAACTCTTCCTAAGCACTCTCTACTCAAAGAGAAAAATGTATTACTCCTATAGAATAAGTAGTTCATTTACAAATCAGAACTCACTCAGGAATAACTTCTATTTAATCTCTCATAAAACTAAGAACATTAGCAGTGTTGGAACTGGGTTTATGCTTCCTCTCTTTACACTTTGTATTTGGAAAAACCATTTTATGAAATGAAATCTCTTTTCTTTTATAGTTGAGTGATGATTAGGACTAAAATGTATTGGACTAGCTGTCCTAATCAGTACAAAAGAGCATATGTAAGTTTTTTACACAAGATAATAAAACTGTGTAGACAAAGCATTCTATCTATGTTATATCTTGCATATCACGGTATCTGGTCCTTTGGAGTTAGCTCCTCATCATCAAAACTACATATATCAATTTTCCTCTTTTTTGATGATGATAAACCAACCATTAAGCTTTGAGCATTAGTGCACATTCATCACATCCAATTAGTGTGATTACCACCTGACAATGAATGTTCCCGATATCGTTATGCTTCCTGCACCATCCAATGCAGGGACTTGGTCCCTTATTGTCATTTCTATCAAAACCTTTGGTTTATTCCCCTTGTTATCATGTACCTACATTTAGTGTATTTGTATACTTTCCCCTATTGACATGAATCCCTTCATTTATCTATTCAGTACAACACATACTTCCCCCTATTAGCATGCCATTCAAATCTGCAACTCAAATTGTCCCTACTACATAAACTCAACATGAACTTAGTACCTTTTGGTATCATTGAAAAAGATTAAGTTAAAACTACGAGTAAAATAAGCACAGAAAAGTTAACTCATGGCCCCTAGGGCAACACTAGCATGAAGAATAATTTAAAAATAAATGAGACAAATGAGGTACATAAAACAAGATTCATTCATTCATAGAGTTCGTACCAGTACAGTAAACTAAAATTATCAATCATAAAGCAATTGTATTTAAAGGTTAACATGAGAATCAAGACATGAAACTGACATGGGTTAATAAGGGAAAAAGTATAATAGGGTTCATGTTGAGGGAGGCTTAATGGTAAGGGATTTAATTAGCATCTCCACTCTTGCACTTCTAAAAGTATGGGCATCCGATGACTATTTGGTGAGATACTTTACTTTAGTATAAAGTCCTTGTATTTTACCAATCATCTCTACCATTTTCATTTTGATCTCTGTATTTTCTGCTTCTCTTAGGACTACTATTTATTTTTCTACCATAATTGTTCTCTTCTTCGGATTGGGTCCCTCAAAGTCTTTCTATTTTTGATAGCTATCTATTTTTGCCTAATTCTAGAGTAGATACCAGTCTTCTACTCAGAGGACCTAGTTCTCTTAGTAATATGAACTTTCTTTATTCTTTCCTTTGCAACCACAACAACTCTCAATTTATGTCCTCCTCTTCTTTAACCTCTACAACTAAACTATTTTCTTTTACCTCTACTATAGTAGTTTTCATGAGCCTTCTTTTTTATATATGAAATATTGTTAGACTTCATGGCATCTTCCATCATTTTCTTTTCAGAACCTCTTATAGAATAGTTTTTAGTCATTTTCACCTTATAGTCCATCATTTTCTCCTTTTCTCTACTTTACTTTAGTTTCATCATAGTCCATCTCAGAGGAACTTCATCCTCACCCTCCTCGTTTTCTTCAATTGGTTGTAACAATATATCTTTTCCCCTACTCACTTCATCATCAAAACCTACTTCCTGTTCTACTCCATCAACTAAGCTTTCTTTGGGATCATATGTAAGTTGGAGTCAGTTTTTAGCTACCCAATTCTTATTGGAGAAAAGATCAACCTTTTTTGCTAGAATATATTTTTCAAATAATTGAGAAAAGAATAAGATCTGAGTCTAAGGGTGTAGGAGAACATGGTTCATACAAATCTGTAAAAGTATTAGCCCTTTTGAGTTCTTTAGACAACTCAGTGATTTGAGAATTTTTAGGTGCATTTGAGTCTTTTGAGGAGAGGGAAATATTAGTTTGAGAAATTTATTCTTCCACTAGTGACCCAAAACCTTAGTTGGAATCGTCTATTATGATTGGGTGAACACAGACTTCTAGGGTTGAGGAAGGTTCAATTTGATTTAACTTATTTTGAGGTTTCAAATTTTGTAATGACGACTCAATGGGTAAAGTTAACTCAGATTTTTGTTAGAGTCATGATGATGCGTTTAATAACTTCTTTTGTTGAAGGATCAAAGTATTGAGAATGTTCAGCCTTATTTTAGAACACTAGTGAAATTTGTTGAATAAGGATGAGTGAAAATATAATAAGGTGGTTTAGTGAAGTGTCATTTGTTAATAAAAGAGGTCACTTTTGAAATGAAATATCTAAACTTACTAAGTGTGAACCTTAATTCTGTAACAAAGAACTAACTACTATTTCATTAGAGGAAATACATTTGACTTATTTAGGCAGCATTTTATGATTATTACTAGAGCATCCTGTTTAAGAACTACCCTAATATATGGGATAGGGTCCCTCTCTTTTATGTAAATCTTCAAGTTTGTGCTTGTTGCATTTTTCCAACTCCAAAGTTGTCCCCATGGGTGTATACCTACAAAGTTATGGTACTGAGTTAGGCCAATAAGTATTAATTTACCTAGGATACATGCCTCCTAAACATAGCTGATTTTGTGAGGAGACACTGATTCACTTAATAGTAGGTAAGGGTAAATTGATCAATCCCAGCATCATCTTTATAGATTCATTACACCATATGATACCGCAACTTTTTCTGGAAATAGGTCTGAGGACGACGTCCTAGACTTGGCATTCTTTAATGTCCAAAGTTCTTTCAGCATTCCTTTGAACTTGCCAGCTTCTTTCAAATTTTGAGCTTATCCTTGGGATAGGAGTGATAATAACATAAGACTCCTTCACCTTAAAGTATCTTAGGAAAGAGAATATAATCATACCTTTCATTCATAGCCTTAAGCAATAACAAGAAGATTTTTTTGATTTTCCAATAGGAGAACAGAGGTGTGATTAAATCTATTTTTGTCCATACATGTAGTGTGGGATTCTTGAAATTTTTCTAAGATCTTACACCTTTGGGATAGGTGCTCCCCATTTGGTCATGTCTAACACTTGCCATTATTTCTTTGAGCCAACTTTGACAATCTTCTTTCAGGTGTCCATCTCTTCCACAGTGAGTGCATAAAGTCTTATGGACCTTGTTCTTAATATTATGATTAATATTAACTTGAGACCCACAAACTTGGATTCCTTATTGATAACCAACACCTTTACCATTATTAGAACCTTGACCAATTAGGTTATAAAAGATCTGAGAAGATGTAGTCCATTGTAGGGAATTTTTTAGACTTTTCCTCAGATGGACTAGGAACCTTTTTAACTCCTCATTTTTCTAAAGTGTAGTCATGAGAAGCTTTTGTGAGTCCTCTAATTTTTCTTCAAGCTCAACCTGAAACTTTGAGGGTTCTTTCTTCCCTTTACACTCAGAAGCATTTACTTTCTCTAGTTGATTTAACAAACTTAGATTTTCATGTTTCAGCTTAGCAACCTATTGCTCAATTTCTAATACCTATAGACTTAAGGCTATCAACTCAAGCTCCTGATTTTCTATTTTTTTCTTCTAGAGCATTACTCTTTTCTTTGTCACAAGCATCATCTCATTTCTCTAGTTGACTCACTAAATTTAGATTCTAGATTTTAACTTGGTAACTTGCTCTTTGTTTTCAGATATTTGGAGAGTTAGAGAAATTAACTAAAGCTCTTAAGTTTCCACATTTTTTCTAGGGGAAATTTTTTCTCAGCCATTACACATATAGAGTCAGTCAACATATTTGCAAGTATTTTCATCTTTCTAGAAGAATAGTTGTCCAAATTTTATCTAAGATCAGAAAGTTTTACCCCATTTTCTTCTTCATCTTCAGTGTTTTCCATAAAGCAAAAAAGGAATCATAGATAACAAGTTTGTCTTACACTACTAGCATAGAAATATCTCCAATCTTCTTATCTTCACTTGAATCACTATACGAGTCTCCCCATGCTGCTAGAGCTTGCTTTACAACATACTTAGCGATTGTCTTCCTTCTTGAATTTTTAGCGCCCTAGTCTCTCTTCTTATTTTTGTCACCTACAATCTTAAGATACCCCTGGTAATTCATTTTATGCAATGGAAAATCCGTAATGAAATTCTTAGGACTTTTACATTTGTGACATACGTCAGTATTACCTCTCTTTTTGTTGTTACTTCCTTTTCTTCGGAACTGGCCACTCATCTTCATGGCTCTAAAAATCCTTTTTGCCAAATAGACAACATCAGTATCTTAATAATCAACTAAATCATATTTAGAAGGTTTTAATGCTAGGGATTTTTCACTTTTTGTTTCCTTCTTCTCCAGCCTTTTCAGCTTCTTGAGCTCATGGGTTTTTAAATTTCCAATCAGTTCATCTATGGTGAGGGTCTTCAGGTTTTTTGCTTTAATTATGGCATCTACTTTGCTTTACCAGGACTTCGGAAGAACACCAAGAATTTATCTAACTTAGTTTTTAAATGGAATCACTACTCCCAGGCAACGAAGCCCATTACTGATAGAAATGAATCTTAGATGGATTTCTTGGATTACTTCTCTTCTTTCATGGTAAAGGTTTTATACTGAGTAGTTAACATGTATACTTTAAAATGCTTCACATCAATAGTAATTCATGTGTAGTCCTCAAGCAATACCAGATCTCTTTGGAATTTTCACAGGCTGAGATCCTATTATATTCATTAGGCCTTATACAACAGACAAGAAATTTCTTGGCCTTATAGTTTTTCTCAAACTTCCTTCTATGTTCATCATCATATTCTCTTATGCTTTTATTACACTTCTCGTTATTTCTCCTTCTTTGACATTTTTAACTGGAACATGGGGACCATCTATAATTATGTCCATAAGTTCATTATCTTGAGCCATAATAAAGTCAAACATCCCTATTTTACACCACCCATTGTACTATCCATTAAATATAGCTGGTCTAGTAGTAGCTTGCCCTTCTTCTGGGTTTAGTGGAGTAGCTATCATAGCCAAAACACTCTATATAGGAACGCTTTAGAGTGACTTATCTTTGATACCAATTGTTAAAACCCTTGGTGGTTGAACAACACAGTGAAGGACCAGGACCCTTAGAATCAATCACTGGAAAACAAACTCTAATCATTCAGGAAAATAAAATATAGTGTAGGAAGAGTAAAACAAACATATTTTTATGTGAAAAACAGCAAGGGGAAAACCATGGCTTTCCCTTATAAGAACCAAAGAAATCCACTGTAATCAACCTCCTAATTACAGTCTAGATTTTAGCATACCTCTAGGCTCCTTTCACTTATAGGGACTCTACTGCAAGCTCATCTTTGTAACTCTAAAAAGGACCTGCTCTACTGACTACGTCAAATCAATCTCAAGCTTAGGAAACTCTACCTAAGCACTTTCTACTCAAAGAGAAAAAGTCATTACTTGTATATCATAAGTAATTTCTTTTCAAATCAAAACTCACTTAAGAATAATTTCTATTTAAGCTCTCATAAAGCTAAGTACATGAATAGTGTTGGAACTGGGTTTATGTTGCATCTCTGCACTCTTTGTATTTCCAAAAACCATTTGATGAAAAGACAACTATTTTATTTTATAGATGAGTGATGATTAGGGGTAAAATACCATTTGACTAGTTATCCTAATTAGTAGAAAATAGCACCTACAAGTTTGTTACACAAGATAAAATAATTGTCCAGACAACGCATGCTAGCTGTACTGTATCTTGCTTATCCGGGGAACTGGTCCCATGCAGTTACATGATCATCATCAAAATTATATATAACAGCTCGTCATCTGCAGAATTTGCTATTTTTCTGAGTGGTTTTACTTTCATCACATCCACCAAGCATAATGTCGAAAAAGTTCTTGGAATAATGTTTTCTTTCTATTTCCAGATTTGGGTTATTCTTGGTGTTCTTACCCTAAAATAAATTATACTATTCATAATTTCTTGGCTTGTTGATGAGTGGTGAATTTACTACTCATTG
Organism: Capsicum annuum; assembly: GCF_002878395.1. NCBI lineage: Eukaryota > Viridiplantae > Streptophyta > Magnoliopsida > Solanales > Solanaceae > Capsicum > Capsicum annuum. Next base: position 145,867,860 of record NC_061122.1, on the reverse strand, counting down.
ACACTCAAAATTCTTGCACACTACTATGAGTTTTACATATGAATGAGACAAATTTGTGGTTTAGTGCACTAATTTCAACATATTGTAGGAATACAAGTGTTTAGAAGGAAAGATGTAGATTTGAGTTTGAAAAGATCAAAAAGGAGAAGAGAAGTGCAACTGGAAGACTTGAAGAAGAAAATTATCCTTAAGTACCACGATCACGGTCTGAGGGATACAATAATCGCCAGTCAGGACAAGTCAAAGGGCCATAAATGTAGTGTTTTTACCATAGTTGTAGTATCCATGATCACAAACATGCTCTAGCAATTGTGTCCTAGTAGAATACACCCTAGGGGCAAAAATATAAATGTAAACAGCCGACCCCAATTCTCAAAAAGGGGCTCTAAAACTCTTATTCAGGAGGATCCATCATCCAATATTGCTGCATTTTGAGGGTTTCGTAATTTATTTGAGCTTGGAGCTTAAACTTGCACTAATCTTTACACAAGAAGACATTAGAGTGACTTGTAAGTGAAAAATTGGCAAATATCATAGAATTTTCTTGGGAATTTAAAATGTTCATTGCATTCTCTTTATTTTTCATGAATCAAATTGATGGAGATTTTTGTTTATTTTTGTTTATTGTCTTTATGAATTGCTAGTTCTTCCTCTTAGGGTTATGCTTGAATAGGGTGCAAGTGTATGTGGTTGTAATTGTTAACTTTGATTTTTAGTTAATATCGTTGGGCTTCATAAATGTTTGATTCTAAAATGGAATTTGTTGGTGAAATCCTCAATTTTCCTAAAAGCCACATCATCCTTGAAAGAGGGATATGGATAATCTAGATCGTACATCATCCTTAAAAGAGGGATGTAGGTGACATGAGCATTAGTGAATAATAAGATAGATAATAGTTTTCCCTTTTTATAATCTTATAAAATAAGGATAATTTGTGGAATTACTATATCTTGGGCATCATCAAAGAAATAGGGATTCCAAATTGAGGTTTTGTGATGATAAATTGACCACACCCATTAGGTATTCAAAAGAATGCGTAGGTTAAAATTGGATACTTTGTTGAAAGACTAGTATTGAAATCCCAAATCAAGCCTAACCAAGTATTCCTTAGCTAAGATTTGATGTTTATTTTCATGCACCCACACACTAGTTGCCTCTAGTAAAGTATATCACCAAGATCCATTCAAAATTGATTATGCTGTACAATTTGATTATCCCCAAGAAGCCTAAGAATTGTCTTACAACTTTTAAAACATTCAAAATCCCCCTAAATATTTGTATAATATTTTTGAATTTAGCAAGTAAATTTAATTTCAAACTAATTTAATTACCACTCATATTGTTCATTGTTAATTCAACCGCAACTCTTATTGTGTTCATATTGACAATGATCGCCTAGCACTTAATTTGTCGTGTAAGATGAGGGTTATGAAAAATGGGATCGTTACTGGTGAACAATATGGAATATTGAGTTAGTTTAGAATTTTATCTTACTTGCTTTGATTCAAACTTGTAAATGGTGGTTTGTCTATTTCTTTGGTTTCTTGTAATTGGTAGATTTTAGTTTTTGTTTTCATGTCACAATGGCATCTGGGAATGACTGTGATTTTCTTGGTTGGAAATCTTATCTTAATGATCTATGTCCATATTGTGATAGACCCCACTTTAGGCGATATTGTAGATATGCTCCCTAGAAAAAGATGTGTGCATCATCTCAATCCTATTGGGAGTATGAGTGTTCTTTGTTTTATGGTTGATATGGTCAGTGGAGTGATTTCCCAAATGCCCTCTCCCCTCATTATGCTAACAAAATGATAGTTCTTCTAATGAGTTTGATAGGTATCATCATGGGATAAAGGTAGAACAACGTTCTAGATATAATGGTATCAAAGTGATGCTTCAAACTCTTTTGGATTAGGTAACTACAATGGGGGGGGATTTGCATCACATGAATCAATCCAATGAGGCATTCAAATGTGAGATTAACAAGATAGAAGAATTAGGTATGCAGACTAATCATTATAATACCCTGAATATGCCCACTCTTCAAAATGAGGTTAATCAAGAAGAGATATAAAGCCATGTGGTTGGTGGCGAGCTTGATGTCAGAGAATTCTTGGTGATTTGCCCAACAACAAAACCAAATATACTAAAGGATGCCTAAAATGAGGAAATAGTACTAGAGTTGAAAGAATAAGCCAAGCAAAACCTTTGTGAGGACTCAAATCCATTTTGGGGTGAAAATGTCAAGAGGAAAGCAACTCCAAAATTAGGAAGAAGACCTCTCTCAAACCACTTTTCAACGTTATAGTTTGTGGAAGTGATGAAAGTCTAACGACCTAAGAAAATGATGAAATTTGTATATGAAGAACAAAATCCCTACATTTTGGAGTTTGCTGTTCCAAGAGGGCAAAATTAAGCCCCTCATTTGAAGACCAACAAGATCAAAGTTCAATGTCTAATTACTGGCCTATTGGTATTTTAATCACTATCAAACGAGCTTATCTGGAAATTTGATATGACGTTCTGTAAAAGGTTCAAGTCTTAAAAGTGTTGAGATAGAATATGTATCGTTGTGCTCTTAACTTTTCCCAAATTACCTTAAAGATAAATTTTCTAAAGATGGGTCAGTGATTAAAATCTACTAAGTGGACACATAAATGATAGTTGAGGAGGCATCGTGCCATGATGTTAAATAAGACACTTGATGAGAGGCAACCCATCATGCAATGAAAGTGGCTTATATCTTTGTTTTTAATTTAGTAGCATGGATTTTAATTTTTGTCATTGATTAATCCATGAATTTATAGAACTATGGAGTTTATTGACTGAGCAGAACAAAATAAAGTATGAAATTTCTGTGTAGTCTACTAAACAGGTGAAAATAGGGGACCAAGAAAAGCCTCAGTTATTGTGATTGCGGCACACTAGCCACTGTGATTACGGTTGCCGAGTGTATGAAATTCAAGAATACGAACCCAGATCATGGACAGAACTATTTAAATGACCATCCAAATACTTCTTTCCCCGCACACTTTCTTCTCAACTTTTCTCTCAAATTGCACCCACTCTTGGGCATATGAGCACTCTAATGATGCTTACATTTCATGGATTAGTTGTTTATATTTTTTGTTTTCTTTATTTACATTTCTCTTAATTATGGCGATATATGATGAGAATTTACCTATGATAGATTGAATGATGTTATAATTAAGGGAACATCATCATGATTGGGTTTTGAGCTATAACTTCAGGGAAGCACTGAACACCCGTAGCATTTTGTATTTGGGATCACACATACACCTATGGAGAAGTCTGAGTAGACATATGGTTTGCCCATATCAAGTCATAACATGAGACTTCAGCTTGGTTTGATGTCATAAATAGCAAATTGTGCATGGTGCAAATACGAAGTAAACATCCCACTTCATCCAAAATTTTTTTTTTTTTGAAAATCAAGGGCTTGGACGTGAGCGATCTTCTAACACTACTTTACCTCTGTTTGTGTCTCCAGGATTTTTCCTTGTTGAAATTGGTACATTATTATGTTATGTCTATAGTAGGAAGGGCAATTGAGCCTCTTTAAGGAGCTTGCATGCCATGTGCAGTGAGCATTTGTGTCTATATCTCATGCATGAATTTTACCATTTATAACTTTCCCCGTTCGTCTCTCAAGGCTAGTATTTAATATTACTTGTTTGGTGAAATAATCCTAGACCATATTTGTGAAATAGGAACCAACTTTAAGCCTAAATAACCTACCCATGCATAGAATAGGACACTTACTTCCCTAATTCAATCCTTCAGGCCTTTCTTGGAAACCACATTACAATCCTTGTACCGTTCAAAAAATTGTCCCTCTGTTGAACCCTACCCTCCTTGAACATGATAAATGAAAATTAAGACTAAATACCTAAGTTGGGTTTGGTAGGTTGAAAAAGTTGACTTTGGTCCATGGTAATATAAGTGGACACCTTTGAGCTAAGCAATAAAAGGGGTGAAAAATAAAGGAATGTTAAAAGAATGAATGAAGCATGGATTGAAATATAAATAAGTAAAGAAAGATTCCCTCAAAAACTAAGGAAATCAAGGCTCCTAAATTAGGCATGTTTAAAGTATAAAATTAAAAGAAGTGGTCCATGGTCAAAAGTTTAAAATAATAGTGTGATATAGAAGTTCAAGGAGGGTTATGACACTTTGTTCCTAAATTTTATCCTAACCTTCCTCGAACCTACATTACAAGCTCTTAAATCCCTTCAAGATCTCCAACCTAGTGTACTCTTTAAAGTGTAAAGTGAAAATAAGGGCAATCCTATGACATGGTAATTGTAATATTTGAGAGTTCTTGTGAGAGAAAGAGTTTCGTACTTAATCCCCTCTTTGCATATTAGATAATTGAGGAATGTGAAGAATTTGAGGTGGGTGACATCTTCATCCTTCAAATAATGAGGAAAAAGGAGTATAGTTGAGTAGAGGTCAATAGAGAGTAACTTTTAGAGTGTGGGTAATTGTTAAATTGTTGCTTTTTAAAGTCTTTTGCATCCTTCAAAATGGCATTTCATGTTGAGGGGTGTTGTGAGAATAGCTTTGCCCATGTTTGACATGCCCCGAAACGGTCCATGTTGTAGGGTCACCTAAATCCCACATGAGTCGGAGTTTACCTCGATAACCCATCACAATCATCACATCAACCACATGGGCTGGGTGAATCCCAACCAAAAATGAGATAGATGAAAAAATACCACAAGTCATAGCATAAACAATGTCTAACCATTTCATAAATATCAACAGACTAGCAATATGTACCCTAGTCCACAATCATCCACAATACCTCTATACAAACTGAAGTTTAGAAATGTATATTTCGGGACAAGCCCCCAACAATAGTTAAACCAGTCAAAATAAGACTAAGTCTAAAGATAGCACACGAAGAATGAATATCATCCAAAAAAAGAAAGCTCACCACTCTGTAGTCAATGCACGAACCACTTTGATAACCTAATCACTTTACAGGAAGAGAAGATGATGCTCTGACCCCTATGTCGCGTAGGGACATACATCCTGAACCGGTTAGTCATTCGAACATTAGCATATAAATCAAGGATAATGATAAAACAGTGTCATCATTTAACAACAAGCAATATATCATATTCAATTACATTCATGACCTTATCCATAAATATAGACATCACATACTAATCAAAGGGACAAGATTTATCTACACTTTGGATGCACTCATTCATCATATTTGCAATGGCAGATTCCAACCTCCCACATTTATAGATTCAAGCATTTCTCATTAGGCATAGGACTCTAACCATATTCACATGTCATCAAGTAAGGGACTCTAACGAAATACAAATCCATTTAAGTTAGGAACTCTAACAACTCACATACATTCGTATAAGTGAGGGACTCTAACCACTCACACACATTCATTTAAGCAAAGGAATCTAACCACATGCTCATACATTTGGCAAGGGAATCTAACCATATGCAACAATAGATAAGCGGTTCTAACCCCAAGAAAATTAATTTGGCGAGTCACTTCGACCTCATGAGATCTCATTATGCAAGGGAGTTTAACCATAAGTGATTTCATTAAGCAAGGGACTTTAACATCAAGCCATCATTACTATCATTAGTCGACATTGGGACTCTAACCCTTTGTCCATGAATCCACATGCATTTCAATCAACACATAAGGAATCTAACCCATTTAGCCAATTCAACATCATACATGACCACATGGTCCTCATGGGAGCCTTCATTACTCACCTATTTCAACAGGACAAAGCCTTAATTCAACTTATCATAGAATTCAAACTACGTTCCTGAATACCCTTACAAGCCATTCATATTTCATTAGCTATTCTATACCACAATTTAGTCCCACATTAAATTAACATTCATTTTCATGTTAGGGACTTTAACCCCTTTCTCATTCATCAAGACACCAAGGTCATTAATTATACAATACATGGCTCATTTCATCTTCACAGTATCATATATCAAGATTTCATACATTTTGGGCCATTTCCCTTGTTCCAAACATTATCATCATGTAACTAGATATCTCATTACACATTTTCACAAACAGCTTGTGTACATGCCTTTACCAAGACCAATTTCATAGTAGAAACCATCAATACTAGGGTTACTCAAGACCCACATGTTAGACCACATACAACAAGCATTCACATGTGCAAAATACTATCAGTAACATGTATAAACATAAGTCTAAGCAAGAATTATCATTATTCATCATTAAGCAACAAAACCCTTTTTATTTAATTTATAAACCACCATGTACACTTAATAATCCAAGTGTGAAATACATGGGTTTAGAGTATTTTTAAAGGGGAAGAGTTATGTTCCTTAAACAAAATGAATCACCATGTATATTGACTCCCCTTTGCCTCTTGAAGACCACTATTGAAACCCTATCCTCCAATTCTTTAAAGATGAGCTTGAGAGTATATTTAGGGTGTTTGATTAATAAAAATTGATGTTTAGGAGGTTACACACACTTATATAGTAAGAGGGATTAGATTTTTAGATATGGGAAATGAGCACAAGGCCTTTCGTTAAAAGCTTAGAATTGAACCCTTCCACGTGTACGACACACCATACGACTCACTTAAGTAGTTGTACCCTAGGGTACGCAGTGGTACCACGACTCATATCCTTGGTTTCTCATAGGTCATACAAACTTTTAAGGTTATGAACATACATACTTGAGTCATATCCAAAAGGTACAACTCGCCCCTAACTTATACACAACAACCGTTCCAAAAATAGTCTACTTTCAAACTCATGATACCCTTATACAACTCACCTACGTACGACTCGTACCCTTAGGTATGATTGAGGGGAGGGTCACTCCTACCTCAGACAATGAGTGACCATCACCACACTTTCTAGGATACAAAAGGGGAGAAGAAGAAGTATATGGATCATATCCAAGGGGTACGACTTAAACCCCTAGTCGTACCCACCCTAGTGACACCAAAAGATGATGTTTTTCAATGTTTCTAAGTCTAAGTGTTTCAATTCTCCCCACTTTGATCTTTTGTCCTCGAATAAGGGGTAAAGAAAGCAATAAACATAAGCCTACACATTATCACACAGTAAAACTACCTTAAAACAAGTTAGAACAAGCATACAACATGGAGATAACACATATCATTCTTGTTATCAATCAATAATTCACGTCACCATCTTTGGGACTCAAACCCATTATTTATGAAGACACTTATTCATTTCAGAGCTTAGGGACTTAAAACCTTGCTTATCAACACGTACTCATTTGACAACTTAGGGACTTCAACCAATCAACTTACAAAGGATACTTACTCAATTCAAGGATAAGGGATTTAAACCTATCATTTACCAAAGACTTGAATCAACTCGAGATTCAAGGGACTTAAAGCCATCACAACAAAACACATGATTTCAAAAAATTAGGGACTTGAGCCCATGGTATAACATGACACAAATAACTCAACAAATTGGGGAATTTAACCCATTGTGTATTATATCTCCATCCCAAGTTTCCAGAATAGGAAACAAATACGGTTACTTGGACACATGTTCTCTTCTGCTTTCCATGAAGTTTCCTAAGACTATTGGTTCCTCCATAGAACCTTCACCAAAGCCATCTCCTTCATTTGTAACCAGCTAACATATCGATCTAAGACCCTCACTGGGATATCGTCATAGGACAAAAAGTTTGAAATATCAACTTCCCTCAAGTGAACAACCAATGAAGGATTACCCACACATTTCCATAACATAGATGAATGGAAAATTAGGGGAATGGAGTTCATACTAGAAGGCAACTCTAACTCTTAGGAAACATTGCCAACCCTCTTCATAATCAAGTAGGGACTAAGATATTGGGGACTAACCTTCTTATTTTTACCAAACCACATCACTCCCTTCATAGGAGACACTTTAAAGAATACCCAATCACCAATACTAAACTCTAAGTACCTACGCCTTAAATCCAAAGAGGACTTTTTGCAACTTTAAGCATTGTCAACCTATCACAAATCACCTTTACCTTATCTAAGGCTTGGTGAACTAGATCAAGGCCAAGCAACTTACTCTCGCCAATCGCGTGCCACCCAATAAAAGATTGATATCTCTTACCATTCAATTCCGTAAAAAAAGCCATGTCAATACTAGAGTGGTAACTATTATTATAGGCAAACTCCATCAAGGTCAAGTGGTTATACCAACTACCATTATAAAATATCACACAAGCCCGCAATATGTCCTCCAATATTTAGATGGTCCTTTCCGCTTGCCCATCCCTTTACAGGTGAAAATCGGTAAAATGGCACAGTCTAGTACCCAAACCACTTTGGAACTACTTAAAAAAGTGAGATGAAAATAGAGGACCTTGATCTAAAATAATAGAAACCAGAGCACTATTCAACTTCACAATCTCCACAAGATACAACTTAGCATAATCATTCATTAAGAAATTAGTCCTCATGAGAAATAAGTGAGCGGACTTGGTTATTCCATCAACAATGACCCAAATGGAATCACATTTATTCTATGATCTAAGAAGAACAAAAAAAATCCATATTAATTTCCTCCCACTTTTATTTGGGTAATGGGATCTCTTAACATAAGCCCTAAGGCCTTATGTTCTTAACTTTTACTTGTTGACACACCATGCACTTAGCCACATAACTAGCCATATCACAGTTCATGTTACCCCACAAATATAACTCTCTACGATCATGAAAAATCCTGGTGGAATTGGGAAGAATGAAAAACTGAGATTGATGAGCCTCAACCATGACCCTTTCCCTCAATCCATCAATGTCGGGAACACATAGCCTACTTTTTTATCTCAAGATACAATCCCCACAAATCATAATGTTCATAACTTTATGTTGACCCACATTAATCTTGATCTTCACCAAGTCAGGGTCCAAAGCGTGCTTCTCTATTATCTCCACAACTATCGATGATTTAGATGTCAAAAGCCCACATACACAACCTTCCTCAGAGTTCGTAAGTCAAAATCGAAGATTAGTGATACGCCCAAATTACAACTTTGTTATGAAAGTGTAAGCGGTCGCTATCAAATATAAATCCCAACTGGGTTGGATGTCGAATACCATAGGGAATACTGTGTTCATTAAGTATTGTGGTTGTTACTATACTACTGACCGAAGGTTCCAGAACATAGGAGGAATTTGCTTTATCAATTATATTCAAATGTTTGTCACAGAAACTAATCCAACTGTAAGTTATATTGCTAATAGTAATTTAATAAGAGAAGTCAAACTAGAGTTATGGTTACTAAGACGCTTAAGCAGCTAGGGTTGTGAACTATTTTGGATTCCCAATGAACAAATATTATTGCAAGAGAAATTGAAGTCTATTGTTTACCCATTAGTTTCTCAACCTAAATGAGTATCTTATCCCTTAATTTTTTCAAACTTAAGGAACATAATAATAATTTAACTATAATCTCACATGGGTTGATCCGGTTAGGGCATCTACCCTTAATCCAAAGGTTAAAGCCTTTAGATTTATGCAAAACCCTTTTTTTCCCAACAAAAACTTTTATATTTGAACAAGTGTTGTTTTTGAGCTCACTTTTCAAGTTTGCAACCAAGAAAAGTCATCAAAGATCAGAAGAGTTTATGTAATATCAATTACTTATGGGAATCTACTAGATTAATAACACAAAATCATCTTTTCACATCAAGGCTCCCATAACCCTAGTTATGGGAGCTTAGCCACACATTTCCACCCAAGAAAAAGAAAAAACCATTTTGTTATTCATAAATTAATTCAAAGTTTACTTACAAAAGTCACAATTATTGTCGTTCAATCTTCAATAGAAAATACGTTAAAGGAATCTAGATCCAAAAATCTCCTATGAATCTTGGAGAAAAACTAAGTAATAATGTATTTTCAGTATGGTAAAACCTAATGAAAGATAAAAGATGGATAAAAGATACCGAACAAAAATTTATTACTGGGTATTTATATGTTTTCAGGTAAAACGAATTTAAAATTCAAAATTATAAAATCCACATCCAAAGTGACAGCTAAAGTGGAGGTTCATCAGAAGTCTGACAGTTCACCAAATTAGCAATCGCTAATGGTCCTAGAAAGCCCAGTTCAACGTGAGTCGATGGCCAAAGTGGTGGTCCGTCGGAAGTCTAGCGGTCCACCATATGGGTCGTCACTGATGGTGCTGGAGAGACCAGTTCTGCTAGAAACTGACGACCAAAATGATGGTCTGTAAAAAGACTGACGGTCCACCATACGGGTCATCGTTGAGTAATCTGAAGACATGGGTTCTATTTAGGCCTGACGATTGAGTAGTTGGTCTATTGCAAGATTGACAGCCTACCACATGGGCCATCGTTAAGTGTCTTAGGATGCCTTGTTCTGTCTAACACTGGCGGTTGAACTGGTGGTCCGTCAAAAGATTGACGGTCCACCATTTTAACTATCAAAAGTTTTTTCTGCTAATTTTCTGAGTCTTATCTTTCAGCTAGCTCCTTATCCTGAAACACTAAATACCAGGATTAAATGCAACCTTGGTTCCTTGAAAACATGCAATTTTCCTAAGAAAAAAATGAAAAATATTCCATCAATAACTGGAATATCAACACCCTCAATTTAAGATAATTGCTTATCCTCAAGCAACTCAGCACCAAATTGCAATTATGATCAATATAATTACAAATATTTACTACTGAACCACTTTTCACACAACCATTCATTTGTCATCCATATCATAAGGTGTAACATGTTAGAGTCCATAAACGACATTGTTTTAAATTTAATTAATCTACACAAACATGGATACAAGAATCTATAAAAATCAGCCAAATTAAGTATTACTTAGTTTGCCCCGATAGTCAAGGAGATCTACCACTCAATATAATTTGTGGATACAAATCACAACTGTCTCATTCATAAAAAAAATAAGTTGCAAATACAGCTCCTATACCTAGAAGCTTGCCTTTATGATCCAATGCCCCCTTATAGCTGAATTCAAAGATCAACCAGGTCTTTTCTAAGTAAGTAACGAGTTATCAAACTAGGTTAGGAAGGAATTTTGGGAAAAAGTGACTAAAAACTACACTTTCACTCTCTTTTCCAACAAATTCTTCTTACCAAGGCTGCAGCTTTGCTGGCTCACTTACCCTTTTTTTCTATTTATTCAAGCTTTACTACAATAACTCTCTTTTTCTTCCGCATTATATATATATACACGCAAGTATCAGCCACCCTCAACTTAGGCTAATTCCATAAGTAAAGGTGCATATTATCTATACTAGACCATGGCCAAATGCTCAAATTCAAATTATAGACCAACTTTCCCTTAGGTAGTTAATAGCACTACAATAGCCACCCTCAACTTGGGTGTTTTGCCTAAGTTTAGTACACATTTCTCATTACTAGACCAAGCCCAGAGCTAGGAGTCAACAGCTGAAAGAGAGTTAACTAGAATGGTTGGTGATGAAAAAAAATTATTAAAGGAAAAAAAAGGGTTCAAAAAAGGAAAATTATTTTGGGTGGGGTTAATTATTTTAGATAAATAGACTAAAAGCACAAGGTGTGCTGCCATCACTTCTTAACCCATCACTGACAGAACAACATCAATTGAACTAGGCAAATTCTAGGTACTATACTATCTAAGAACAACTCTAATTACTCGAACACACAGTGGAACCTGAGTCAAACTCATTCTACTATTCTTAAGATGTGCATCCATGGCATGCATATTTACAAATTAATGCCAACTACAGATTCACTAACAGTTGGTAACATATCTAAGAAATAAAGGTACACAATCAAATGGAAATAGTCATAGTTTGATGCCAATATCATTCATCATTTATATTTACAACAGTTTAATAACACCAACAACACTTTTATTTTATGATCAAACATCAACAACATAACAAGATTTAAAAAGAAGAAAAATCCAAATCTAAAATTAAACCTAGAAAAAAAAGATGCAAACTTACAATGATCCTAGACATGTCGATTCTCCTAGATAGAACATGGTAGGGGTTCAGAATATCGGAAATACAACCACCCATGGAACAAGTACACCACCCCAATAGAAAAACACATGCATTATCCTCAAAGCATTAAATTAAAGTACAACAAAATGGGTATACTTATGTTTTCTCTTATTCATATAAGGTATCTATAAAGTGTTTTGAGGATTCTCCATCCTTACCTAGTATAATGCTGGCCCCTATGGTGGTAGAAATACTCAAACCCACCCCCTCCAGAATCAGAGAAATCATCTCTCGAACTGGTCCTGAACTTTTCCTCCTTGCTAGGGTAACACTAGTGGACACTACTACTCCTTTATCTCCTTCCCTCTTATTGCTCTTTTCTTTATCTTTTCTTAATTTCTTTTAAGCTCTCTTTCGATCATGTTGTTCTTGTTGCTCTTGTTTCATTGCTTCTTTCTTTGTTCTCTTTTCTTTTTTCCTTGCAGCTCGCTCAACTATGTGTTGCTTTACTTTATCTTTCATGGGTCTTCCCGTCAGATCCATAATACCCTCATCATCATCACTTGCCACTAAGGCTGGATTAAAAATAGTCTATTATGGTTGCCTTCCCCTTAACTCTACTATATCAGCCTTTCACTACTCAAATTCAGCCATGAGCTTTGAAAGATCAGGGAGGGACAATGTATCTAGCCTTTGGTTGATGTGGTGCTCCATGTTGTCCATCCTATCTTGAATAGTCTATAATAGACAGATTTCCTCAACTACAATTTCATCAATAAAAGGCTTAAATTATGATACCCATTTATCTAACTGTCTCTGAAACCTCTTTTGGAGCTTCACTAATTTTGTAAAATTCTCCTGTGTTAACCTGTATTCAGCAAAGTTTACTCCTCCCATAGATTATTCAGAACCCAACCCT